>NC_091950.1:289684280-290014017 GCF_031021105.1 Erythrolamprus reginae | reverse complement strand
AGTATCCTTATGATTTATATTGACTGGTTCCTAATATGATTTGGTTGCTTACTTGTCCCCGGACTATCATTAAGTGTTGTATCTTATGATTCTTGATGAACTTACCTTTTCTTTTATGTACACTGAGAACATGTGCACCAAGACAAAATCCATATGCTCCAATTGCACTTGGCCAATAAAATTCTATTCTGTTCTATTCTACTAAGCTTCTCTTCTTAATATCATCCAATTTGCTATGGAATATACAAATTCATATGTTTGGAATTGAATGTCAGACAAGTTAGGAAGGCACACATTTGAGTTAAAAGTAGAATCTGTTTAAAGTCATCATTACATGCCTAAGCTTAATTGAAGTCTGAAGGAATAGAAAACATTTTTCTCCAAGGCATGTAATAATTTGGAATCTTCTAAAAGAAACACTTCTCTCTCTCTCTCGCTCCCTCTGTTTTGCAAATGATGTCTGCTGCATTTTTATTAATGACTTGAAGAGGTGAAGTGAATAGAATGCTTATCAAAAATTGCAGATCACGCCAAGTAGAGTGGAATAGCTAATACTTTAGAAGGCAAATATAATATTCAAAATAATTTTAATAGATTTAAAAAAATCTGTTATCAGATGTGAAAGTGTAGAATGGACGTGTGTTTGACTGGCAATAGTATTAACAAAAACACCTTGGAATATTAATTGACTACAAACTGAACATAGTTTAGTTATGAGAAGTGGATGCAAAAAGGAAAATGCATTTGTTGGTTTGACAGAAATACAGTATAGTACCAAACTCCTTGGTTCTGGGGAGGGGGGAATATTAACCCCCTCAGAACATAATAATGTTTTATCTTAAGGGTTTTAAAATTGTTTTATATTGTTTTTAATTGTTGTATGCCACCCAGAGTCTGGAAGGAGTTCGGCAGGTTAGCAATCTAGTAAATGAAATGAACTCAAATGGAATAATGTTTTCTTTTTATTATGCATAGGAAAACACGCAACTTCATTCTAGCATTGTGTGGTGTCTTATTCTGGACATACCATTAACAAGAATTTAAAGAATCTGGGAAGCAGAATAAATATCACTCTCTGAATACTTGAAAGGACATCACCAAGGTCATCAAGGAGGCCTGTCCTCTCTCATTCAGAAAGCAGCATATTGAATAATGGATTTAATTCAGGGGCGGGTTCTTCTTACCGTCCTATCAGTGCACTATGTGTGTATTGTGATGCTTCATGTGTCCCATAGTGCAATTTTGCTTCTGTACATGCGCAGAGGGATGATTTTCCTTCTGTGCATGCTCAGAGAGACAAAAAAATCACCAAAAATAAGGGGAAAAAACACAGACGGACAGGGAAAGATGGCACAGGAGCTGTCACGTCCAAATTGTGCAATTGGCAACCCACAACCGGAGAGTCACACCGGATGACATTGGTAGGAACCCACCCCTAATTTAAGTTATAGGTAGGCAACTCCCTATTAATAGGAAGAGCTATTGTATTCAAAGTGGATCCAATCCCCTTTCACCAGATATATTCACACAGAGACTAGACTACCAGCTGTCTGAATGCTTCTAATTTGATTCCTGGAGTGAGTGAGTGAGTGAGTGAGTGAGTGAGTGAGTGAGTGAGTGAGTGAGTGATTTATGTATGTATGTATGTATGTATGTATGTATGTATGTATGTATGTATGTATGTATTTATTTATTTATTTATTCATTCATTCAATTTTTATTTTTAATGCTTCTTATTTGATTCCTGGAGTTATTTATTTATTTATTTGTTCAATTTTTATTTTTAAGTAAATAATTGAACTGTGACTAAATGGCCCTTGCAAATTTAAAAAAAAAACTAAATTCCCAGACTGATTGACTTATTATGTGCCACAATCCTGCTGATTCTGAGTGATCATATAAATAGATTTTCACCATCATGGTCTATCCCTAACCCGATCTTAGGTCTTCCAGCCGCACATCTCTTATCACTGTAATTGGCTATAATCATCTTTCTGCTATTTGTCCTTTTCTTTTCTTTCCTTCTATCTTTCCCAGCATTAGAGCCAACTCTTTGCCTAATATGTCAGAACCAAGACAACTTAACCAAGGTTAAGTAAGAGTTCTGGGGTGATTTCTTTGATGATCTCTTTTTTGTTTTCTTCACTTCACATAGAAGTCTTCTCCAACATTATAGTTAAAAATAAATACTTCTCCTATCATGTAATTTCAAATTCCAACTTTTGTTTCTAGACTAGAGTATGTGACAGGGAATACTCTGACTTGCATGATTATGATCTTTATAGAAATAGACACATCATAGTACGTTAATATCTTTTCAAAGGCCTTCATGACTATTTTCCAAGTGCCTTTTTTGACTACCTATTACTCTTTACTCTTATTAGTTGATCAAAAAAGGGAGAAGTTATCAGCATTCCATAATTTATTGCCAGTTCTGTTTTACCTTTTAGTTATTAGCTTGATTTTCTTTATAGTTAATTTCAGTCCATTTTTTCCATTTGGTTGTTTGACTTTTATTAGCAGACTTTTTAGGTCCTTTGTATTTTCAACCATCAAGATATTGTATCAAGTATCAAAACATGCTTACTTTAGAAATAGCACAGTCAAGTTAAACAGTCCAGTCATGCACATTCAAATCAATCACAGTGAATCAATGGAAAGAATAGAGACAGCAGAGAGAGAGAATCATGTTTTCTGGCTCCCTCTTACGGCAATTTGTAACAGTACCTTTTAAAGCTATAGTACTTCGATACATAAATCATTCACTGTTAGCTTGTTTATATATTGCCAACCCAACTGTCTTGTACATAGTACTAACAGAACTGCTTACTTAAAAACAAACATTTTGAGAGGAAAATGTATTTTAAAAAATATGTGAAATTTTTTGAAGTTCACCAAAATACAAGATTGAAAAAAAAAATTGGAACTCTCATTATAAAACTGTTATATAAATTAACTGACAGTGAAAAACAGCTGTTACTATATAAAACAACTATGACTGATTATGAAATACTGAGCCTCTTTACTTGAAAGCTAAATATTGTCCAGAACAACTATTTTGAACTGAAAACTGACCTCAAATTCCTATTTATTTTGATGTGACCGTATCTTCTCTAGTATTAAAAAAATGCTTTCTACACACTCATACCACATACAGATTACAGATACTGTTATCACAGCGGAAGGTCACTTGCAGTCTTTTCTCTGGCCAAAATGATGCCTAAAAATCAATTGCAATTCCTAAATACTTCCACACCCTACTTTGCTCAGTGGATAAACAGGGCCTCGTTTGAAACAAAACATTTTCCTTCTCCTTCAAAGTCACCTTTAAGATCCACAGAACAAATATAAAAAGTTATTTCTCCCGATTTAAGAACAGAAAGCTGTAAAAAAAACCTGTTGTAGTATTTAGCTTTAAATATGACAGGTGAAATTTGGCAATCTACAAGAAATATATTGCTTAAACAAAGTAGGTTTGCAACTAATTGAGATGGGTGACCTTCTCAGAACTTAATATTAGGGTGTCTATTGAAGAATACCAAATTATGCCTATCATTGATCTATCTTTTGCTTCTCTTAACGTTTGTGAGAAATTTCAGCTTAACGGGACCTTCAAATTTAGCTGTGTTTGGGTGAAAAATTAGCATTTGCTCCACAATAGTCAACATGACTCCAAATACTGGACATTTAATTTTGATGAGAGCGGGACTCAGCTGGTGATTTGATAATTTGTCTTTTCTATTTCCTCCATTCCCTGATGGTAATGAAAGCTATATAAAGCAAAGACTGTACTGGTGGCCAGAGAGAAAAGATGGAACAAAAAATAAAATAAATAAACCCAAAACTTTTCAAAGCATGGACACCACCACTGAAAAGAGCTTTACCAAATACTCTTTCTGCTCTTGCTATTCTGAATTCACCTTCTGATGAAAGGAGAAGGTGGAAGGTTAATTCCAGGAGCAAAAATGAAAGCCCTCTCATCTGGGTTGTGTGATAGCCAAAGCAGAAATGCTTTGAAGCCTTCTGTTCAATAGAAAATTTCTTCAAAGGACTGCTCAGTAGGACTGTTTTGTTATCCCATCGATTCCCTATCTCTAGGATTTTTAGCAGTGACTGCCATGTCTACGTTGCTCTCTGCGTTGACTGGGCTCAAGCTTTTATTTTCAGGTCTTCGGGGGAGCAAATATGTCAAAGGCAAATTGTGTCATTTGGACAGACCATTTTGAGATCGCTGTGCTGGGCTAAGAAATGCATTTAGCTACTAGAGATTCATGGAGAGATAGGGTGAGCTGCCTTGTAGCTACAGTAATGTGACCTGTGGGTAAATGCTGACATGACACAAGCAATAAAATGGCTAGGAACAGAATGACAGAAGAATCTGGGTTGGCAGCTACTTTTGTCTTTAAGTGCAATTGTCCCTACAGAGAAAGGCATTGGCTCCTTTGTTTCCTGGCCCCACAAAAATGCATTAAAAAAAAGAGAGAGGAAAGTTGCAGATAAGAAAGTAAATAGATCTGTATTCTGACACAGATGGAAAATTGCATGTCAGGCAGTATGTAATTACCTCCCTTCCTGTCTGAATGAAGCACTCTGCATTCCCTGGAATGATTGCACAGGTTTGTCAGTGTTCACAAATGAACGTGGCATCAGGACCATCAATATAAAGAGCATTGTCTCTAACACACAAACACACCATTTCCTAACTTTTATCAAGTCACATTTGTGTGGATCAGCCTCCATTCCACCTCCATAACTAAGCTGCATGTAGAATGACAAAATCACAGTATTTCTAGACAAGATATGGAATAGCATGGCAGCATAGAAGTCATATACAGTGATCCCTCGAGTATCGCGAGGGTTACGTTCCAAGACCCCTCGCGATACTCGATTTTTCGCGATATAGTGGTGCGGAAGTAAAAACACCATCTGCGCATGCGCGCCCTTTTTCCATGGCCGCGCATGCGCAGATGGTGGAGTTTGCGTGGGCGGCGGGGAAGACCCAGGGAAGGTTTCTTCGGCCGCCCAGCAGCTGATCTGCTCAGCAGCGCCGCAGCAGCGAGGAGCCGAAGATCGGGGTTTCCCCTTTGCGTGGGCGGCGGGGAAGACCCAGGGAAGGTTTCTTCGGCCGCCCAGCAGCTGATCTGCTCGGCAGCGCCGCAGCAGCGAGGAGCCGAAGATCGGGGTTTCCCCTTTGCGTGGGCGGCAGGGAAACCCCGATCTTCGGCTCCTCGCTGCTGCGGCGCTGCCGAGCAGATCAACTGCTGGGCGGCCGAAGAAACCTTCCCTGGGTCTTCCCCGCCGCCCACGCAAAGGGGAAACCCTGATCTTCGGCTCCTCGCTGCTGCCCGCCCGCCGCTCGCCCGCCCGCCCGCCGCTCGAGAGCAAGAGGGGGAGAGATAGAGAAAGAGAGAGAAGGAAAGAAAGAGATGAGAGAGGGAGGAAGAGAGTGTGAGAGAGGAAGAAGCAAGATAGAGAAAGAGAGAGAGAAAGAAAGATGAGAAAGGAAGAGAGTGACGTCATCGGGTGGGAAAAATCGCGATACAGCGTTTCGCGAAGATCGAGATCGCGAAAATCGAGGGATCACTGTATGC
Source organism: Erythrolamprus reginae (assembly GCF_031021105.1). Taxonomy (NCBI): domain Eukaryota; kingdom Metazoa; phylum Chordata; class Lepidosauria; order Squamata; family Dipsadidae; genus Erythrolamprus; species Erythrolamprus reginae. The sequence goes on along the minus strand of NC_091950.1, from coordinate 290,008,426 downwards.
CAATGTCACCATAGTGTTTGTTAACATTTAATGTTATGCATTAGCAGTGCATTCTTTGTAAAAGCAAACACTTTACTCTCTGTAAAATTCCAAGATGGGAAGCTGCATAAAGTTGGAAGTCTTTATATGTTGATTGTACAGTTGCATGAAACCAATGATTTGATTCATGGCTGTCTTCAAAAGACTACCACAAGATATCTCAACAAATGTCACAATAGGCAATCCTCAACTTATGACCACAATTGAGCTCAAAATGTATGTTGATAATTTGTTACGTGAGTTTTGCCTTATTTTACTAACTTTCTTGCCGCAGTCAGGAAATGAATCCTTGCAGGTGTTAAGTTAGTAACATGGTTGTATTTGGTGTCCCCATTGACTTTGCTTGTCAGAAGGTCGCAAAAGAGGATAACATGATCCTGGGACACTGTAACTGTCATAAATATGAGTCGGTTACCAACTATCTGAATTTTGAACACATAACAATAGGAATGCTGCAAAAGTTGAAAAACAGTTGAAAAACGGTCATATGTCTCTTTTGTTTGTGACATTGTAACTTTGAACAGTCACTAAATTAAATATTGTAAGCTGAGGACTACCTAAAGAAGTATCATTTATATATTGGTCTTTCTTTCTTTCTTTCTTTCTTTCTTTCTTTCTCTCTCTCTCTCCCTCCCTCTCTTCCTCCCTCCCTCCCTTCCTTTCTACTTCTTTGTCCTTCCTTCCTTCCATCCATCCATCCATCCTCAGTTCAGTAATGTTACAATACTAATAAGAATATCCCATTCCTTTTGACAAAACGTGCTCTGTATGTAATCATAAGGATGAAGCTTTAGAAATGGCATATCATTTAAAGTATTGGAAGGTGAGCTCTTTTGAAAACAAAATAATAAAAAATAAGATGGGACAGCTGGAAAAAAAAGTTCTAGTTTAATCCATCTACTTTCAATATGTGCTTATCAAAAATGTATTTGTTCCTAAAGACTATTGGTAAGCTTCATGGAAATGTGTTTCAGTAGTAAATTGACTGTAAAGCTTTATACTTTGTGGAGAGGGAGACCTGTGGCCTTACAAATCTTTCTGAGCTACAATTCCCAGCAGTTATAGTCAGCAAGTTCAATAATGAAGGATGCTGGGAGCAATAGAGCATCTATAGAGCCAGAGATTCACCACTTCAGCTACGCAATCAAGTACATCTAAACAAAGCTTTGACAAAAGATCAATTGAAACAGACTTCTGAAGCACCTCACAAAAAGAGAAATGGGCATACCCAGAAATACATAGCCAGATTGTTGAGGGCAATATGCTAACATTATAAAGCACCCAGAAAGTGCTGTAAAACGCTATGAAGTAGTATATAACTGCCATTGCATTGGGAATAGAATAGAATAGAATTCTTTATTGACCAAGTGTGATTGGACATACAAGGAATTTGCCTTTGGTGCATATGCTCTCAGAGTACATAAAAAGACAAGAATTCCCTGATGCTCAAATGATACAGTAATACAATTCAAATAGGTTTATAGAATTGTAAAACTGCAGAATACTACAATCATAGAGCTGGAAATGGACTTGGAAATCTTTTTGTCCAGCCTGCTCAGGTAAGAAAACCTCCTAGATAGACATTTGCTCAGCTTTTGTTTGAAAGCTCCCAATTATTGGGAATCCATGATTCCAGGAGGCAGGCTTATCTACTGTTTTATCTCTCACATGTTTCTTGGTTTCCTTTCAATCTTTTGACAACATGTTGAATCTCCTTCTTTCTTTTTTCTTCAAAGTTCATGCAAAGTGGGAAATCTCAGTCCATTTTACTGTAATTTGTTTTACATTAACAGCTGTCACTTTTATTATTCTTATTTTCTAAATGTTAAAAATTAAAACAATGTTTTATTTTAAAAATAAGCAAAGCAAAGAAGTCTGAAATCCCAAGAGGTGCAACACTTCTGAGTACTTTAAAAGAAGAATGTTTTCATTCGCATGAAATGGAAATTAAGGCAAACAAAGACTATTCAATCACACAGTTCCAAAAATCAAGGAAAGTAAATTTCTAACTAATACATCAGCAGAGAAGAAAACCAGAAAAACCAGGTCTAGTTCTCCAAGTGTCTCTTTATTGTTAGAATTTTTGTAAAAACATTAATTTCCTTAAGTAAAATAACTCTATAAATTAAGTCCCTGGCTATCTTGATACTATAATAAAATTCCAAGGGAAAATTGCTGTTTTCCTACTATTCTTGAATTGAGATAATATTTGATTGCTTAATCCCAAGAAAAAAAAAAGAGTGTTTTCCTTCTATCAAACCAATTGGTACTTATTTAGATTAAAAATAAAACCCTTTAAAAGGATGAGAGGCGAGGGGAGGGGATGGGAGGTGGAAGGGGAGAGAAGAGGAGATGATGAATCAGCAAAAGAAGAATCTTTTAGATGTCATTTAAATTGTTCTTAATTATTTGGAGGTATGGCGATATTTTATGTATTTATTCATTCATTCATTCATTCATTCATTCATTAGATTTGTATGCCGCCCCTCTCCATAGACTTGGAGATGGAAGTCACTAAGAAAACTACCGTGTTTTCCCCAAAATAAGACATCCACTGATAATAAACCCAATCTGGCTTTTGAGTGCTTGGCAATAAGGCCAAGTGCTTATTTCAGGGTTCAAAAAATTATAAGACAGGATCTTATTTTGAGGTAAGTTTTGGAAAAATTCACTCTTTTGGCTCTATATGTATTTTAAAAACCTAGAAAGTCAATCAGCAGCAGAAAGGAGAAATATTACCAGTTTGAAAGCCACAGCGCATACCTTCAAGCTGTTTAAGAATCAATACCAGAAAAAATTGCATAAAATCAGTAACCAAAAAAATAGCAAGAGCCTCAAGTACTGTATACCTCATGGACCTTTTAGATGGTTTTGAGGTCTTGCATTCACAATGCCAAACTTCTCAGGAAGATGTGGGGTCAACAACTGAGCTCTCATTATTTAGCAGATTGACAATGAGGAAAATAGTTGGAGACATAATCCTGGGCTTCATTTTTCAATGTCGCTGGAATACAACATTACAAAACCTCTGTTGATGACAATATTTCAGGTCCTTGTTTTACAAATCATCCCAAATAAGCAAACCTCAAAGATTCAATATAATGCATATTTATACTTCTTGAGTCCTACTACTTTATATTGTAGTGAGAACATTAAACAAGGTGGAGTCAGGAATTACCAATAGGTGCAGAACCATTTTAAATGTTCTCCTCACTTAGCAGAATACTCAACAGCTTCATCCTCATCATTGATGTATGAGATGGGATAAAAACTTCGATAAAAAATAAATTTACCAATGTTTGCTTGTCACTGGCCATTCATGTCCCACAGTTGGTTTGACTCTGCCTTTTACCAGGAGACATATGCAATAAGACACAGATTGTTATGTGTTTGCTTCAGAGGCAGCCGCACACTGTCAACCTGACAAAATCAAGTACGGTAAAGCCAAAGACATTGTAAAAATCATTTACCTTCTGCATGATAGAAAGATATTACAAAGCCAGTTATACACACTTTGACAAGGCATTTAAAAGGCTGACCCTGACTTCTTTCTGGAACAGGTGAGTGATCCATTTTTCTTTAATCTACCCAATAAAAAGAACCGAAATACATGGAGCAGTGCTTAGTGCTTTACTGAATACATGGCTTATACTACAGGACATCTCTGTGCCTTAAAGTCCATGGGGGCAGGGAAAACTCAATCTGCATATAGGTAGTCTTTGACTTACAACCACAGCTGAGGTGATTGTGTTTCTGTTGCTGAGCAAGACAGTTGTTAAGTGAATTGTGTCCCATTCATGACCTTTCTTGCAACTGTTGTTAAGTGAATCACTGCAGTTGTTAAATTAGTAACATGGTTGATATGGGAATCAGGCTTCCTTGTTGACTTTGCTTGTCAGATGGTTGCAAACAGCGAACCCCTGACTCTGGGAACTTGCAACTGTCATAACCATCACAGTCAGTGTTAGTGAGAGGTCTGAGGTCAATCCCTTGGCTCCTCCTTTGTGGGGTGCCTCAGGGGTCAGTTCTCTCTCCTTTCCTATTCAATATCTACATGAAACCACTAGGTGAGATTATCTGACGACTGTTGTGAGTTACCAACAATATGCTGATGATACTCAGCTGTATACTTCCACGGGGTTAACAGGTTAAAACTCAAACCGGACAAGACTGAGTGGCTGTGGGTCCTTCCTCTAAAGGCAATTCCATCTACCCATCTTTGGTCCTGGGGGGACCTATTTACCCTATGGATAGGGTTCACAACTTCGGTGTCCTCCTAGATCCACAGCTGAGGTTAGTAATACAGGCATACCTTGGTACACAACTTCTCTCAGCTATGGCTACGGGGGCTTTTATGCCAGTTCATTTTGTTTACTAGTTGCAGCCCTACCTTGACCAGGAGGTGCTCCATACAGTCACTCATGCCCTCATCACCTTTTGTCTTGATTATTGCAATGTGCTCTACATGGGGCAAACCTTGAAGAGCATTCAGAGACTGGTGCAAAATGCAGCGGCGCATGCAATTACAGGTGTACCAAGGGATGCCTGTATTACTCCATCTTTATGCGAGTTGCATTGGTTGCCAGTCAGTCTCTGAATGCAATTTAAAGCCTTCAAAGCCCTAAATAGCTTAGGGCCACACTATTTACGGGACCACTTCCTCCCTCATACCTCTCTGTGGTCAGTAAGGGCCCACAGAGTTGGCCTTCTCCAGGTCCTGTCTACCAAACAATGTTGGTTGGCGGGATCTCAGGGAACAGCCTTCTCTGTGGTGGCTCCAACCCTGTGGAACCAACTGCCCCCAGAGATTTGCGTTATCTCCTCCTTACCAGTCTTCTGGAAAGCGGTCAAGACCTGGCTTTTCCAGCAGGCTTGGAATTAGGATTGATTGTTAGTACGCATGGTTTTTTTTTAATGATATAGTAGTTTTTATGGTATTGTAAATTTTATTGATGTTTTTATTGTTCTTTTTACTTGTATTGCATTTATAACCATTGTTAGCCGCTCAGAGTCCATTTTGGAGTGAGCGGCATATAAAATGCAATAAATAAATAAAAATAAATAAATAACCATGAGTCAGTTGCTAAGTGTCTGAATTTTGATCACTCAACCTACAAAGATCTGCAATAGTGCAATGGTGCTAAGTGGAAAGAATGGTCATAATGGTCATTTTTTTCAGTGGCATTGTATCTTCAAATAGTCACTAGATCAAATCTAAATCAAATAACTGTTGTAAGTTGAATTCATCATGTTTCAGCTTAGGAGTACCTTATTATGCAAAAGGTTGGCTCTTGGCAGCAGAATTATTTTGCTCAGTGTAACCTGGTAGCATCTGATTATGTTGTGAGATGTTTATTCTCACTATACAAATCCACTATCATCCTAGAATCAGGACCTTCATAGAATCAAGGCCTTTCCACCAAATCCAGGCTGACATCTCGTTTTTCTCTGCCGGCTGGGCCTCCTTTCAGCTTACTGGAAGTATTGGAATGTGTAATTAAGAAGTAATTAGATGTTTTTCTTCTGAAGTGATTATATTGCCGTGGCTAATCTTTTTATCCGCTCTCCGCACCTAAGGCAGTGCTACAGCTATTTTACTTTGAATTTGACTTGATCAGATAGTCTGGTTTAAAGCACCAATTGTTGAGATCTCCTATTGCCGGTTTATGTAAAACATCTCACTGATCATGTCCTTTTCTCCAAGCCTGCCAGATAGAGAAGGAATTCATCCTAGCTGGATGTTCCCTGTGACTATTTTATTTAACTTATCTTGCTTTTTTGTTTCCCAGTTAGAAACATGTTAGGTTTCATGCCTAAAAATTGTTATTAGATTGAAAAAGAAAAAGTGTGTATGTGTATGTGTGTGTGTGTCAGAGAGAAAGTGAGTGAGTGAGAGAGAGAGAGAGAGAGAGAAGATAGGTAGTGCCATCCTCTGATTTTTAATTCAGGTTAGGAAGCAAACTTTTTTAAAAAATTGCAACACTTCTACCATAATTTATTTTCTTTCCTTCCTTCCTTCCCTTCCTTCCCTTCCTTCCTTCCCTCCCTTCCTTCCTCTCTCCCTTCCTCTTTGTTTTTCTTTCTTTATTTCTTTTTCCTTCCTTCCTTCCTTCTTCCATCCCTCCTACCTTCCTCCCTTTCCTTCTTTTTTAAAAAAATTACACTAACCACTAGTGAGCTCAAGAGTACTATATTTAGTGAAGGAGATGGAATGAATGTTGTTTAAAGAAATCTGGAAATATTTGTGTGTGTGTGTGTGTGTGTGCGTGTGTGTGCATGTGAGTGTAATTAAAACAAAATCCTCAGCAGTGATTAAAATGTAACAAGTATTTGATCACACTGGGATCAGCAGGAAGCCTAGCTAAGATGCTCTGGGACGTAATAAAAAAGAAATTTGTGATTCTAATGCAAAACCTGGAAGGCAACATGTTACAAAAATTAAGGGTATTGGAAAGAAGCAACGAGACAGATTTATGTACACAAACATTTCTATAGTTTGAAAAACAATGCAATATTCTGTGGGAAAAAATGGCAGTGTAATGAAATAAAATATTTAATTGAAGCTTAGTTTTCATGAAGTCACTCTCCACACATTTTTCTTTTTAATATTTCTGACAATTCAAAACCAAAGAAAAATTCTTTGGCAAGGATCTTGATATCCACCGCCTTGTATAAAATGTATAGGAATAAATACATAAGCAATGTTTGTGGTGATATTAAAGTGTAACTAAAAACCATAGCAGGTAGATGAATGTTTATATATTAATAAAATATTTAGTGAAATTAAGAACATTATAAGCAAATGCTGGACCGAAGATAAAGGTAACATATGTACTCTACTATGAAGAAATAATATTTGCTGGAAAGAGTAAAAATAGTTATGTATATGAACAGAGAGAGAGAGTGAGACCAAGAGGGGTTAATGAATTAAGAAGAAGACTAAGCAAATCATGGTTGGATGAAGCTGATGAGATTGTTAAACAGAGAAAGATGAAGAATTTAAAGACCAAAAGGTAATGTATACAATGATATATGGAGCCAATATTTGCAAAGATAAAAAGATATAGTTGGTAGTGGTGAAACTTCTATATACAGTGGAACCTCAAGATACGAACTTAATTGGTTCCAGGTGGGCTCGGTTACATCTTCCGCTGCCAGCCAGGCAGCGCAACGAAGAGAGGCATTCGCTTTCCTCCCGCCGGCCCCTCAATCGGGCCGTCAGGGAACAGAATGAAGCCTTCCGTGGTGGCTGCCTGCTGGGCTGGTAAGAGGGGGAGGCGAGTGCAGCCCCATGGCATTCGCTTTCCTCCCGCCTGCAGCCGACTGATCGTGGGCGGCTTCCTGATCTCGGAGAGCTTCCTGGGCATGAAAGCTCGCGAATGCAACAAGGACGAAAGCCAGGAAGCTCTCTGAGATTGGGAAGGAGCCCACGGTCAGACGGCTGCGTGCGGGAGGAAAGCGAATGCCTCTTTTTTTTGCGCTTCCGCCAGCATGGCCTGGCTGGCAGTGGAAGATGTAACCGAGCCCACGGGGCTGGGCTCGGCTCCCCCTCTTACCAGCCCAGCAGGCAGCTGCCGTGGAAGGCTCCGTTCTGTTCCCTGCCGGCCACGGAGCCTGGCCCCGTGGGCTCGGTTACATCTTCCGCTGCCAGCCAGGCAGTGCAACGAACAGAGGCATTCGCTTTCTTCCCGCCGGCCCCTCAATCGGGCCGGCAGGGAACAGAATGGAGCCTTCCGCGGCGGCTGCGTGCTGGGCTGGTAAGAGGGGGAGCCGAGCCCAGCCCCGTGGGCTCGGTTACATCTTCCGCTGCCAGCCAGGCAGCGCAACGAACAGAGGCATTTGCTTTCCTCCCGCCGGCCCCTCAATCGGGCCGGCAGGGAACAGAATGGAGCCTTCCGCGGCGGCTGCCTGCTGGGCTGGTAAGGGGGGGAGCCGAGCCCAGCCCTGTGGCATTCGCTTTCCTCCCGCCCGCAGCCGACTGATCGTGGGCGGCTTCCCGATCTCGGAGAGCTTCCTGGGCATGAAAGTTCGCGAATGCAACAAGGACGAAAGCCAGGAAGCTCTCCGAGATCGGGAAGGAGCCCACGGTCAGACGGCTGCGTGCGGGAAGAAAGCGAATGCCTCTCTTTGTTGCACTTCCGCCAGCATGGCCTGGCTGGCAGTGGAAGATGTAACCGAGCCCACGGGGCTGGGCTCGGCTCCCCCTCTTACCAGCCCAGCAGGCAGCCGCTGTGGAAGGCTCCGTTCTGTTTCCTGCCGGCCACAGAGCCCGGCCCCGTGGGCTTGGTTACATCTTCCGCTGCCAGCCAGGCAGCACAACGAAGAGAGGCATTCGCTTTCCTCCTGCCGGCCCCTCAATTGGGCCGGCAGGGAACAGAATGGAGCCAGCCCAGAAGCAAGAGACGCAGGATCGGGCCGGCGGCAGGCACAGGGCGAGGCAGCAGGTCTGCATCCTGGGCAGGCGGGCGGGCGGCGATCGAGGAGGCGCGGCCGAGCGGCGACAACGGCGGTTCTCCTCACTTCGCCCGGTCCTCTCCTACCTCCTGCACTGATGTTCCCCGCTGCGTCGGGCACCGCCAGCCCCAAGTTGGATGCACCCTCGCTGGCCCGCTCGGCCGTGGCTCCTCACCCGCTGCCCGCCCACCCAGGATGCAGACCTGCTGCCTCGCCCCACGCCTGCCGATCCTGCGCCTCCTGCTTCCCCCCCCAAGCCAAAAATACAAAGGCGGTCTGCCACTGCCCGTGGAGCAATGGGAAGCTGAAGCCGCCGGTGGTTTCAGACTCCCTTTGCTCCAGGCTGCTCCGCCCTGCCTGTCATGCGGCGGCAGACCGTCTTTGTGTTTTTCGCTGGGGGGGAGAGCAGGAGGACCTTCCTGACTCCCTCCCCCAGCGCCGGACCTCCTGCCCTCCTTCCCAGACAAAACCCCAAAGTGGCCTCCCGAACCCGGAAAGAAGCCCCGCCGCCGGCTGTCACCTTTTAAAACAGCTGGGGGGCTTCCCAGCAGCCTCCCAAACCCGAACGCCAAACCCGAACATCTGGGTTCAGCTTCGGGAGGCTGCTAGGAAGCCCCCCCCCCGGCTGTTTTAAAAGGTGACCGCCGGGCTGGGGGGCTTCCCATCAACACCCCGAACCCCGAACCCGGAAGTTCGGCAAAAGTTCGGGGGGTTGCTGGGAAGCCCCCCAGCCCGGCGGTCACCTTTTAAAACAGCCGGGCGGCTTCCCAGGAGCCTCCGAACGCCAAACTCAGAAGTTCGGGTTTGGCGTTCGTAACACGAAAAAAGTTCGTAAGAAGAGGCAATTTTTTTCTGAACCCCGGGTTCGTATCACGAGTTGTTCGTAAGATGAGGGATTCATATCTTGAGGTACCACTGTATTTCTTATGCCTCTAATCCCTTTCACTCATTTCTTCTTATTCCTTTTTTTTGCATTTTTCAAATGTTAAATATCCCCCCAGATTGATGGGTTTCTATGAATGTATGCATGCATGTATTTATTAGATTTTTAGCCTACGTTTCCTCCAGGAGCTGAAAGCCGCCTACATAGAGATTGTCTTTCACTTTATCTCCTCAACAATCCTATTGACTAGATGATGCCAATGAATTTCCCATGGCTTGAATGAAAATCTCCAGAGTACTTGGAGGATTAGCAATGTAAGAGTCATGTTTCAAATCACAAAAGGGATTAACATGCAGTGTATAACTGACATCACAGTGACAAAAACACAACTATTTATCAAGACGAAGTGCAAATAGCAAGCTAATGGACTAAAATAATTATGGACGAGATTCAGATATAACAAATGAAAAGATATGGAAATAACAGGTGCTATCTTTTCCTTCCAACCCTAAGCTATTTGGTTACAATTCACAAATTGGACAGTGGTAATTTTAATAATGACCTCCGGAATGAGAGCGGGAAGCATTTTACACTGAGCTTGGCATACCATATGGCAGCAGGCACTGGAACTGGTTGAAGTTACAGATACAAGGCAGCCAGCTACACAGTAGGGAGCTCTAACCCCCCCAATCCATATGGCTCTGGTGTGAATATTACTGGAATCTAAAAGAAATAGATTATCAAAATAATATTAACAAAGTGGCTGTCAGAAACTCATAGAGAAGAAAAAGAAATCGAAACAATAACTTTGCAGGCAAAAGAGATTATAACCAGGATAGGCACAACAAAGTTAAGTGTGATAGATTACATAAATTACTCATACATACTAATTTTAAATGATACCATCTATATCTGGAAATCAAGCTTAAGTCCTGCTAATTTAAACAATTCCCTCCCAACTCATTTGATTCTCTAAACAAATCCAGGAGTGGTCCTTTCAAGTTCTAATTAGTTCTCCTTTTGAAAAGATTTACTTTCTTGTTTGACTATTTTAAAGTCAGATTGTTGTAGGAACTTTTCACCATCCGTTATGTGCAGAAACCATGGCAGATGTTGTTCTAGTCATGTCTGGAATTGAAATGTCACCATTCATGATCCATGATTACTGGTTCCTGATTTGCAACTACACTTAGGTAGTTGTACACCTATCTTCTTGTATTCACTTTGATTTCTCTTACACAACATCATTACCCTTTCTCTTCTTTCTTTAATTTTACTTTTATTCTAACAATTCCTTTGACTTGGCAGATGGATTATTTGAAGGTGAATAAACTGCAATTTATTCTGTGGGGAAATGTAGTATTGTAGTTAAGGGAAACTAGTCATCTAGATAGGATGTAGAATGTGGACTCCTAAGTCCCCTGAAATACAAAGCACTCTGTTTAGAAAAGAGTCCTTGGTTCTATGCTTGTAGAAAAGCTCAACCTGACTGTGTCCCTCTCTTTACCTCCATCTTAAGTGGTAGAGCAACTACAGATCAATTTAGATAAGTTGGCCTTGTTTGCTGCACGTATTTATATGATGCCATTGTCTATAAATAATGATGGGCGAACCGAACTCGCATAATTTGGGTCCGTACCAAATTTTTTTGAAACTTCAGGCAAAGTTCGGGGTCGTGTTCGGCATTTGGAGCTTTGATGTCACCGGCAGGTTGCTAAGGACGCCAAGGCGATCACTTCCTGGATTCCATGGAATCCAGGAAGTGATCACCTTGGCGTCCTTAGCAACCTACCAGTGACATCAAAGCTCCATCCCCAGAAACTCTTCGTGGGAGGGATTCCCCAGCTCCTTCAAAGGGAGGTCTTCACATAAAAATAAACATTATTATTTTTACGAAAATGGACGCCACAGCGGCGCTGCAAGCAAAGGGCGATCCTTTTATGTAAAAATAAACATTTAATTTACCATAATGTTAATTAACTTTAATATTTGAAGGAATACTTTTATAATACTTTTTAAGTTAGTTTCGTGAATGCAGTTTTTTATTTTTAGAAGCAGTATAGACAGTTCATAGTAAATCTGTATGACAAATGGTAAGCAGTCAATAGCTCCCTGAGAGTTCTGAAGAGAAAATCATGGCTAAACCGGATTAGTACTTGGTTGTCCACCAACATGAAATCTCAGGACTTTAAGACAAATTAAAAAAGAAAAAAGAAAATCCTACAAACTGCCAATGACACATGTTTTTGTAGTGTTTTTGTAGTTTCCAAATAAAATACATGAAATCACTAGAAGATGAGCTTGACTCAAAATTCTTGCCTCTTCACTGATTTATATTTGTTTATTAAATACCTAAAACATGTTTATTACTTGCTTGCTTTATTTTTTAATTTATTTTTTCAACCCGTGGTCAAAGCTTCCAGGATAGCTTATAAAATACAGTAAGTTAAAAACTATATATAATAGAAAAGAATCCAAAAATATGAGCAATTTAAAACCAAAGTGAACCCAATAATATTTCCTTGCTAGAACCCTAAATAAAGGCATGATAGATCTTTTTTCCCCATAAAATGTGGCTGAGCTGGTTGGAATGCTGCATATTTAATGAGAGGGTTTAATCTGTTTGATTGGTTTATGATGTATTTTGTCACCTCTATCCCATACATGTCTACTCTAAACTAAGTTAGAAAAGTCAGTCAGTCTTTCCAATTAGAAAATTGGAGCATTTGGTGTTTTAGTTTTGTTTAGTTTTACCTTGAGTCAGATACTAACTTTAAGCCTTTTTGCCAGAAAAGCAACAAGGATATGTCCAGATAATTGGCAAAAATTGACTGACTTGGAGGTATCAAAAACAAAAAAGTCATATTGATTCAATATTTCAGCATTCTTATTACTTATTCTAAAGTTTAATTAAATACACATATTTAACTTATTAACTTCAACTATTGTTGTATACTGTTTCCAAAACGTTCTTAGTCACAGACTATTGGGGTATCTTCTACTGGGACAGAGAGATATTTAAGTGTATCATTCTGTCTACTGGCAGAATTAAGAAGAAATATCATACCTACCGTGCCCATTTCGGTCAATTATTCCTGGATATAGTCAAAACATTTCGTGTACTGATTTGACTGTCTCACATGTCTCAGATTTATAGAAGATAGCATAGATTAAAGCATGTCTACTTTGGAACTTTATTATTTTGGCCGTCAAAAATTTAACACCAGGGAAAGGTACACACAACCAAAATAAAACCTAGGAAAACAAGCTTTGCAGTAATACAGCAGAGGGAATATGTTCATGAATAGGAAGTAAAGTTCTAAATTGTAGTTTTTATATTTTAAATATAAAATTGGCATCTGGATTTTGAGATATACTAATTCTTACAGAATATATATTATTTGAAGCAACTCTACATATCATCCTTTCTAATCTGGTGCCTTTAAGATGTATTGGGTACAAAACTTCAAAAGTGTCTAACTATTATGGCAAACATTGAAATATTAACAATTATCCCAAATCAGGGCAATGGATTTGAGAACATTTGTAGAATATTTGTAGAATGTTAAAACATTTGTTTTCCTTCCTCTCTTCCTCCCTCCCTTCCTTGCAAGCAGAGCATAAATGGAAAGTCTTCTTCAAGCAATTGATTTGTAAAATTAAATATTGTTTTGCCCCAAATAATGAAAACAATTCTAGATCCTGGTGTCAGTGTTCCAATAACACCCCCAACGAAATAAGACTCCGAGGCTAGAAGTATATATTCTCTCCCTCCCATCTACTTCTCTTCTTTTTTACTTTCTGTCTTTATATATATTACTTAATGCCTATTCTCTTCCATATGTATTGTATATTGGACAAAGAATGAATGAATGAATGAATAAATAAATAAATAAATAAATAAACAAGGAAGGTATAAAGTTCCTCAAAGTTCCAATTTACTAGTGATGCCCTGTTGGCAACATTTGGGAAAACCCAAATCTGAAAACTTCCAGGTTTTCTCCGCCCAAACAAAAGTTCAAGACCCTGCCCAGCACTCACATGTCCATCACATGATCCAATCAGGCACCATTCAAAACTGAAGAGGCTTCCCCGTCACTTCCTCACAGGTATTGGGCACAGCGGCCTTGACTTTCTGGAAAGAATGTTATTTAGACTACTACATATTACCTACTCTCTGTAATCCCCCCCTCCTATTTTCCCACAGTAGAAAATGTGGCAGGCCTGAATACAAAAAGGTAAAAGATGCCTTCCAGGCCTAACACCTGGATCTGTACACCCAGAAGACCAGCATAGCAACTTGCTTCCCCACTAGTATAGTATTAAATTGGATCAGAAAATAACTCCTTTTTTTTTTCAAAATTCAGATGTAGAAAAGTACTATTTTACCAGTTTTAAATTCTTACATTTTAATCATGCATATACCCCAGTGCTTTTAAAATATTATAGGTATGTGGAAAATTCCTTAATTGTCTATTAATCTGTTAACATTAGTTGTTCCTATTATAGATTTTCAATCTCCATGCAGATTTTACATGCATTTTCTATTTGTTAACAGAAGCTATTTTTAACTATAGATATCAAAACATGATTAAAGGAACACTTTCCCCCCCACACTCAGATGTTTCCATGCTGAGCACAGCAGTAAAAAGTAATTGCTTCTCTCCCCTAGAAACAATGTGTGGGTTTTTAAACTCTAAAGTAATAGACACCTTCTTTGGACTCAAATAATAACCCTTTCCTCAAGAGGAAAACCTGTTGTTTCTTATAATAAAGATGATTTCTCTTTTTAAAAGTGGGTTGTTCCCTGTTCAGATTTAAGAGACTTAGGTACAGAAAGTATCCAGTTATTACTTTGTGGAATCCAAATAAATGTGTCCCACCACATCTGACCACTGAAGAAAGAAGAATATTTATTTATTTATTTATTTGTTTGTTTGTTTGTTTGTTTATCATCTATGCTGCCCAATCCCGAAGGACTCAATGGAATGGAATGGAATAGAATAGAATAGAATAGAACAGGGGTGGGCTACTGCCCGGATGGGGTAGCAAAAATGGAGCCCCACCCCAGAGCAGTCAATTTGCATTGAAAGCTATTGGAAGAAAATGCAGGGTGTCCTGCATAAACCATACCCACAGTGTGGTAGTACATATTTTGGTAGCCCTTCACTGCAATAGAATGACAAAGTAAGCAATAAACAATATAATGTTTTATTCCCAAGCAGCCTTGTTATCTTTTGGTTATAGAGGAGAGGAGAGGAAGGGAGAGGAAGGGAGAGGGGAGTGGAGGGAAGAGGAGAGAAGAAGACAACTTGGAAAAGTAACCTATGGTTTCCTAGAAGGATAGCAAGTTATTCTGAATGACAGATGTGAAGTTATTGCCTTTTCAATTTAGCTCCCAATTGCTCTCTGATCTTGACCATGCCAATTGGGCCAATGTCCAGCATAATGGGAGAGTGTTCTGACACATAGTTTGCCGAATCCCAGTGACAATATACTTTATTTTTCAACTGGCTCCATACCAAGCTTAATGAAGACAGAACTATATCAAGCCTTGCCAAGACAATTAGCTAGATGGTCAAATCCATAAAAAAATTAATTGAGTGGAATTTAATAAACTTAAATAATAAAATATTGCAAAATTTTCTTGGCCAAATGTAAATGATTTCAAATGGCAGTTCAAAAGATAGAAAAGGTGATCAGCTAGTTCATCCTTTTGTGGCATTGCTTTAAAACTATGTTCTGAATTAAAATTATCTTCCCACTAAAATAATTATCCTTTTCAATTGAGTCAAAACTTTTGCTTAGGGAGTTTGGGCTCCACTGGGTTTGTAAGATATTGTACCTATATTGCCATTGATCATTCCTTATACTGTACTGCCTTGTAGAACATAAAGTTAAAATAGTATATAACTTTAGCTTGAGCTATTTTCTGTATTTTCTATTTTCTGAGTTGGTAGTGATCTTGATTACTGAGTCAGAGTTCATTCTGCCTTTCTAAACTACAATAATTTCAAGAGATCCACATTCTCTAATTGGAGAGGCTTATTGTTGACATCTTATATTAAGATGGAAAACTGGAGCAAACGTTGAATCTAAAATACCTTCCAGGAAAAATAGTAAGACAGATCATTGTCTCCTGATCAATTTTCATGCTGAGCATGAAATGAGATCATCCTGTTTGTGTAAGTGACTTAACATTTATCAAAGCATGGATGGTTACTCCAAAAAGCCTAGGACAACCTGGAAATGTGTAGGTTTTCAAGTAAGATGGTCATCCTGTTTGTCTGTCTGTCTGTCTGTCTGTCTGTCTGTCTGTCTGTCTGTCTGTCTGTCTGTCTGTCTGTCTGTCTGTCTGTCTGTCTGTCTGTCTGTCTGTCTGTCTATCTATCTATCTATCTATCTATCTATCTATCTATCTATCTATCTATCTATCTATCTATCTATCTATCTATTTGTTGTATGCCGCCCCTCCCCGTAGACTCAGGGTGGCTAACAACAGTAATAAAAACAGCATATAAACAATCCAATATTAAAACAGTTAAAAACCCTTATTATAAAACCAAACATACATACCATGCATAAAATTGTAAAGGCCTAGGGGGAAGAGTATCTCAGTTCCCCCATGCCTGGCGGAATGAATGAACAGATATGACAACCAGTGTGGGAAACAGAATATCAATGAATGAACCAGTCCTTCAAAGCTTTCCAGAGAAGGGAAAAATTAAAATCTTCAATACAATTATTATTTTTTAAAAATCCACAAAGCAAAGCATCATTTCAAATAATGCACACATCCCTACTGTGTAGGATTGCCCATGCTACCTTGAAGACTAAAAGAGTTTATTATTTGCAGTTTTGGCTCCTTCCGCAAATATGTTATTCAATGCTTTTGTTCCAGTTGGAAGACGAGCCCCAATCCCAATAAGTAAAACATTATGTTGAGAGTATGAAAGACTGAACTATTTCTCCCTTCTGGAAGAACTTCATTTGCCTTTAGTGCTCACTTTTGATGCCACTTTGGGTGACAGAAAAATACAAAAAAAAAAAAAAAACCCTGCTTCTGTCTTTTATATAGAAGGAAAGGAATTCTACATTTAATTCAAAAAGCTTTGAGCAAAACTTTGATGTGTAAATGTAATCTGTGCATTCACTGAAGTTTCAAAATGAGTGCTAATTTGCAACATATGTTTGTCATACTAATAAAGAAAACTGAGCACAGAGAACTTAATGAAAAATTGTGTATTATTGTGCTCTAAGGCACCAACAATTACCCAAGTTCAATATAATGAAATTTAAATGTTATGTCTTATCAAGCTAGCAAACAATACTTCAGGGGTGGAAAATGATATTTCTTTATGGATTTGTCTTTTTATTGCCAAAAGAAGGAAACAGAACAATATGGCAATGGGTGGCATGAAAGAAAAGTAGTTATAATTCACTTAAGGTGTACTTTGCAGAACATAAAAGCACTATTGTACACTTTCAGGCAAATTGTAATATTCAGACAAAATTCAGCTTAACAACAACAAAAAAAGGTGGAATTATTATGTAAATATTTGGTTGGATCTTGGACTGAACATGTTAAGATGCCTGGAATGGATTCCATTTAAGCTAGTGCTGTCATCTCAATTGGCAACAACTTCCCAAATCTCATTCTCATTCATTGTTCTCTTTTTGTGAGAACGCAATGAATAATAAGATGAGATCGCTAGCATTTGATTAAATAGAGATACTGTACGGCTTTATTTAGTTGCAGCATAATAAGATTCACACACACACACACACACACACAAAAAAAAATAAGCAGTAAAACAGAAAGGTAGAATGTACTGGAAAAAAATATTAAACAGCAAGGTAACTGCTGATTCAAACATAAAACAGGGAGATACGTGTGAGAAGAAATAATAATGAGCAAAAACATTTTTAAAAGCTTTAAAATCAGATATTTTATTTCTGTCTCCTTAATTTTCTATACTAGTCTCGAACATCAGTCTGGGAGACTGAAAGAGTCTTGTCAAAAGAAATATGGAACTAACTAATAAAACAGTAATGATCTGGCCTCATTACTGAACATCTGAACATGACTTGGGTCTCTGGTTCTTTCTTCACACCAAACATTCTTGAAGAGTATGTATGATGTATAATTGGTGTACATCAGTATTAGATGTCTGTGGAGATTCTTAGTCATCCAAATCATAGTTATCTCAAAGGTGCCTTTTTTCTTCAAAATGCAATTTCTTCTTCTTGAAGAAGAAGAAGACATTTTGTTTCTATTCCAAAAAGTTTTGTCTGTTCTGATGGTGGGGAAAATCCTCACCTGAAGTATTTATCTATCCATCCCACAGCCATCATAATTGATTAAATTTCTTGGATGAGAAGTGAAACATTTTCTTCTTCTTCCTCAAGGGGTAAAAAAAAGTTGGCTTTTGAAGAAAAAGGCACTTTTGAAATGAATATCAGATATTGTTTCCATATTGATTTATGTTGATCATGACCAAAATGCACCCAGCACAATGCTGAGGTTATAAAGTAATTCAATGACATTTTCACTTAGATTACCTACAGGCCTAGCACCCCATATCTTTGGGAGAGGGATATGAATCCAGATATCAGGATAGTTTGATTTGATTTATTGGATTTGTATGCCGCCCCTCTCCGGAGACTCGGGGCGGCTAACAGCAATAATAGAACAGTATACACAATAATCCAATAGTAAAAACAATTAAAAACCCATTAAAGTAAAAACCAAACATACATTCAGACATACCATGCATAAAATTGTAAAGGCCTAGGGGGAAAGAGTGTCTCAGTTCCCCCATGCCTGACGGCAGAGGTGGGTTTTAAGTAGTTTACGAAAAGCAAGGAGGATGGGGGCAATTCTAATCTCTGGGGGGAGTTGGTTCCAGAGGGTCGGGGCCGCCACAGAGAAGGCTCTTCCCCTGGGTCCCGCCAAGTTGTTTCTAGAAAGTCATCACTGGCAAAAACATAAGTTTAAGTTTAATAGTAGATTGTGTATTTATTATTGAACTATACACTGTACATTCTGATCTGTATCATTACACACTTTACTCTTTTGTTTTCAAGTTTCATTCATGAGGCACAAATGTTATTGGTAATTGAATCCTACCAAAATTAGTTGCTTATTGAATATTGCATGCAAATACATGTTGACTTCAACCATCTTCGCTACCCTTAAGTAGTACTAGCTGGAAAATGCTTGCCAAACTAAAGCTTTCAAAAATAGCAACTGTCACTGTCATTGAAATATGAGCCTAGAGACACTATACAGCATCACCTCCTCTCAGTTATATAAATATTCTGAAATAGTCAAAGCTACCAAGATACATATTCTGAAATAATAATATTCACTGAGGTTAACAGCTGCAACACATCCAGAAGGATGTTCATAAGACGTTGCCCTATTATCTTATGAAGCCGGCAACAATGGTGCAATTCCATTTGCATTCAATGTTTTTTTTAAAAAAAATCTCCACAACAATTGTCTATTCTTGACATTAAGGGTTGTAAAAATGAAATGTATAGAAGATAAATAACATAGATTAAATTGGATGGAAATAAAAAAAATGAAGGTGGTAGATCCAAGTGACAAAAATGCACGGCCGACAGCTTAAACTGCCGGCCGAAATTACCTCCAGGGCGGGGGAGACGCTGCTGGCAGCTCTTTCGAGCTCCGGACTTCCGGGTTCCTCTGGAACCCGGAAGTTCGGGTTTTGGCAGCGCGCCAAGGTAGCGTGCTGCCTGCTGGTTGGGGAAGGTCCTGAGTCGCCCTGTTTAAGGGCGATTCAGGCGGCTCCTCCCCCTTGCCCTTGGCTTTCCTGAAGCGAACATGTGTGTGTTCGCTGAGCTGCGGGCTCCTCCACGTGGCGCGGCCTTGGTCTGGGTCGCGCCTGGCGTTTACTGGCCTTACAGCCGACCGACAACGGAGAATCCCGCTTCCCTGAGGAACGCCGAGGAAGAGGTGACAAAGGGGTATCCCCTCCTTCTTGCCCATGCCCGTAGTCTAACGGGTAGGGCCTCTGCCTTACAATGCAGAGGCCCCCAGGTTTGAGTCCACGGAGTTCCCCCACCCCGCGCTGGCAACGGATTCAGTGGCCCTGATTTGGGGTTAGCTTTTCTCGGGGGGGATCGCTAGCCAGTTTAGTTATGTGTAAATCAACACATGCGTATGCTCGAAACACTAGCTTTCCCTCGAATGGGGCCATTATGGCCTGGTGGGGGTGGGGCATGTGGCGGCCAAAGTTTTCCTTAATGGGCAATTCCTCAATAAAGTTTTTCCCCAGTTTATTACCCAACATGATTAGGTGGTCTATAGCTTCCCTTCAATGGCCTGCAGGCCTCGGGGCCTTCCCATTCCAGGCTTGGAGGCCTTTCTGGCCTAATGCTAACTTTTAGTTGCCTTCAAGGCCCTGGGGATGCTTTTTATATGAGTTATTCATAACTTTAATGAAGATGTGGATTATGCTTCTTATATATTATTTATATTGTACATATAGCTGATTTAGAGGGATTTGATTAATTGCCCCTATTGATTCCAATGGTAAGGTCTAATTATATTAATTATATTATGTATTGATTTAAAGGGATTTAATCAATTTATCTTTAATAATTGCAATGGTAAATTGGATCAGTTTCCCTAATTATGGATGATTCTGATCTATCCCCCTTTGATATTATAAGCTTTCATTTATGGGAAATCATGTATTTTGATTCATTCTCTTTTGGTCTGTGGACTGGTACATGGTCGATAGATTATTAGTCTTGGACATACACCGAGAGTTTTATTTGTTA
Organism: Erythrolamprus reginae; assembly: GCF_031021105.1. NCBI lineage: Eukaryota > Metazoa > Chordata > Lepidosauria > Squamata > Dipsadidae > Erythrolamprus > Erythrolamprus reginae. The sequence continues at coordinate 289,988,238 of NC_091950.1, read as the reverse complement.
ATCATGCATTTCAGTTTTTTGGATTATTTAGTGACCAATGAATTGGAAATACTTTGGTCGGGTCTCTCTCCTCTGGCAGAGGCCTGCACCCTGTTCTGCTTATGCGTTCAGGTATTGATACAACACATGTATGGAGTATGACATAAGTAGTGCAATAATAGGTCTAGATCATTTGGAGCAGTTAACAAGGTGGGTAGTTAGTGGGACCCTAGATTTAATTCAGCAGATATAGGCATGCACATATATGCGTAGCTGGTGCACGGATGCATTCACTAGGGATAGCTTGCCATATATCACCCGATACATAAACACAATTATGCTGGTGATGACAGCCTGGTTCCGTTAGGGGCATGCGCATTCAGTTGCGTACCGGTATGGTCGGGACACATTTGGAATGTGGCATGGCACTACCAAAAGGGGGGGCGTGTCCGCCGTTCTGGCCATACCTCCAACTGGGGTATAGCGACTGCGCAGTGCCTACCTAGAGGAACTGCTAAGCCTTAACGGGCGTTCATGTTTTCAGTGGCAACATGCACAGGGGCCAATGCACATTGGGGAACAAAGTAATTGTTCCTCTTACCTGGTGGAATGGGAGTTTCCTTCTGGGCTTTCACATAGATCATCCTTCCTGGGGGAAGGGCAGGGATACTCCAGTTCCTCATTTCATTCTCAGCCCATTTCATAAGATGGTACCGTTATTGTGCTGGGGGAACAATTTTGGGCCGTTCCATCTGCGGTGCTCCATTAGAGGATCAAAGTTACCAGGGTACAATCAGAGCGTCATCTTACTCATTGGGTACTGATCGCAACTGTTTTGTGAGTTTTCCTGCAGCACCATGACTTTCCCATCGCCCCTTCCTCCGCGGTTCCACCAGCAGTGAATGCGAGAGCGGATCGTTGCGGAGAGGACCGGAGTCGCTCTGCTTGTGGGTAAGACCAGCACGATGGTAAGGTAACGATGCAGGATGCCTGGTCCTTGCTACGGTTACGCACCGAGTACCCTTTATTGGTTACGCCCCAGGGAACATTACTGTAAGATGTATCCCTTTAACTGTGTTTTTACTTTAGGCCATCCAAGCTTGGGCGGGTCGTGTATCTGGGGACCTGTGTTTGGGAAGTCATACTTCCAACTGGCCATGCATGGCCAAGCCCCGCCCTGGTGAGGTATGGCTGACCGAGATGGGCAGAATTGGCCCAAGGTATTCTTTCTGGGCCATTTGATTGAGGGTGAAGGTACAACCCTGTTGCTGTCCCAGTTTTACCAGCTGGGGTCCAATAGTTCCGGTCTTCACCGGCCGAAGGCATTGGGGGGGGAATTACCTAATCGGGCATCTCCTCCGTCTTCCCTATCATGTTTTACATCAGTCACTCTACTGTTTCTCTGATGGGAGATACGGGGGTAATGGTACACCCATTAGTCTTACGTGAAAGGATTATAGGGTGGCAGCTAGGTCTTCCCAATTCTATGCAGTATAACGGGGGTGCGGTATCGAATTTATACCCCCCCTACTAGTTTGCAACTAGAAACTTAATGGGTAGAAGGGAGAAAGGGGTAAAACTGAAGGGACCATTGTCTGTGGCTGCCATAAATCTTCAGTTTATAACCAGGGATGGTTGAAACCTTTTAATTCATTGGTATTTACCCCCCATTTTTTTTTAACCATTAGGGGTTTTGGGTCCATGAGGCCGGTGCTGGCTAACGCTGTCCGACCCCAACGGACTCCTAACCCAAGGGGTTTCCACCTTGGGTTGAGGGGATTATAGGGTGGGGGTTACTTTGCCTTACAGGGCAAAGCCTCGTAGTTAATCCCAGTAAGGCTGGGAGGTGGTAGCTGGCAGTGGGCTATCCAGCTTTTGGGGTGGCTCACGGGGTGTTTTCCTTTGGGGCTACTATGCCCATAGATGGTTTGCCACACTGATCGGGTCTTAGCTAACAAGGAGCCAGGGTAGAGTTGGACTCCCTGGCTTAATAGCCGGGGATCTGGACCTGATAATGACAAGGGAAGTCGTTGTCTTCCTCCTTTTTAGGGGATTTCTGCTACCATGAAGGGAATAATTGCATTAAGGCAGTCGCTTCGTCGGGTTCTTCATGAGCAAGGCGCCAACCGGCAAGGGGCCTTGTAAATCAAAGGTGGGTTTGGATGCTAGCAGGTATTAGGCAGGTGAAAGGGTCCCCCCCCCACTGGCCCGAGATGCTGGGATCAGGGGCTTCTCTAACCCTGGCAGGGATGGTTATCCCCTACGGTGCCGCTTGGTTTGCTGACGTGGTATCAGCAACAATTGTTTTGGCACAGGCAAGGGCGTGTTGTGCCCCTAAGGATCCATAGGTCTGGTATGTGGTTCCCAGGCGTGGGTCTTGCCAAAGGGCAACGATTCAGTATTTTTAGGACTGGGGTGGCGTGGTCTGGCCGTGTATCCACAGCGCATACGAGTTTTTCTCTGCCCCCCCCCTTTTTACCTATTTTCGTTTAGGTGGCTGAGGAGAGAAGCTCCGGGAGCTCCGAAGTCGGGACGGATCGCAGCGGATCAGGGACGGCAGCGGTTTACCCAGCTGGCCGAGATGCTGTGACTGAGGGGCTTCTTCTAACCTGCTGGGGCAGTTATCCCTTGTGGTGCCGCCCAGTTCGCTGACACAGTAGTCAGCACTGCTTGTTTTGACACGGGCCGGAATACGCTGGTTGTGTCCTGAAGACCGAGGAGGGTCTTGTCTGTTTTTTCCCCTGTAGAGGTCTTGCCAAGGTGGCAACGACTCGGGAATGTTTTGTGGGGTTTGGCAGTGGTTGTCGAGCCCAGGACCGGTGTCCAACCCTGTCCCAAGCATTGGGCTTGGATGTATCTCCAGTATAGCACTAGGCTATTAGATCCCGTAGAGCTGTAGGTACGGCTGTACATTGGTTACGACAGGGGTTGACCTGGGGCCATCACCGCTGCGTACCCAGACACACGTTTCGTGTGGTCTGACATTCCCCACCAGACTGGTCTGGCGGAATGCTGTATCCCCTAAAGCCTTTAACAAGGCCACGTTAAGGGTCAGCCAGGCCATTGGGAAGGTTGTTAGGGAGTTGGTGGGGTGTATAGTGAAGCATCCCTTGATAAAATTTGGAAAGCCCCGGCTCTACCGGGCCAACGGCGTTCACCTCTCAGAGAGTGGAACGCCATTTTCCTGTCGGACCTGCAAAGGTGCCTCCAGGATATGGTTTAGGAGGCTGAGTGGGGGTCGGGGGGCCAAGATTGAGATCTGACCCCCCTCCGTGGCAGGTTAGGGGCGGAAATGGGCATTTAGAAGCAACTGCGCATGCTCCTTTGGGCATCCTTCAAAGGGTATGGACCGCCTCTCTCCAGGAACTAGAGGTTAGAGCAACGTTGGGGATTGGAGAGAGGATGTCCATGGGAATCACCGGATCCAATTTCCCACGGGTATTGGAGGGTGAACTCCTCCCACACGATGAAGGGGCGTGGCTTGGATCCAGGTGAAGGTGGTTACCTTCACCTGGTTCAGCAGGAGTTTTTGCCCAATGTTGCCAAGGAATTTTCTGGTAGGAATTTCCGCCCCGTTAGTTTTGGCCTCTGCAGGTCCTTAGTTTGTTCTGAATTTAAATATTTAAATTGACGTATTTAAATTTATTTAAATTTATGTTAATTCAATAAATGACCCATATTTAATCCACTACATGTCTCAGCGTCGTTACTCCGCCTCCGGGGATAATTAGGCAGTTGAGGAGGCAGCATTAAGTTAGTAATTAATATACCTAGGAAAATATAAGAATTAAGCATAGATATGGAGATTAGGATTGCCCCTACTCTTCCTGCCTTCCGTAAACTCCTTAAAACCCACCTTTGTCGTCAGGCATGGGGGAATTGAAACATCTCCCCCTGGGCATGTTTAATTTATATATGGTATGCGTGTGTGTATGTCTGTTAGTATATGGGGTCTTTTAAATCTTTAAACTTTTTAAAAATTGTTGGATTATTTATGATTTGTTGTTACATGTTGTGAGCCGCCCCGAGTCTTCGGAGAGGGGCGGCATACAAATCGAATTAATAATAATAATAATAATAATAATAATAATAATAATAATAATAATAATAATAATAATGTATACTAGGGAAAAATAAGTTTAAAAGATTCACTGATAATTAAAGGATTAGAGAAATAAGTTAACGAGTCTACGGAGAGGGGCGGCATACAAATCTAATAAATAATAAAAATAATAATAAAAATAAAAATAACTGTCTGTTAACTATAGGATGTATTGTGAACAGATATACTCACGGAAAGGTTAAGAGGGAGAAAAGGAAGTTGAGAAGGAAGGAAAGAAGGGGAGAGGAAGGAAATAAGGAAGTGGGAGAGAAGGAGAAAGAAGGTAGAGGGAGATAGAGGGAGGGGAGTGATATGATATAAAGGCGGAAACAGGTGGGTAATTAATGTATACAAGGTGCAAACTAAGATACTGGTCCATATACTATTAAATAGAAATACATAACTATGTGTATTTTGTTAAGAATTAAGGTATGTGTATGGATGTATTGTAGAGAAAAACAATAAAAATTCTATTAAAAAGGGTAGTTAGTAAAATCAGCAGACTAGGCTTTTAACCAACTGCTGAACTATATCAGAATGGGACAAACTGAAAAAATAGAAGATTTCTGAAAACTAAGACTTCCTTGAAACATACCGAATGCTTATTTTACTCCTTCACTGATCCCTCTTTCCCAAGCTAAGAACTGCTTCAGAGCAATGGTGGAGTCCATATATGAGTGAAACATATATTGACTATATTATTATAATCAATTAATTAAGTTCACGTCCCAGGGAGGGTATGGCTAGCTGATGAGGCCAGAACAAGGCCGAAATAGATCTATCCTAGTCTCCCTTAATTTTCAAATTCAGAAAAAAACATGTGACACATACAGAATATCGTTTGTCAGCTATGAATAAATTAACTGCCTTGAAAATGGCCCTGGGTTGGGCAGAGAGGCAAAAAGGAAGCTGTGATGCTTCTTCAATATACCAGGGTGATTCAACATAAAAAGCATGTAACCCTTCTCTGGTACAGAGCTGAAGGGATTGGATACTGTAGCCTAGAGGTTAATTCTCTGCCTTACAAGGCAAAGGTTGCAAGTTCAAGTCCCTGTGGGGAATTCAGACACCAGAGCACTCTGATATTTTCTGTGAAGTTTTAATTGAGGATGATGTTGCTTAGTTTGGTAATGAAACATCTGCAAGAAAACCACAGAGCTCAAAGAGCACTAAGGACCCAAAGCTCAACCCTTAGATACATATATTTCTTCTATCAGATTTAAGTATACTTGTTAATCATATTTTGGTAAGCATGTCACATAGTTAATGATGCATTCTTATCTCATTCTAATTATTTTTAACTAAAAAAAGTTGTAATTCAATTTTATACTAGTTAAACATACTTCAATAGTATTGTGGACATCAACAAAGTCAATTTAAAGCCACCATCTTTTAATAATACTGATTGAAAAGTTACTGTTAAGTGTCAGGATAAAATTGCATTAGAAATAATCATAAAGTACAGTGTTCCCTCGATTTCCGCAGGGGATGCGTTCCGAGACTGCCCGCGAAAATTGAATTTCCGCAAAGTAGAGATGCGGAAGTAAATACACCATTTTTGGCTATGGACAGTATCACAAGCCTCCCCTTAACACTTTAAACCCCTAAATTACCATTTCCCATTCCCTTAACAACAATTTACTCACCATTATTACTGGTACTCACCATTGAATAAGACACTTAATGATTCTGATATTTATAAACATAATTATTTATTAACAATAATTATTTCTTTTTGTTATTTATTTGCAAAAATTATTAGTTTAGCGATGACATATGACGTCATTGGGTGGGAAAAAACGTGGTATAGGGAAAAAACCGCAAAGTATTTTTTTATTAATATTTTTTGAAAAACCGTGGTACAGGCTATTCGCGAAGTTCGAACCCGCGAAAATCGAGGGAACACTGTATATAAAGACATTAACAATAGAAACATAGAAACATAGAAACATAGAAGTCTGACGGCAGAAAAAGACCTCATGGTCCATCTAGTCTGCCCTTATACTATTTTCTGTATTTTATCTTAGGATGGATATATGTTTATCCCAGGCATGTTTAAATTCAGTTACTGTGGATTTATCTACCACGTCTGCTGGAAGTTTGTTCCAAGGATCTACTACTCTTTCACTAAAATAATATTTTCTCATGTTGCTTTTGATCTTTCCCCCAACTAACTTCAGATTGTGACCCCTTGTTCTTGTGTTCACTTTCCTATTAAAAACACTTCCCTCCTGGACCTTATTTAACCCTTTAATATATTTAAATGTTTCGATCATGTCCCCCCTTTTCCTTCTGTCCTCCAGACTATACAGATTGAGTTCCTTAAGTCTTTCCTGATACGTTTTATGCTTAAGACCTTCCACCATTCTTGTAGCCCATCTTTGGACCCGTTCAATTTTGTCAATATAAATTTAATGACTGTATAAAGTTACCTGGAATAGACCATTGATTTACTTTGCCGAGTGTTACATTATCTTCTAAGATCTCATCTTCAAATGTTCATCATACTGATTATATAATTTATCAGCAAACTTTATACTTAGTTTTATTATTTATTATCCTTTTAATTCATGCAATACTCAAAATTATCTGGGCCCAAGACAAAATTGCTTAAAACATTAAGTATTTCCAAAAATATTTTTAAAAGCAGAAAACTGAATAAAATAGTCAATATGAGCTTTGTCCCCAATCTAATTAAGGTCTCTAATGAATACATCTGAGCTTTCAAACATCAGCTTGATAAATTTAATCTTTCTATGTGTGCACTTTAAAATATTAGGTCTATAAATTAAAAAACTACTAAAAGTATGAAGAGTCATTAAAATTTTTAAAGCAATACAAATATTTTAGGCATAATTTTTTCGTATAAATTGCCATTAATCAAACTAATTAATCTGAATAACTCTGATGACCATGTATTTTTTGATCATGTGTTTTTTATATTATTCGGCTTCCATTGCATCCATTCCATTAGTTGGAAAAAACAGACTGCACTATGAATAAAACTGGCATTTTTATTCACTTACATGAAGTTCATATGGAACTAACATCGACTGGAAATGTTCATTTAGAATACTATTCTGCAATCCTATGGACTGCTATAGAAATAACACTCATTCAGCAAAACTCATGGGTGAATTTAATACATGTTACTTTTAAGGATCTTTCCTCTCCTTCTCCCTCAACACAAACACACATGCACACACACACACCACAAACAAAGGAAATACTACTTCATTAACATCTGGATCAAATCACAATGATAGAAACATAGAAGACTGACGGCAGAAAAAGACCTCATGATCCATCTAGTCTGCCCTTATATTATTTTTTGCATTTTATCTTAGGATGGATATATGTTTATCCCAGGCATGTTTAAATTCAGTTACTGTGGATTTACCAACCACGTCTTCTGGAAGTTTGTTCCAAGGATCTACTACTCTTTCAGTAAAATAACATTTTCTCATGTTGCGTTTGATCTTTCCCCCAACTAAATTCAGATTGTATCCCCTTGTTCTTGTGATCACTTTCCTATTAAAAACACTTCCCTCCTGAACCTTATTTAACCCTTTGACATATTTAAATGTTTTGATCATGTCCCCTCTTTTCCTTCTGTCCTTCAGACTGTACAGATTTGAGTTCATGAAGTCTTTCCTGATACGTTTTATGCTTAAGACCTTCCACCATTCTTGTAGCCCATCTTTGGACTTGTTCAATTTTGTCAATATCTTTTTGTAGGTGAGGTCTCCAGAACTGAACACAGTATTCCAAATGTGGTCTCACCAGTGCTCTATATAGCGGGATCACAATCTCCCTCTTCCTGCTTGTTATACCTCTAGCTATGCAGCCAAGCATCCTACTTGCTTTTTCTACCACCCGACCACACTGCTCACCCATTTTAAGACTGTCAGAAATCACTACCCCTAAATCCTTCTCTTCTGAAGTTTTTGCTAACACAGAACTGCCAATACAATACTCAGATTGAGGATTCCTTTTCCCCAAGTGCATTATTTTACATTTGGAAACATTAAACTGATGCCAAACTATGACACTTAAACAATGGTATGATTATACAATTACCATTCACACTTGCTTGCACCCCAAGATCTTGTTCAAGAAAGTAACTTGTCGGATTTGTAAATGGATTTGTCATCATTTCCCTTGTCCACTCACGCCCACAGACACTTATCGTTAATCAGGGAGAAATTTACATAATTTAAATATTTAATTTAAATACATAATTTAATTTAACTTACATAATGTACAGTTTTACAGGATGAATTTCAGAACAGACGTGTTGACTTACGTTTGGCTGCACTGAAGTAGATGGCTTGAAAAATGCAGTTCCCATGTTTGCTTCTTTTACAACTTTATAATACTCAAATATGCCACCTCAGAGTACAGAACAATAGATGTCAGAAGATTTTTAAAAGCAAAATTATTCCATTAATTTTCTTTTCCAACCTTGCTGTCAGTAGAAGAGAGGGGATAATAAAACGAGTGACATTGCCTAATGTACCTTAGGTACACACTTGGCCTGCATATTACTGAGCACTGAAACAACATCATATTTCTTCTTTCCATTTTTATTTATTAACTTAAAAGGTGTGTTATTTTACTTTCAGTGAAATCCAGGAAAGTTGACAATGGTGGCCCAACAAATTACATCTGTTTTCTGTTGTATAGTCAGAATATGAAAATTACCAAATTTAGTAAATAAAATAAAATGTGCAAGTCTTTTCACTCAATCTATACATATGTCTTTAAACAATGAAAGGGTTTTATTTTTTAAGGATACATTTCATTTCTGATCTACACTCATATTTCTTCCTACTGCGTACTTATAAAGAATGAGCTGCTGTATCCTGTTATTCTGTTATTTGTGCATGGTATGCTTGTGTGTGTGTCTGTTAGTATATGGGTTTTTTTAAATCTTTAAATGTTTTAAACTTATTCGGATTATTTATGATTTGTTTTTCTCTGTTGTGAGCCGCCCCGAGTCCTCGGAGAGGGGCGGCATACAAATCTAAATAATAAATGAATAAATAAATAAATTCTCTCCATAGAAGGCTGTTTGATCCATCAAGATGGAGAAAAAAAAATAATGTTATTCAATTTCCCTCACCATTCAGCCAGCCCTCAAATTTGCTCAAAAGAGTTGAGAGATTCTTCAGAGCAGAATTGGGCATGATATGTGTGATATTCCAAATAATCTTCCTTGTTTTCCTGAATAAGCTTGTGATGAATCAAAGATTCTTTCAAAATCAGGGGACCTGTAGATACATTCAACCCAATGTTTAAGATTTGCTGAATGTTTGCCTCCCAACAGCCACCCATCTCAAATATGCAACAATTGAAGCTAGCAATCACTTACATGTGATTGTCAGTATTCAGTTTCAGAAGTAGTTGTCAAGTCAGTTGTTATCAGTCAAGTTGTCACTGATTATTATTATTATTACTTTGGTCAGTCTTATAAATAATTATCAGGGGCTGGGATTGCGCATGCATCGGCAATTATCAGGATTGTGTTACACCATGCTACCGCTACCAAAAGGAAATTGGGAATTTTAAAATTAGATGTGTATAAAGCTTTTGATAAAGTTAATCATAATTTATATCAGTTATGTAAAGATCTAAATATGGGAGAAAATTTTTGTGAAACTATAAAAGGAATATATAAAGAAAATACAGCTTATATTAGAGTTAATGGATATAGAACGGAAAAAGTTAAAATTCAAAATGGCACTAAACAGGGTTGCCCATTATCTCCAATGTTATTTTCAATGGCAATAGAGGTGCTAGCCAATAAGATAAGAAGGGGAAAAAGTTGGAGAGGTTACCAAATTGGTAAATTAGAATTAAAATTAAATCTTTTTGCAGATTATCAGGCTTTCCAATGTAAGCTAAGAAGGATACATCCAACTAGGATGTCTAAAGCAGTGTTTCCCAACCTTGGCAACTTGAAGATATCTGGACTTTAACTCCTAGTTAAACTCCTAGTTAACTCCATTTGCTGGCTGGGGAATTCTAGGAGTTAAAGTCCAGATATCTTCAAGTTGTCAAGGTTGGGAAACACTGGTCTAAAGGAGTGGTTTCAGACAGGGGAACCAGGAAGAGAAAGGAAATATTCTATAACAGAGTCTTTTTATCCAAAAAGAAATGTGTAAGGCCATGGATCATGGGCATTTCATTTTTCACATCACACTAAATCTTAAATTGATTTTGGATCAGTATGGTGAGAGAATCCAATAAAAGAATTTAATAAGATTTTCTCCATTCTTTTTTAGTCCTCAGTCCTGCACACTGAAGTTATTTTGGTCTAATATAGTATTCAAGGGTTCACAGCAATAGCATTTAGACTTATATACTGCTTCATAGTGCTTTTACAGTCCTCACTAAGCAGTTTTCAGAATCAGAGTCAGCATACTGCCCCCAACAATTTGGGTCTTCACTTTACCCACTTCAGAAAGATGGAAAGCTTTTTGTGGTTTCTCATGGAGCCAAATAATTTTTGTTTAGTTTAGCAAAGGTTGAAGTTCTTCACTAAGTCAATCCATGTTGTCTCTACTTCACAGAAAAGAAGCTCTGCATCTGTTTATGCTGTGCCTGCTTTTCTCTTCACATTGTCCTTCAAACATTTATTCGGATAAAAAGAGATGTACTACTTCTGACCAGTTTAATCCACTATTCTGTTCCCATAGAAACCAACCACATATCTATTGAAAGCACAACACATTTACACACACAACACACAAATTGGCTAATACTATAGAGCAATCAGTAGACATAAAACCTCTGAAGGTCTTTGTCCTTCAGGATGGTGCATAATCCAGATATCCATTGGGCGTATTCAAAGCTTATTGTGTACTACACAGTTACATTAAAGATAGTAGATAAAAGATGTCTTCATCCTCTGCAGAGAATCCCCCCCCCCCCAAAAAAAAAGTCTTTTCACTGGGATGGTGAGATAAACAACAACTTTTCATTTCTACTTTAACTTTTAGGTAGCAGTGTTTCTATACTTTTCTGCACAGGTGGGAAAGAGAGATTTGCATTTTGTATCAAACTTTAATGTACTTTCAGGGTCTCCCTGCTTAGATCAGTGATTTAACAGTAAAATTGACAAGCATGAATCAAGAGAACATGTTTTCACTCTGTCAGGATTGAATGGAGAAACAAATACAGAAAGCTCCTTTCGAGGCAAAATGGACAGTGCTGAACTTCAGTTTACAAATAGATCTAACTATTGCAGTGCTGCATTGTTTTTAAACAAGGGCAAAATATTGTAGATCTGTCATAAATAATATTCAGATGCATACAGAATATTATTTTATGATCTATGAAAATATTTCATCATAAGAGACTCTACCAATTAATGGCAAGGAAAAAGAAGCAAAAATAAATTTGAAAATATTACAAGAATGAAAAGAAAATGCTGGTTTTGGACTACCAAGTTTGTGTGACAAGATGGTTAAAAGAATGGATAACTTTTACACACAAAAGATTGTTATATTCAGAAGGACATGGTTTTCAAACTAGGATGACACACCTTCCTATGGTATGAGAAGAATAAAAAGCCATATATACTTCCAAAATCACTATACTGTATAAGAAATTCACTAATATCTGTATAAGAAAAAATAAAACCTAAAATATATCTGAAAATCTCAGACTGGCTCTCGATGATGGAAGCAAACTTGGTGAAATTTGGGAGAAAAAAAAGATACAGTACTTAGGCTCAAGTGAATCAAAGCTGTTTAGTAGAGGTTTAGTAGAGATATAGTTCATACTTACGATTAAGAATCTTGTTTGTTTCATTTTTTTAAAAAACAATTAACTAACATTTGAAAATGTGTTCATAAACAATTTCACCAATGTGGCTTTGAAGAAAGCATCTTGTTGAAACTACATTGTAAATATAGTCCTTTCCTTCCTAGGAGCAAAGCAAAGTGATTTCTAGGTGCTCTGTCAGCCACTCTGAGTCCTCAGAGAGGGGCGGCATAAATTGTTATTGTTGTTGTTGTTGTTGTTGTTGTTGTTATTGTTATACAGAGCTCATGTTTTGGGGAAAGGTTGAGAAGAAAAGAGCTATTTTTTTTAATGTTAATGTGAATTTTTTCCCAGGCTGGACAGCTTTTGCAAATGTTCTGAGATTTGCCTACAGTTTTTGCCAATGGTAGCTATTCTGAAGGTCTGTGGCAGAGGTGGGTTCCTACCGCTTCTAACTGGTTCTTTACAACCATTAGTAAACCAGTGGTGATGTCATGGAGCCAGTTCTGTTGCTGCCGGTCTGTGGATGCTGCCATTTTTTATTTTGCTTCTGCGCATGTGCAAAAGCTAATTTTTGATTATTTAACAAGAGGTGACATATGTGCACAAAATGTGCACTTCCGTTTTGATACTAACCACTAGGGAAGGTTAGTAGAACTTACCCCTGGTCTGTGGTTTGCAATAATGATCATACACACAGGACAGTTTTGATGAATGGTGGGAACAATCACACAGAACTCTTCAGACTTATCATTCAGACTTTGGTAAGCAATGAAAATGGTGCTTACTTTTTTAACCACTCACTAGTTTGATTGGGAGGAAACAAGCAGCACCTCCTCCGTGGTGTTCACTAAAATCTTCCAGCATGGTTCACATGCGGACAATTGCTAGATGTAGCTACTTCTACTCTAAAGTCTCCTACCTTCAATTGCTAGAGGCCAGCCACTCTGACGTCTCCTACTTTCATCAAAAATTATCCATGCTGAGTGACTTCAAGTTCAAGACCACTGACAATGTTTCATTGAGATTAACTGATTAACCTCTTTGGTTTGGACTGGAACTATTTTGCAAAATTGTCAAACCTTCTTAAGAAATAGATTAGATTATACAGAAGAGAAGCATTTTTAAAAACAAATGTAGATATGACAAATTGGATATCAATTCATCTAGCCAAAGTATTTTGAATGCTTAGCTTTTAACAGTCTGGATTTAAAGTTTAGACTCAAACTTTTTCTCTTCTAATAGATTAATCATCTTCAAAAAGTAGAAAATAGCAAGATATCACATGACTTCCCCCCCCCCCCCCCTTCCCAAGCTTGGGAACACACGTATCTTTAGCCAGTATAGAAGGCTGAAAATTTTGCTTGGTTCCTTTCTTTCTGAACTTACTGAACTAACCAATTTCTTTAGAAATAGAATGGGGTGGGGGAAATGAATCTACAATTATATACATTACATAATCAAGAATTATGAGGAATTTATGGCAAACCTGGAATAGGAAATATAAATTTTGAATGACATTTGAAGGGAAGCAAACCCATGAATGCTTTTAAATAGTTCTTTGCTGTACAAAAGGAGAGTTAACGGGATGATAATGATCTGGAAGAAATATCATAGGCACTCATCTGTTCTGTTCTCAAATAGAGAATACAAAGAAAAGGCCAACAGGTCTATTGAAATAATAATCTGAATTGGCTCTCCAGGACAAAACGCTCCTCACTGATGCTATTTTTATTTTTTTTCTATGAAGAACCAAAGAGTCATGCCATGTAGTATAGGAATAGGATGACTATCTTTATTATATTTAAGGACAAATACAGCATAATTTTAAACAATCCATACCATATAGTGGCTGAATAACTCCTTAATATAGAGGGGGAAAAAGATTCTTATGTTCTGCACAACAGAGTGAGTCAGTGGCTCAATAACTTCTCCTAATTTAGGCATGGCTGTTATGCCCCATCATCTTTAACAAAACATATCAATATCATGGTTTGTTGAAGAACATGTTTTGCACAATAGATTATACTCTAAATATTTTAATTTTTTTAAAAACTCAAGGGTTAAGTACATGGTTTTGTAGAACTATTTTGTTAAGAAAGATATAAAAAAGTATCCTGAAACCAACGTAGTATCTTTCATAGGCATAGTGTATATCAACAAACTAATTATTGGGTAATGAGTTCAAAGACAATTATTTTATATCTATAATTATGTTTAAAACACATCAATACCATCTAACAGTGATTTTTATTTTATGAGTGGCGGAAAGATGAATTACAATTATTATGTGTGTTTATTGTCTTGTATAAGGTACATTGAGTTGATATATGCACGTAGCTTAATTGCAAGGGATGGAAAATCAATTACTGTGCATCTGATATTTGTAATATGTACATTGTTATAAAAATGATTTTATAGCAATGTTATAGCTTTGATTTTCATTCTCCCATTCATAACTTGCCAATAACTGCATTATGCTGGAATCAGGGCTGGTCCTAAGTAGAATGTAGTTGATGCTTCAGAGAGCAGACTATAATAGGCAGAAGACTGGGTCAAGTCCTCCCTGCTATCTTCCTATTTGTCCCTCAAATCTGCTTCATTAAACCAAAGAGCATGCTGATCTGAAACCACTAACTGGCTCAGCTATGCTGTAAGATGTCTGCAAGAATTTATCAGTTAACAAGCTAGCCAGAAGAGGAGTGTTATTGTATAGGGAAAGTTCCACAAGACCTCACCTACAAAAAGATATTGACAAAATTGAACGGGTCCAAAGACGGGCTACAAGAATGGTGGAAGGTCTTAAGCATAAAACGTATCAAGAAAGACTTAATGAACTCAATCTGTATAGTCTGGAGGACAGAAGGAAAAGGGGGGACATGATCAAAACATTTAAATATATTAAAGGGTTAAATAAGGTCCAGGAGGGAAGTGTTTTTAATAGGAAAGTGAACACAAGAACAAGGGGACACAATCTGAAGTTAGTTGGGGGAAAGATCAAAAGCAACATGAGAAAATATTATTTTACTGAAAGAGTAGTAGATCCTTGGAACAAACTTCCAGCAGACATGGTAGATAAATTCACAGTAACTGAATTTAACCCTGCTGTTCTGTTTAAGAAAAGTAACAAATCTTCTGTTCCCGGGTCACCCTGACCCGGACCGAAAACTCTTCATTTGCAGTGCTTATGTTTGGTCTTTTTGAAAGCTTTTTTCACTTGGAAAGTAGTCTGAACATTTCTGCACACAATGATATGAAAATTGAAATGAAAAAAGTAAATCTTATTGGTTTATTTTGCGGATATAATGCACGCCCCCCCCATTTTTGTGAAATTTTTTTCAATTTATGGATAGTTTTGCTTGCAAAATGCATTCTATTTTACTAAAGTTGGTATGGGATTGGTAGCTTGAACATTTCTGAACATAATGATATGAAAATTGAACTTGAAAAATTGATGCATATTGGTTTATTTTGTTGATGAAATGCATGCCCCCCCGTTTTTTTAAAATAGTCTTCACTTTATGGATAGTTTTGCTAGCAAAATACATTCTATTTTACTAAAGTTTGTGTGGGATTGGTAGCTTGAACATTTCTGAACATAATGATATGAAAATTGAACTGGAAAAATTGATGCATATTGGTTTATTTTGCACATAAATGTATGCCTCCCCCCGTGTTCAATTATTTCAATTTATATAAAAATTATGCTGTTAATTTCAAACTTACATACTTTTTTTTAGTAAAATGGATTTGTTTCATAAAATTAGTCCTCTGGCTACAATGTGGTTGATTTTCAAAAGGATATTCCAAATATTTCTAGACAAATATGTATAAACAGTGACAATAATGGCACATAGCAAGGCCGGGGGTGGGGGGTGGCCTTTTTGTGGCAAAAATAAACCAATAAGAACCATTTTTTTCAGTTCATTTATATTTTTCTTATATTCAGAAATGTTCAATTTAGTATATCAAACCTTTTGGGGGGAAATTCCTTAGGGATTTGTAGCCTTAAAAAAATAGAAATTGACACGAAATTAAAAAAGGATGGGGGGGAGGGGCTTTTTGATCAAAATAAAAATATAAGTCTCAATTTTTCCAGTTCAATTTTCATATCATTATGTTCATAAATGTTCAAACTAGTTTTCCAGTTGAAAAAGTTTTCAAAAAGATCAAATTCAAGTACCTAAAAAAAATATTTTTGGTCCGGTCATATACGAACAGAAACAGACTCGAAGTTATGATTTTTTTTTGCCCAGAAAACAATTAGCCACCACCCCAAAAATATTTTTTGATGATCAGCATTGTTAAATTGAGTAAATGAATGCCTAAGATTTTAAAGAATATTTCGGATTTGGAGGATAAAAAAATAAAAAGTGAAAATGGTTGCAAGCAGCCGAGGGGGGGGGGGGAGGCCTTATTTCTGATATTAAAAAACCAATAAGAATCATTTTTTTCAGTTCCTTTATATTTTTCTTATATTCAGAAATGTTCAAGCTACCAATCCCACACCAACTTTAGTAAAATAGAATGCATTTTGCAAGCAAAACTATCCATAAATTGAAAAAAAAATCACAAAAACGGGGGGGGCGTGCATTATATCCGCAAAATAAACCAATAAGATTTACTTTTTTCATTTCAATTTTCATATCATTGTGTGCAGAAATGTTCAGACTACTTTCCAAGTGAAAAAAGTTTTCAAATTGACCAAACATAAGCACTTCAAATGAAGAGTTTTCGGTCCGGGTCGTATGTGACCCGAACAGAAGATTTGTAACTTTTTTTGCCCAGCAAAAACTAAGCCCCCCACCCCCCAAAAAAAATTCTCATAGAGAGAACCCCTGAAATGATGAACCAGCATGAAATTTCAAGTTTCAGATATGCAGGGAAAATTTTTTACAGGGACTCAAACTTGGCTTCGGGTCGCATACGACCCGAACAGAACAGCAGGGTTAAACATGCCTGGGATTAACACATATCCATCCTAAGATAAAATACAGAAAATAGTATAAGGGCAGACTAGATGGACCAGGAGGTCTTTTTCTGCCGTCAGACTTCTATGTTTCTATGTTTCTAAAGTGTGTGCAATAGGGAAAGATCAAATCCTTCTCCCAATCCCTCCCAATCCCACTCAATCACTGGGACCTTTTTCTATTATTATCAACAGAGTAGATTATATTTTAGAATGCAAGTACAATATTTCAACAAATAATAATTATACTGTAAAATGATATAATATGTACAATCCTATATGTCTCCTTTTTAATCTTTGTATAATAAAAACTTTTTTAAAAAAAATATCAACAGAGTTGGAAGGGACCTTGGAGGTTTTCTAATCTAATCCCCTGCTTAGGCAGGAAATCCTACACCACTTCAGAAAAATGGTTATCCAACATCTTCTTTAAAATTTCCAGTGTTGGAGCATTCACAACTTCTGGAGGCAAGCTGTTCCACTGATTAATTGTTCTATTAGGAAATTTCTCTTAGTTCTATTGTTGATGACCTTTTCCTATTGAACAATAAAGGGAGTTGTCAGTTAATGTCCATTCTCTCAATGACCCTTTAAAATTATGATAATAATGAAAAAATTCTGACCTGTCCTTGCAGTACTGCCATGTCAAGTGATATTCAAGCAATCCCAAATTGGTAATGACCTATAAAGCCCTACATGGCATCGGACCAGAATACCTCCGAGATCGTCTTCTGCCGCACGTATCCCAGTGGCCGATAAGGTCCCACAGAGTTGGCCTTCTCCGGGTCCCGTCGACTAAACAATGTTGTCTGGTGGGCCCCAGGGGAAGAGCCTTCTCTGTGGCGGCCCTGGCCCTCTGGAATCAACTCCCCCCAGAGATCAGAACTCCCCCCAACCTCCTTGTCTTTTGTAAATTGCTTAAGACCCACCTATATCGCCAGGTATGGGGGAACTGAGACATCTCCCCCAGGGTTATATAGTTTTATATATGGTATGCTTGTGTTGTATGTTTTTAAAATAATGGGTTTTTAGATATTTTCTTTTAAATATTAGATTTGTTCATTGTATACTGTTTTATTAGTGTTGTGTGCCGCCCTGAGTCTGCAGAGAGGGGCAGCATACAAATCTAATAAATAATAATAATAATAATAATAATAATAATAATAATAATAATAATTATTATTATTATTATTATTATTATTATTATTATTATTATTACTGGTTCCTTGTCATCCTTGTTCTTGCAACTAACTTTCATCATTTCCTTTCTGTTTGCTTCATTATTCTAGCCATGAGTAGGGAGGCACCATGCTCTGGACATTTTTGAAGTACTGTGGCTCTAGAGTTTCTTGCACCTTTGTGCACACCCATCACCAGCCTCCCCACTGCATTTTGCCAGCTACCTGTACATCGTCATAAACTCTCCTGCAGCCTTGCTGGCCAGCTGCATATCCCATAGACCCTCCTGTAGCACCTCTGGCCTCATGGCATGGCTTTCTGCCCTTCTGTGCACCCTCTGGCACCATTCTTCACCCAACAGCAACTACCTACTTGCCTATTGGTCTGCTTGCTAGCCATCTGGGACTTACATCTTCCTGTACGCTTCCTTGCTGATTTTGGTTAGAAGTAGGCAGTAGGAAGATGCAAGAAAATGGCCAGCAATAATTGCTTAACAATGGCAAGAGGGAGTTGGTGTCATTAAGTCATAGAGTCATTTGACATTGCACTTTGTGTTTCCATCAATTAATGGTGGAAATTCCTGTCATTAACTGAGGACTATCTGTAATTTGCTTGCTGAACTGAAATAGCAAGGATTTGGAGAAATCAAAGTATTTTTCGACAGGCTGACTATGAATGGGGGAATGCAAGAATTATTTATTCTTCTCTGAAATAAAATAGATATCTAAATTTCTTTCTCTATATTTGGTGTGGGCATGTCATTTGTACATTGTGATTCTAACTGGAAAAAAAAGTAATTTTATTTTTTCAAAGTTTCATTCAGTTTACAACCTATGTAGGCAGAATTTACATGTCCAAATGTTCTGTTCTCTAAATTGCTCAGCCTTCCTAGGCTGTATTAGAGAGCTTGCAAGAAAACCAATGCAAATTAATATCTTTGATGGTAGTAACCAATTATTCTTTGGGTCAATCA
The DNA here is from genome assembly GCF_031021105.1 of Erythrolamprus reginae. Classification (NCBI taxonomy): domain Eukaryota; kingdom Metazoa; phylum Chordata; class Lepidosauria; order Squamata; family Dipsadidae; genus Erythrolamprus; species Erythrolamprus reginae. Next base: position 289,969,266 of record NC_091950.1, on the reverse strand, counting down.
AGAAAAATAACCTAGTAATCTCTAATAATGAATCATGATGTTGCATGCATCATCCCCTCTATCTTAGGTCAATAAATCAAATATAAGTCAGGGGTTTCAGACTTGTAGCATCACATTGTTGTCACGTGATTTATTGTGACTTGTCTCTTCTTCGCCAAAACAGTGCCCATTACTTGGTTCTTATCTTACCATAAAGTGCTAGGGGGAAAAATACATTCACACCCTCTTCCTGTGACATATTTTCATGTATGATGAAGCCCAGTGATGATTCTTAACCACTGAAGAGATAACTTGTAAAAGCTTATTCATTAAAGCAGTAGTTAAAGTTTACATCTATGTTAACAGGGAAATAATTGGCACACAATATATGAGCTACACCAGGTTTTAGTATAATTGTAACATATGCTTCTCAAGTGAAAAAATATATACCGTATATACTCGAGTATAAGTTGATATTTTCAGCACCAAAAATGTGCTGAAAAATCTAAGCTCGACTTATACTAGAGTCACTAACTTTCACTGACCTGACAACTGTCCCAAAGCTCCACAGTTCTGATGTGAAAGGCAAGGAGGAAAGAAACCTCATGGCTGGCAACAGGAGTGTTTTTTTCTTTCTGCTCTTGCTACCCCTCAGCTGCCTGATTGGCAGCAGGCTGAACCAATCACAGCTCCTTCTCTACACAGAAAGGAGGCACTGACAGAGCTATCTGATTGGCAGCAGGCTGTACCAATCACAGCTCCTCCTCTACAGGAAGCACTGGGGGAAGGGGCGGGAGGGTTGAAGAGACTTTCAGAATGGCTTTGTCTTCTGATCAAGCCAGCAACAATATTTTACAAGTAAATAAAATGTACAAGTAAAATGTAAGTTACCCATTTAAATTTGATTAACAGGATAGGTTATTTTGTAAGAAAATGTTGCTTAAAGTGGGGATAACTCTGTGTAATTAAACTTTTTCTTCCAACTATACTTCTCCTACCCAAGAGGATTGTTAATGCTGACTTGTTTAAAACAATACAAAGGTTAGGATAATATAATAGTATGAATTTTGTCATTAATCATTTGTTCATAATTAATATGAATAGATTTACCTTAATATTAATAGATTAATAGATTAATAGATTAATATGAATAGATTTACCTTTTTTAAAGAGTATGGTTTCTCCTTATGCTAGATAAATATCATGTAGAAGAAAGATTTTACAATTAATGATTGAGTAACCCCCAATTGTTATTTACTGATCTACTGAGATAGTAATAATGATTTTAACTTATGAAATATGTTTTAATAAATGGAAAATCTGAATATTTATCATATGGAAGTTTGATTTAAGCAATTGTTTTGAAAGAATATATGAAATCCCAATTATTAAGAAAATTATAATGATATTGTAATGAAGTTTTTAAGATTAAGATAACATTCCTAAAGATATTTTAAGAGGTTTTTGGAATTTAAAACAAAAGAAAGATTTTGGAAGGGGAGGAAGAAAGATGCAAGAAATAAAAAACATTTTGGAAGGAAAAAAGTTACATAATATAATAATAACAACAGAGTTGGAAGGGACCTTGGAGGTCTTCTAGTCTAACCCCTTGCCTAGGCAGGAAACCCTATACTACTTCAGACAAATGGGTATCCAACATCTTCTTAAAAACTTCCAGTGTTGGAGCATTCACAACTTTTGGTGGCAGGCTGTTCCACAGATTCATTGTTCCAACTGTCAGGAATTTTCTCCTTAGTTCTAAGTTGCTTCTCTCCTTGTTTAGTTTCCACCCATTGCTTCTTGTTCTGCCCTCAGGTGCATTGGAGAATAGGTTGACTCTTTCTTCTTTGTGGCAAACTCTGAGGTATTGGAAGAATGCTATCATGTCTCTCCTGGTCCTTTTTTTCATTAAATTAGATATACCCAGTTCCTGCAACCATTCTTCATATGTTTTTTTTTTATTCTCCTACAAAAACTATTTTAAGAAGCTACAATAGAAGAATATTCCATTTTTATAAGTTATCAGTAGCCACTGTATTTTCCACCCTGGACTTATATTCGAGTCAATAAGTTTTCCCAGTTTTTGTGGCAAAAGTAGGTGCCTTGGCTTATAATCGGGTCGACTTATACTCAAGTATATACAGGTAATTATATTCTTAAGATATCTCACCGTATATTGATGAAGTTTATGATTAAGGACATCAATAAAGATTTTGTATCATTCCACAAGAAAGCCATCTGTTATTTTCAAAATTACCTTTTTGGATATCACCTATGGTCAAAGAAGGAATTCTTTATTGGCCAATGTGATTGGACACACAAGGAATTTGTCTTTAGTGCATATGCTCTCAGTGTACATAAAAGAAAAGATACATTTGTCAAGATGTATCAATGTGTATAGATTCCCAATAGAAGACAGAGAACATCAAAACATGTATTTGCATGTCGGACAATTTAATTAGAAAAATGCAATGAATGAATAGAAGCTACTGTATGATAAAAAAAATGTTTACAGCTGCCAAGATACTTTTTTTTAAAAAAAATGACATTGTCCAGAAAAATGTGTGACTGGCATGTTTACAATAGTTGTAAAACTGAACTGCTGAAATATATTCAATGAAATGATTTTTTTTGACAGTAATAATGCTTCTCATGTCATTACATTTATACTGTATATATTTCACTGTGCTTTACTGTGTGTATAGCTACATAAAAATGAAAATGAAAATGAAAAATATCTTATCAATATTTCTTTTCTTTTTTTCTGTTTGCAATTACATACCTAGTTATGTTTTATCTCTGGAAGAGTAGAGTGGAGAAAGAAAAAGTAGTGTAATGTTCCTTGCAATCAAAGGTAGAAGAATTGATATTTGCTTTAAGAATGACACCTGTGTCTTAGTAGAATTTAAGAATGCTTTTCCTGTATGTGGCATGATACTTGGTTATCTTTTGGTAGCATTGTGACATGTTTGGTATGGCCAATCCTAGAGTCTTTATTCTTCTCCTACCAACAGTAATAGTTCAGCTCTGAAAAGGTATATATCCTTTAAGTCCTGAGTAATTTCATAGACTAAGCCATGGATGTCAATCTCAATCATGTCACATGATGTATCACAATGTTTTTGCCTTTGCAGACCTGGGGTGGGTGTGGCCTATGAAGACACATCTGGCCTGCAAGTCGCCAGTTCGACATCCCTGGACTAAGTGCTGAAATGAAGACAATTGATTAGAAGTTCAGTTAAAATCTGCTGATAATGTCTGATTTTATAAAGTACTGCAGGCCCTGTGGATGTTCTGTTGAGACCTGGTCTTGTGAATGACTTTCTGGGCACCTTTTCCCCTCAGAATTTGTAGCCGTGTTCTCACAAACGTCTCTTCCTTACATCACCCTCTGCTTATGATGGATGTAGTTGCTAAGCAAGTATCTAATAAGCTTCTGATGTTGGTGGTGAATGTAAAATGGAACACGATTAAAGTTTTAATGCAATTTGAAGCAATTCAATGAGACTGTATCTCATCAAAAGTTTTTGGATGACAGGAAAAAAAATAAAAGCATTTGGTAAAGAAATAAACAAGTGAATAAACAGTGATGCAACTGTCATCACACATAAAACAATAAAAACAACAGAACCCTCTCCATACACACACACACACACACACACACCAACCATGATTGCCATCAACATTGGTAGCTTAATTAAGGGTGTAATATATCAGCTAGATTTTTAATATTTTGTGAAATAAAGTTAAAATTTCTGCTAGACCTGAGTGTAGGAAGCTGTGCTATAAATTCTGTTTCTTTGGATTTAGTTTTGATCTTATGTTATTTTCAATTTAAAAAAAACAATTAAATAAAAATGCTCTCATCTTACTCCCACCCATAATTTTTCTTTTGGAAGAAAGTTATTTTTAGAAATGAGCAACATAGTTGTTTTCTTCCCTCTTATTCCATTGAAAGTGTGAATCACTGGCACTGTTTGTTAGGGGCCAAAAAAAGTTTTTACTTTCATTGTTTGCATGCAATGTGCACTTCAGAAAGAAATTTCAATGGCTAAAGAAAAATTATAAATCATTACATTTTTGTATGTTCTGACATGATACTGAAGTGCTTCAATTTTGCACAGGCATGAGTACCCCTTCAGTGTACAGTAGAAAAATTTGTACTTATTCCAAATATAAAAGATTTTTGAGAATTTTCTAAAGCATATACAACTTATTATTTATTCAGTAGTGAAATACGCACAGGGAAGTCAGAATTTGCCAAATGGTAAGCATGGTCACTTTGCAAGTGTGTTGACAGGACTTGGATTGTCACAGTACGCCTATTATCTTGCAGATTTTGACATCAAGCCAAACTGCTCCATCCTATGGACATTCCTGATATTTAATAGTTTAAGTGCCATGGATAAAATTATTGGGGTGCTTCGGGCATTGAATTCTCCAGAAACCAAAATCATTTGGTTAGAAGACAAAGAAATAATCAAAAAACAGTATAGAATACAATCCCTTATCTATTTATAAAATTCTACCCTGGAATAAAGCACTCTAAATTCTGCCTTTCTAGAAAGAAGGACAATTACCATATTTTTGGACTATAAAACATACCTTTTTACCCTGTAAAAAAGGCTGAAAATTTGGGTGTGTCTTATATTCTGAAGGCAGCTTTTTTGAAGCTCTTTTTCATTGCTAATTGATCAGAAGAATGTTTTTTTCCAGCCCTAACAAGGTACTAACGATCCTCCCAGCTTGTAGTCTTTTTCATTGCTACTCTGACGGAAGGTTTAAGTAAGTCTTTGCAGGCTTTTTTTTCATTGCTACTTGCTTTGAAGAATGTTTTTTCCAGCCCTAACGAAGTGCTAATGATCTTCCTGGCTCTTACCTGCTTGCAGGCTTTTTCATTGCTACTTTCTCCAAAGATTTTCTCCAGCCCTAAGTCTTTGCAGGCATTGTTTCATTGCTACTCACTCCAAATAAGGGTTTTGAAGCCCTAACCAGGGGATAAAATAATGTACTAAAGCTGACCAGATTGACGATGATTTGAAAGCAAATACCCAGTACACAGATCCCCCCCCCCATTTTCTTCCCCCAAAACAAAGGTATGTCTTATACTCCAGTGTGTCTTATCCTCCAAAATATGGTAAATAGCAAAATCATGGTGGAAGTGGAATTTCTGGAAAAGTCAAACTTGATCCAGAAATAGAGCTATTATCTATGATCCCTGGATTCCAGTGAGATCATCTCCATTTGTAAATGTAGTGCTGTATTCAGAATATAGCAAGATATTCAGAATGCTGCTTTTTGGAATCTGAGTTGGTTGCTATTTAATGGCCTTAAATATATAAAGTTGTTATATATTTCTCTTTGGGAAGAGATTATAGTTCTTTCTAGTATGTTTTCAGAAGGGTCTGAAAAGTTCGGTATGGGGTTTTGGGGATATACACATTCCCTAAACAGTGATTTACATGCTCTTGCTTGAGAATCAATATAGTAAACACAAAAGTACAGTTGATAAGTAGCAACAGAATTATCTTTTAAAAAATAAAGAAAGAAAGAAAGAAAGAAAGAAAGAAAGAAAGAAAGAAAGAAAGAAGCATAGCTCTTTATGTGTATCCTACAGATTCCAAAACAGAACTGCTTAGATAGCAAAATAAATTATAAAACTTTAATAGCAAGTCTTTTTACTGAAGAATTGTTGTTGATAATTGTTGAAACAGTACAGATTTTCATCTAACCAGTTCTTGAAGTTTTAGATTGGGGTGGGTAACTGAGAGCTTGGAAAAATTGCTCAGTATGGGGAAATATTATCATGGGTGTTAGCATTCTACACAGAGGCAATTGTATAGTGCATGACACACCCTAATTACATTACCATCTATCACAGGTGATGTAAACAATTTTGACTGCCTATGTTGCCATAATATTAAAGAAAGATTCTGGCAGGTGTGGCTGTCTTCATGCAAGCTTGCTAAAAGAGTGCTATGACTGAGTGCTCTTCAACATTAAAAAAATGCACAGGAATGTATTTGTATGTCGAAAGCTAAATGTCAAGGCTAAAGGGTAGCCTCTCTTCCTAACATGCTAATTTTCAAAGTTCAATGTTTTTATGTAAGACTCCTTCATTTAAAAAGATAAGTGGATCTTACTATTTAGGAACATTAGCCACAATAATTGTAAAAGTCATGTAGCTTTGCTATCTTTTCTACATATATCTGCATGTAATTTGCCCATCAATTCTGAATGTATCAATAATATACTTTAAGCAGGAGTTTAAGGAGAGGGTGAAAATGTTAAAATTAAGCAACATCAGCAGATGCAGCTGTCATACTGGAAAATACCACTACAGACCTCACTACAAATGGCATTTTATTGGCAATATCAACCCTTAAGTTAATTTACAGCCATTTTAGACTATATTGCCTATATATCTTTCCCAAGGGTAATCATACAGTTGCTGATTATTGTAATTGTGTCAGATGATGTACTGCTTACCAGAAGTTTTAAGACTGCCACTTTGCACTATTCTATTTAAAAATTAACATTTAATTGTTCCAGTAAGTGAACTTTCAAAAATTTAGCTGTTTTTCTATAGGACTTACTACAATAAATTAATACACAAAACCTGGACCTGCCAGAAGTAGATATCGTCAAACCATATGAGGGAATGAATGTATTCTGGCCGCATAGAAACAGGACTTTTATAGAGTGTTTCTTTTAAGATGCGGTAGTATAGAACACTAATAAGACAAATCACAGAAAGCACTTATTCCAGGATCTCATAGTTCCTTCTTCAGTAGAATTTAATTTAAAATGTTTCTTTGGAGCTGCACAGTATTCTAACAGCAACAAATGTTTTGGAGAAGGTTTATGACTCCGGTGGAAGATTTCAGTTTCATACCCTTAACAACATACAGCCATATAACTGGGAAAAACTAGTTGGCACTCTAGAAATGAACACACATTACTAAATTCTTATCAACTGCAAGGAAAAAGTACAGCATTCAAGAATAAAAGAAAATAAGGACTAGAAAAAAACCAACCCTTCTGAATTTACTAACTACATTATTTAAAACGACTAAAACCAGGAATGGTTTTATTTCTCTCCCCATCCTTATTAATATTTTTTAAATGATATGCACTCAGGGTAGTACACCAGGGTGGGTTCTGACTTATCTCGCTGATAGTTCACTTCTTCATGTGCTGCATGAGCACTTTGATCTAAAAAGTTATATAAAGCCAGCTTCTGTGCATGCACAGAAGTTAAAAATAATATGGCAGTGCCTATGGTGCCACCGAGAAAGCTGGTTTAGAAGCATGGCCAGCCAGCCATTGCTGCCAGTTTGGTGAGTGGGGGGAATTTTCTGCTACTGGTTCCATAGAACTGGTCCAAACTGGAAGGAAATCACCTCTGTAGTGCCCATGTAAATTCAGTGTGAATACTGATCACAGTGAAAAAAAGGAATGTTATTGCAGTCACAGTTTTATGACGACCGATGTGGTCCTTTTTCTCGCTTTGATATGGTCGATTGACTAATCAAATAAAGTTGATATTATTGCACGCTCATCTAGAGAGGGCACTTAATAGTGTATGGCTCTTTTTCCGTTACATCCACTGAAATAGGTTATCCCTGTGGACAGGGAAAGATCATGTGCCCCAAAGCAATGGTACAAATCTGTCAGCTTTATTCAGTCTCTTTTTCCACATCAATTTTGTTTTTAAAGTCATCATTTTTAAAAAGTCAAATATCTGTTTGTGCTTATTCCTTCTACTCAATACCATTGGGAATGCTATTTTCATAACATGTAAATGTTTAGAAGTTATTTTCTCTAAAAATAATGTATTTTTTTCCCCATTCCTATTCCTGCATATATACAATTTGGTACACATTTCCCCCTTAGGTATGCATAATCTGCATATGCATAATTTTCTTAAATGTCTGGATGTTGTTCTGTCTGGGTGCCCCCAGACTTCAGCACCAACTAGAAAAAACAGCCAGACACGCTGGTAGAAACAAAAGCACTTTATAATTTGAAAATAAACACAGAGGAAAACCTGTTCTTCCCCACAGGCAGGCTATGAGCCTTCACAGCAGACCTCTTGCTGGCACACCCACCTTTTCCCCTCAAGGTTTCAGTATTCAAAGTCACAAGCCAGAATTCCAAGACGCCAAAGATCACAGCCAGGTCTCACGACTCCCAAAGATAATTCTCCACAAACCAGGAAGGGTGGGTCTGCCTTTTTAGCCTTTCCGGAGAGCACCACACCCAAACCCAGCTGTTGCCCATTCAGTGCTTGAAGTACCTGGCTAATTGTCCCCTTCGTTGGGTTGCCCTTCTCTGCCGGAAATCTATTATTCCTTGTGCCTGGTCATCTAAAGAATCCAGGCTGCTTGCTGGGGAGAGCTCCCCCTCGGGCTGAGATTCCTCCTCCTCGTCTCCCTCCTGTTCCTCATCCTCCCCCCCTGAGCAGAGAGCCGGCAGAGGGTCAGCCGTTCCCTGTTCCTCATCCTCCCCCTCTGAGCAGAGAGCCGGCAGAGGGTCAGCCGTTCCCTGAGGGGCCTCAGACGGAATCACAACAAATGTAATCATATATTATTGAAGGATTAATGTATTAGATATCAGCATTACATATTCTTGTCTTTATTTTAATTATCAAACTCTGTCTGCCATTTCTTAATCACAAAACCATTTTACTTTATATCTAAAATGCAAGAAAGCAAAGCAAAACTCTATAGTCTTTTCCCCCCCCTAAGGGAATATTTCAAATTTTATGTAACATTTATCTTATTCATAGATATGTTTGACATTTATAATTGTTCTTTGACATTAAGTGAATGGATACTATTTAGGCAAACAATAATGTGTGCAATTTATGTAAGTGTTCTTATATGAATCCTGAACAGCATTTTTAGAGGAAAGGGACAGTCAGTCAAAATGAAAACTATTTAATTAAAATAGAAATGAACGCTGAAAATTCATTTAGATGTCCATCAACGAAATATACAACTAATCAAGAGGAAAAATGAAGGAGGACAGAATTTGTCCAAATATATGCTCAGATGTATCATAAATCCCAAGCAAAATAATTACAGGTGATAATATCCTACAGGGGATCTAATTGCTTGAAAGATTCCAGTTTTTATATAAGCATCCTGCAAATGTTTATTTGCAGGATATTGTTATTAACTGAAGTCAAGATCTTCAACTTGGTTGCTTACAAGAGGTTTCACTGGAAGATGGCAGTCTGTATCTGTATTTTCTTCCTGTAGCTGCCTTTCTTCCTGCTGAGTGACCTGCCATGTTTAATATTGAAATTAAGGCTTAAAAGTCGCTATCCCAAAAGATACTGATTAGATTTAGTCATCTTAAAAAAATAAAATCCTAGCCTGGGTGACCATAGCGAAGAACAGTCAGATCTTATTTATGTGTGCTGGGAAACCTTGTGCATTTCTTCCAGGAACAAATGGAACGTGGAGGCAGAAAGAACAGAATAGCCACAGAGAAAACCATAGCAAAATGTCATTAGAGTATTGGAGAAAATTACAGTGTTAGGCTAACCTAATGTCAGATTTGAAAACATTGCAATACAGTGTAATGTAATTTATTTTCATATAACCATCTTAATGCACATTATCGGGAAAACGCTTCCCAGCCAAAAGTCAGCATAAGTGCGATGCAGTTTGAAAGCGAATTCAAGGCCATAAAATATTTCAGACTTGATTCTTGTTCTGATTGCATTATTACTATCATTATTTACCTGGAACACAAATCCACCCAACCCTGCAAATGCTAATGGGTTCGAGAGTTCCAAAAAGATAATTAGATAGGGATTATTTCAGGTCAGGTCAGGTGCAAGCAATGAGAACACACATGTCAAGTGCTGTATTTGGCTATTTTATTGCATTCTACCTGTAATACAAGAATCACCCCAGATTTCCTGCCTTCTCTGGGGAACAAACAGAAAAGATTCCATGGGATGTGGGGCAAGGGGGGGGGTCATTCCTAGGTCTCTTAAGTTCTCTCTTAAGTCTGCACTACTGTTACTACTTGGTTTTTTCTCTTCATTCCTATCACACATTTCCTGCCACTTAGGACTCTATATCTGTAATTTCTTGCTTGAATCCTTAAGATTTTTATTAATATTGATTGTTTCTTCGTTGCTTATTTGAGCCCTATGTCAATAATTAAGTATTGCACCTCATGATTCTTGACAAATGTATATTTTCTTTTATGTACACTGAGAGCATATGCACCAAAGACAAATTCCGTGTGTGTCCAATCATACTTGGCCAATAAAGAATTCTATCCCATCCCATCCCATCCCAGCAAACAATTAACTTAGACCTGCAGAGGCCACTAAAACTTTGGGGTGGAAATGATTCAAGACATAATTCCCTGGCAACTATGGGCATAGCTCCTTGCTGATCCAGGTGAAAGGGACCATGCCTTCACCTGGACCCTAGCCATGCTACGCATGTGGGGAGGCTCACTGTCCAATCCCCATTTGGTTATTGGATAGGGTGAGTCTCAAGGGCACCCCCTCACCAATCGCTCAGACTGGTCAGACACCATGAGCTCCTGGTGAGAGTCTGCCCATCATTTTCAAAGATGCCCAAAGGAGAACAAGCAGTTGCTACCACCTCCCAATTTCTACCCCTAACCTGCCTACCCCAGAGACCAAAGGGAAGCCAATTAAACAAATCAAAACTACAAGCGCAGCACCCCCTAACCAATTCGACCTGTTCCGCAGTGTGGAATAGGCAAAAAAACTAATCACAAGCTAATACGCCGTGACCGCCAAAAATTCCTATTTGGCCCCCTAGGGCGACCCGTAAAGCACAGTGAAAGATAGGGAGGGAGTGTGGGTGTTCGCTCCTCTGTAGCCTGGGGAAAAGGAGGCCGTCCTATATATAGGCTTGCCTGGCCCTCCCCTGGCTACATCATAGGCCTGCGCCTGATGCAAAAGGCCTGGACCGAAATCTCACAAATTCTCACGAGATTCCGGCCCCCAAGATGGCAGCTATACTGGCAGCCACATTCACCCAGACCCGGCGCAAAATCCCAGCCAGCTGGTAAGTCGGCCGGCATGCAATAATGAGAAAGCATACTAAACCAGCCTAGAGCTTAACTTTTACTATTGACTGGATATGTTCCTGGATTTTGCAGTGAAGTTCTCAATGCAAAGTAATGCATATAAGATGCATCTCCACACCCCTACCCCAAAATGGGTTAAAATTTAGGTGCATCTTATAGACAAAATACAGGTGGTTTTGGCCCCCTGAACCGTCCATTTATCGTGATTTTGCCCTCCCAAAAGCATTTTGTAGTGCTCTGCACAGCCTGTTTCCCCCAAAAATGTGCTGTTTTTTGCCTGCAGAGTGCTTCTGGGGGCCATGGAGGGCAAAAATGCAATACACAGAGGCCTTGGGAGCCCCAAAATGGGCCAGTTTTTTATGTGCTGAGCACTGCAGAGTGCTTCTGAGAGGGCAAAACCACGATGCACGGAGTGCTTGGAAACTCAAAATTGGGGCAACTTTTGGCATAATCAGGCCAGTTTTTGGTTTAAACAGGCTGAGTTGGAGTACTGCGAGTAGTTCTGGGGGCCAGGGAGGGCAAAAACATAACACACGAAAGCCAAAAATGATTTTTTTCTTGTTTTCCTACTTGTAAATTTAGGTCGGTGTGTCTTATGGTCCAAAAATACAATAAATAATGCAAGGGAAGAAAGATGAGATATTTTACTGAAAATTATTTAGACTCAAGCATATATTAAAATGATCTAAGTTGATACATGTTCAGATTGGTATAAAGTCTTCTGCTTTAGGCAGAGTTGGACTAGAAGACTTCCAAGGTACTTTCCAAACTCTCTGATTCTATATACAGTACCTATTTTTGATAAACGCCCACAGATGTCTGACAAACATCTACAGGATATTTACAGATTTTGTGTTAGCATGGTGATAAAAGTGGCTCTGAATCCTTGATTTATACCCCAGTTTACTCTGTACAACTTCATGCAACATACCTAATAATGCCCCCATTCTCAATTTTTCCCACAATACCAACCCTGGTAGGTTAGGCTGAGATATATTGGCCCTAAGTCCTCAGTTGATTTTTATGTGTAGGGAAGACTGGAACTCATGGTCTTCTTCACTACCATATAAAACTAGTCCTCCAAAAAATAACAGAAACAGAAAACCTGGCATCTTCAGATATAAGCATTAAGTCACACAAACAGCCACATTGGCCGAAAAAGCAGGATGTTTTGAGCAGTACATTGTGCAGAAATGGGCTGCCGTGTTTAACGATAAATTCATTATCTACTGTGACTTTGTATTCGGAAAGTTGTGTGAGATTTCTCAAACTAGACTGATTTATATTCAACTTCACCTAAATGTATAGAAATTGAAGGTAATAAAATATGCCCTTCCTCCTTGTTGGTATCAGCCTTGTAGTAAAAAATCCCAAATCAAACTGCAATCTTTAAAGGAAATCACCAAACCTATAATTATTGTAAATCAATTTGGTTTTTTCCATAGGTATGGAATATGGATTTACTTATCTCTGACACACTAAATCAACTTAGGTTGAAAATGTTTGCTTTGTGGTTTAAAAATCCATTCAGAGATGAAGTAACTGTGGGTTTGTGTGTGTGTGTTTGTCAAATCAACAGGTTGTTCTCAAACCTGCTGCTCTGAAGATTATATCTAAGCAAGAATTATTTAGTAGTTGACTAGGTCACATTGCCAACACACCTGGGTGCATATTTGTGCATACTTTAAGCAAGCAATGGAATTGTAGAAAAGAAAGGCATAGTTACACTGCTTTAGCAGATGGCCAAAGCTGAAGGTTGTTTAAAGATTCCCCTGCACCTCCCAAATGAGTCGAAGTGGCACAGCAGGTAGAGTGCAGTACTGCAGGCCACTAAAGCTGACTGCTAGATCTGCAGGTCAGCGGTTCAAATCTCATCACCGGTTTAAGGTTTACTCAGCCTTCCATCCTTCCAAGGTGGGTAAAATGAGGACCCGGATTGTGGAGGCAATATGCTGGCTCTGTTAAAAAATGCTATTGCTAACATGTTGTAAGCCATCCTGAGTCTAAGGAGAAGGGCGGCATAAAAAAAATTGAATAAAATAAAATTATCAGGTTTAAGTAAGCCATGGTTTATATAGATGAGCTTTCCTTCAGCAAGGTTCAGTTCTGTTTGGAAGATGAGTTAGATATGCCTATTAGTATGAAATTTCTTTTTTTTATTTTTAAAAAAGATCCTACTTTCCTAGAGCAAATACTTTAGCCATCATTAATCTTTATTATTTGCAGAGTAGAAACTTTGCTGCATGATTTAATGAACATAGTGTTAATTTATTTCCCTCACAGAAAAGCAATGGACCAAATTAGAGGAAAAACTTCAGGAAATATATTGCAAGAATGTAGGATATGCATCTGTGGCTGTTTTTTCTCATCTTGGTGAAAACAAAAATCGGTTACTTTGAATAAGCCCTTTTGTCAGTTTATTTTAACTAAGGCCACAATGAAGGATTACAAAATGACAACATTGATTTTTCTCTTCTTATCTTTGTCAAAGAATTCATCCAAACCATAGTCAGTATTCTTGCAATGAGATTAGTGAATCTATCAAGTTTATTACAATCCACGAAAAAATATAAGGGAAAAAATCTACAACAATATTTGAACATACGTGCATTTCTGTAAAACATGCATTTTTATACATTGGAAATAAGTAGAGGTTTAGTCTTTGGGTCTAGCTTGAACACAGTGACCAGATTTTAAGATTTGGAAAGAGGGACACCATTGAGCCGGGGGTGGGGGGTGGGGGGGGGGTGACCTAAAAAAAAGTTTAGTAACAAAAAATTAGCAAAAAAAATTCTCATTCTCTCGTTCTCTCTTTCTCCATCACTTTCTCTCTCTTTCTCTCTTCCTCCCTTTCTCTCTCTCTCTTCTTTCCTTCCTCTCTCTCTCCATCCCACTTTCTTTCTCTCTTCCTTCCTTCTTCTATTTTTTGCTCTCTCTTTCTCTCCCTTCTTCCCTCTATCTGTCTTTTTCTCTCCCTCCCTCCTTCCCTCCCTCTCTCTTTCTCTCTCTCTCTTTTCCTCCCATTCTATTTCTCTTTCTCGTTCACTCCCTTTCCTTATTTCTCTGTCTTCTTCTCTTTTCTCTCTCTCTTTCTCTTCCCTGCCCAAATGGTGCCCGGGTGGAGGTGAAGGCGGGAGAGTAGGTGGAGGGGTCCAAAGCAGGTGCTTCCCTTCTCTCATGGAGTTTCTGCCCAGCGGACCTGGACAGTCCCCTGACCTGCTTTCCAAGTTCCTCTGCTGCTTTTTCACACACCCGCATGGCTCAAGACCAACATAGCAGAGGGGCGGCATACAAATCTAATAAAGTATTATTATTATTATTATTATTATTATTATTATTATTATTATTATTATTATTATAGAAGGCCAGCTGTGGGGGGGGATGGAAGGATGACCCCCCCCCCCCCAGTTCCACTGCCCTGTTACTCACCCACGCAGCTGGCCTTCCTCTCCTTGGAGCAGAGGCTGGGAAACCAGCCCTTAAGCTCCTCCCGAGTCGCAAGGCTGCAGTGCTGGGACACGACTGGGCACATCCGGAGGTGGGGCGGGGAAAACAGGTGGGCAAAGACCCTGTACAGTTGGCTGGAAGTAAGTGCAGAGACTTCCAACCAAGCTGGGTTGGGCGGGGAGGGCAAGGCAGCAGCGGAGGGCCCAGATCCTTCTCTCCAGCCTCTTCCCAAGGGGGCTGGCTGGGAGGAAAAAAAGCAGGACATATTTCAAAGGGTGCGGGAAGCAGGACAAATGATGAAAAGGCATGACTGTCCCACTGAAAGCAGGACATCTGGTCACTTTAACCCTGGTACCCTACTCGCATTTACTATACACTTCTTACCCTCCGGGTCTTTTTAGACCCAGAGTATAAAAAGGTTGGTTCTAGCTACTGGAATGGTCTTTTTGAATACTTTTTTCACTAGTATACTAATTTGAACATTTCTGAACACAATGAAATGAAAATTGAAGTGAAAAAAATAATGCTTATTTGTTTATTTTGCTCATCAAACACAGCCCCCATGTTTTTGTGAAATTTTGTTCATTTTCATCTAGATTAGGCTGCAAAATCTGACTTTTTTGACTATCTTTGGTATTGGGAAACTAATTTGACCATTTCTGAACATAATGAAATGAAAATTGAAATGGAAAAAATGATGCTTATTTGTTTATTTTGCTCAGAAAAGGGCCTCCACCCCCATGGCTGTGTGCACTTTTTTCAATTTATAGATAGACTAGCCTGCCAAATCAGACTTTTTTGACCATCTTTGGCATTGGCATATTAATTTGAACATAACATCCATAGTCACAATGACAGATCTTATATACCCCTGTCAGCTGAGGTAACCACCAAAGAGATAACATAACTTTTGCCGCCATCACAGCAGCAGTAATTAACCAATAACTATAACTCGGGTTCACCCAATGAGCAACTTGTCTCTAAGCGCAATCCCCCACTAATCTCTAGGCAGGACATAACAATAAGCATACCATACATAAAGTCTATAAGCTTAGGCTAGATGTTGTTGCTGTTATTATTATTATTATTATTATTATTATCATCATCATCATCATCATCATCATCATCATCATCATCTGATTAGGTAACATCACCAGTAGTAGAAAGAAGTGAGGTTTGCTTTTGGCATATATGCAGTTGATTGTCTTGTCATTGTTGGTGAGGATAGTTTTCTCCTGGGTAGCTCATTGATTAGGTTATTTAGTGTCTGATTGTTAGTCTGATATTAATCCCTGCTTCTTAAAAGTCCTGAAAAGTATTGAATGACAGGTGTGGGGGGGAAAGACTTTGGAATCTTAAAGTTTTTCATAGTAGATTTTTCCCCCTAATGAGATGGGTGATGAACTGAGTAATTGGAAGGGAGAAGGAGAAAAAAAAGTCTAATTAACTGTAGTTACTAATTACTGGGCTCTGCATGAAAACACAGCTGGAGCCCTGATGACTGATCCTTACTTTAATTTTGCACGGGAGAGATTAGATGCCATAGTTTAGTCATCTACATTTTTCCAGGCTTGATTTGGGGAAAAGAGTGGTAAACACACAAATTTCGCTTCAGAAAAACCATTAGATCCCATCTATTAATAAATCTCTTCTGCTTTATCTATCTATTCATGCAGCAGTCATTATGGGAATGCCCTAGTTTTGGTTAAGCTGACCTTGGGAGCCAGGACTTTGTGGTTTCTCTAAAGTTAGTGCACAGTTACACAGTGTGCACAAGTTACAAAGTCTGCTGTACATGCCACTAACTTTCCCTGAATTCAGCAGATCTTGCTTTGCAGAATGCAAGAATTCTCTAGGTCTGATTATCGATAGACTAGGCACCCCGGAAAACCTGGTCATTATTTATTCACCAGAACAATAAGCCTTGCAATCAGTAACGTATTACATGTTCCATGGCATCAGGGGTGAGTTCCTCCTGGTTCAGACCCGATCACCCGTGCCATTAGTGACCTACTGGTGACCTGGCAATTATTTCATGGATCCGGTTTGGTTGGTGCCAGGAGGTGGGCACCATAATTTTTTTCAGAATTTTTAGCTAATTTTTTTTCTGTTTTGAAGTTTTTTCTTGTTTGTAAAAGGGCCCTCCTACCTGCCCCTGACCTTTATTCCTTCACCTGAAGCACAGCTGATCAGCTTTTCAGCTGTGTTTCAGGCCAATTCCAGCTACTGAGCATGTGCAGAAGCCAAACTGCATGGACCATGCACACATGGACAAAATGTGGCAATGCGAACTAGTGAAGGTAAGTGGAACCCACCACTGCGTAGCATTTATACATGTACAGTATTCTGTACTAGTAATATAATAACATTCTGAGCATAAATATCCCTTGTGTTTGCAGTTTGGGAAAATCACTTTACTTCATTTGAACTTTCATGTGTCTGTACGTACGTACATTTGTCTAGCCAGTGTGTTTTGTTGCCTCTTTTATTTTTGTCCTCTTTAAAATTCTCTAACTCTAACTTTCAGTAAAATGTATAAATGCCAACCTCAGCTACCATCAGGCTGGCAACAATATGGTTAAACTAAAAAGTTTTTTTTGTTTAGGGAGTAAAATTAAAAGAAGGGCTTACAGTCCTTGATTTAACCAGTGCATTCGAGTGATTTCAGGATGCTGCAACCAATTATAAAGGAAAGCCAGTTGCCAAACACCCAAAATGTAGTCATGTAACCACGACTGTTGTAATTTTGCATGGTTGTTAAGCAAATTGTACGTTGCTTAACATTGGCTATGTCATTTCACTATATGTCTTTTTGGTATTATTTCTATAAGGTTGTCTCAAATTACTTTCCAGATTTGACTAATGAAAAACATAATTAATTAATTAAGCTCTACTTATGGCTAAGCTATATTTAGTACTTGTTTCTGAATAAGAACAGTAAAGTAGAGAAGAATGTTAGATATTTATTAATTTTTCTTATTTTGTATTAACTTGTCTCACTTTTACAACGCTAGATAGTAGTAGACAGTGGTCCAGTCATTTAGTCATGCCTTCCTTCCTTCCTTCCTTCCTTCCTTCCTTCCTTCCTTCCTTCCTTCCTTCCGTCCGTCCTTCCTTCCTTCCTTCCTTCCTCCTTCCCTTTCTCCCTCCCTATATACATGAACATGTATACAGACACAGCCACACACATCAATATAGATATATATTCATATTGCAATATAACATATGACCTAAAGTTTGCTTCTGTTTTATTTGTTTGGAATTAGGGATGGATTAGTTTGAAAAATAAATGAACCTTGGGGAATTAGAAAGAAGAACTGAATTTCTAATGAAATTACTATTAGCCAAGTTTCAAATGATTTGGATTTTAACATTTTGCATGCATTAAGTACATTAAATTATCTGTATATAAAATTTCTGAATATGGAGGCAGTCAAGAACATTTGATATAAATGAAATTTTAAAAAGCCAACTTGAATAATGATGAGCTGACTGGGTCTATCATTCTATCTCTCTTCCAATCTAGCTACCTATTTTTTAAAAAGAACATAATGAAAAAATGAAAAGTAACCAACAGCTAAATAACAAAGTGATCCAGGTTGGCTCTGAGAGATGGAAAATCAGTGTCTGGAAGAGAATAAAGATAATGCTGAAACACAAATTACAAAGGCAACATTAGTAGATTGATGCCAATTGTGCAATGTTTAGTTCAAGGATGACTAACCTGGACCAAACCTGGGCCAAATGCAGTCCTTCCTAATCACCTTCTCTCCTGCCAAACATTGTTCCAAGGTATAATTGATAGTTTTTAAGTCAAATAATATTTTGGCCTTCTGATGAACATTCAGGAGAGGGTCTCAAATGTTTCTGCTATTACTCTACTTGCTCCTTGTCTAGAATATCATCAGGGGTGCTCAATTGAAGGTAAAGGCTCACCGTGTGGGCCCCATATACCCTGCAAAGTTGTTGCTAAACCGTTAATATGGCAGAAGAGGATATTAAAAAGGAAGAGTCATATGTATTGAATCAATTTAATTTAACTTTATAACACAATGTGTGCCTGATTCTATTTGCAAGTAGTCCTGACTTACCAACTGTAATTGGCACCAACAACTCCATCACTGTGAAAATTTAGATTAAGTGAACCATGTAAGCAAATTGGTCATTAAGGTGTTTAAAACGTTGGACACACACACACACACACACATATATATATATATATATATATATATATATATATATATATATATGCAACATGGAGAATACAGTGATACAGTGATCTCTCGATTTTCGCGGGGGTTACGTTCTAAGACCTCCCGCGAAAATCGATTTTCCACGATGTAGCGGTGCGGAAGTAAAACCACCATTTTGGCTATGGACAGCCAAAAACTACCCCTCTCACCGGCTTTCCTCGCTCGCCGCTCGCCCGTTTGCCCGCCCACCGCTCACCCGTTTGCCCGCCGCTCGCCTGCTCGCCGCCCGCCGCTCGCTCGCTGCTCGCCCATTCGCTCGCCCGTTCGCCCGCCACTCGCTCACCGTTCGCCCGGCCGCTCGCTCGCCGCTCACCCATTTGCCCGCCGCTCGCTCCACCTCTCTTTCTTCTCTGCTGCAAGAGAGGCGGGACAGGCATTCTCCGGAGGCTGGTGGGTGCACGGGCCGGTGCGTGAGAGAGAAAGAGGGGGGAGAGCAAGAGATAGCAAGAGAGAGAGAAAGAGTATTTTTTAATTAATATTTTTTGAAAAACCGTGGTATAGCATTTCGCGAAAATCGAGACCGCGAAAATCGAGGGATCACTGTATAGTATAGTGGTGAATGTGTTGCCTTAGGGACAGGATTACATCTGCCCTCTGCAATGGAAAGTCACTAGATGTCAGTCTACTTCACAGAATTGTTGTGGGAATATTTGATGTAGAGGGTGTTGTGTATACTATCTTCAGCTCCCGGAAAAAAAGTAGGATATAAATCTAATAAATCAGTAAAGTAAATGTGTACATGGTAAAATTTATGTTTTATTGACAAAGAAATAAAATGAGACTAGTATAGCTTTAGTTCAAGCTATTTAGCACTAATCAGTTTATTAACCCTTCTGGGAGTTAAACCCAGGCATATTAGGTAGATGTATTAACATCTAAGTCAAAGGCTCTCCTTCCTTTGTTGGCTATAGCAGGGGAAAAATTGTGGGGGTTTTGGTCAAGGCAACCTGGTCTATCCAATTATGGGACAGCGTCCATTGCTTTCATTTTAGTCTTTCAGCCACAATCTAGGAGCCTTCACAGGCAGTCACTTTTGCAACAAACTGTTTTTGTGTTAAATTTATGTTTTCCCAACAAAGAAATAAATGGAGTATAGATTTATTTCAAGTTATTTAGCTCTCATCAGATAGCCACAATGATGAGCCACCATTCCTGACACCACCGGAACGGGCCTTGGATCGTGCGTGTGCGGGGCACAGGATTCAGCTTCTGCACAGGTGCAGAAGCAGAATCTCATTCAAAGACACACAATTTATGGCTTTTTGCTTCCATGAATGTGCAGAAGCAAAAAAGCCTACAACAGCAAAAAGTAGGTAAGTAATCCCCCCTGCCAACCCTGCCCAGTTGTCCGCCAGCCACCTCCCCTGCTGCGAGCAGCAATTCGGCCACTCATGGCCTGAGCGCTCCTCTGCCAGCCACCTCCCCTGCTGCAAGCAGCAGGTTTGCTGTGAGCAGCCCGAGCGCTTCCCCACCTGCCGCCTTCCTTACCTTTCTCTCCAGTGCTTGCATGCAGCAAGGGAAGGAAGATAGCATGCAGTGTGCGGAGGAGGCTATGTGGTCCCGAGCTCCAGCCATGTGGCTTGTTCTGTTCTCTCCGCAAGCAGAAAGTAAGCCACGTGGCCAGAAATTGGACAAAAAATTGCCATTTTTTTGCTTCTGAGCATGCGTAGAAGCAAAAAACTGGTAATTTTACTGGAATCGTGCTGGCAGTGAAGTGAGGCCCCTGGCCCACCCCTGGATAGCCATACCCTTCTCGGATTTGAACCAGGGCTACTTGCATATTCGGTGGATGTATTAACCTCTAAGCCAGTGGTTCCCAACATGAGGCCCACACCCCACAGGGGGTAATTTGATTTTTAATGAGAGCCTTGTTTAAACCAGGTTCTTGGCCTTTTAGGCTTCATCTACATGTGTAGAGTTCACTTTTTGAAAAGTAAGAATTATATGTCATGGGGGGGGGGGCATCAGGATTTTAGAGATGCTTGGGTGGGGCATGGCCAAAAAAAGGTTGGGAACCACTACTCTAAACCTATGGCGTCATATTGGTGGACACATGAGCTCAAGTCTGGCACACGTTTGTGCACCAGCCAGCTCATTTTTGGGTCTTCTGGCCCCACTGGGAGTGAGGTAATGACCTGTTTTTGGCCTCCAGAAGGGGTGAGGAAGGCTATTTTCGCTCTCCCCAATCTCATAGAAAGCTCATAGAAAAGTTCTGAAAGCAAAAAACTAGGCCTTCTGGTTCAACCAGAACTTGGCAAATGGGCCATTTTCTGCCTCTGGAGGGCCTCCGACGGGCTCGGGGAGGCTATTTATGCCCTCCCCAAGCTCATAGAAAGGCTCTAGAGCCTGGGAAGAGCAAAAATGGGTGCGCCATCATGTTTTGGGGGGGAGTAAAATGCAAATATATGGGGGCACATGGAATTATGGGTGTGGGTATGCATGTACGTATCCCCTTCACCTCCTCTTTTTGTCACATGAACCAAAAAAGGCTCACCATCACTGCTCTAAGCCCATGTCTACATGGAACTTAATCTCCTTGCACATTTACTCCACATATATAAGGCGTGGGATCATCGAACAGTGCCACATGAAGGACTGCACAATTCGCTTCTGCTTCTGGCTGCTTGGTGAACATACACATTGAGTTAAAGTGCAGCACTTTAGACTGTAATTTCCCAGTGAAGAACAGAGTTTTGTAAGCAATTGTCATTTCCTGATATTGAACTGATAAAAGTCAAGGTATCTCCCTCTCAAAAGCTGAGAAATTGGAAGAAAGTGGTAGTCAGAAACCTTATTGTCAAGACTCTGTTCCGCTGAGAATAAAATCTCAGTAAAATCATTGCCACAATTCTTGAGAAATTAAAATAACCATGGCAGAAATTAGTTTGACAGACTACTGGCACTTGAATGGGGGTTCCTGTAGTATCAAACTGGAACTTCTCTTCCCTTCCTGGAACTAACTGGAAACCCGGCTATTGTACCAGCATTTTTGCCTTTCTTCAAGGTGACTTAGGATTCACTATTATTCCAGCTACCTAGCAACCTTTAATACTTCTTATCCCACTCAGCATTATTTTTTTGCATTTCTCTCTTGGACACAAAAGCTTTTGAAGCTATTTTTATTGTTTTACAGCAGGATTTAAAACTTGGAAGGATACCTGTCTATAGGTATATACACATAAATGCATGCTAAGTTGGAAAACAAAATAAATAATTTTGCAAAAAAAACCCACAATAAAAACAACACACAAATACCATGTTTCTTCAAAAAAGATGACCCACCTTGAAAAAAAGCCCTAACATGTTTTTGAGTGCATGCAATCAAATTCAGGCCACCCACAGCCCCACCTAATTAAGACTCCACCCAACATGGGGGTAGGTCAAGTTAAACAAGTAAAAAATAAGCTAGGGTGGGAATGGGAATGGGAATGGGGAGTGGAGTGGAGTGGAGTGGAGCTGCCCTACTTACCAGGTCTTATACACCCTGACACCTGCCTTATTGACTCACCTTGCAGTAGTGGCACCAACAGCTCATCTAGCAGGAGCCTGCTGTTGGCCCACTTTTGCGGCCACTTGCCACCACTCGCACACATCATCCTGGCCCCCCTATCATCTTCAGATGCCTGTCAGAGCTCTGTTATTGGCTGCAGATGCCTTCCAGCAGGAAGACAAAAGGGAGGCTGGGACGATGCATGTGAATGGCAGCAAGTGGCTGCAGAAGAAGTGGGCCACCACCATGAGGTGAGTCAATGATTCAACCTTCCAAAAAGAAGGCCCAGCTGTTTTTTCGGGGGCAAAAGAAAATAAGACCCTGCCTTCTTTTTAGAGAAACACTGTAGCTCGTTTGCTCATTACTACAATCTCAGCTCTTTATAGACAGCACCTTCCATTGTGTTTCTATTTTGTAATCATTCTGATGTGTAGAATCAGCCTTTTCATGTAAGGACCCTGCACAAGGCTTCTAATCACAAAAGCCTCAACTTTGCTTGACAAACAAAGCAAACAATAAACTCAGCTATTAAACCATTTGCAGGACACCACTGTTCTAGAGCCTTTTGGAAGGACAGGTGGTATAGAAATTAATTAATAATAAAAATACATAGCATTGCATTACTTCTCTCCTATCCTCTTTTCAACTAATGATAACTTGGGGAAATCTTGCTGATGTCCCTGTTTAATGTACAAGCAGCTTATTATTATTATTTAAAAAAAACACCATTCCCCAATTTCAATTTTGGCTATCATAAGTCAAAGAACCTGAAATGCCAAGAACATAAAAACTAAGAACAAAAACAAAACAAAACCCTGAATGTAGTTACAGAACTAAGTCTGAGTCAGCACTACTGCAATTGGACCTTTCTTAAAAAGGGGGAACAAACCAGTATTAATATTGTAATACATAACAGAGGAAATACAGGGTCAAACTATTAAGAAACAAGGCAGTCATAATTTATTGTTTTATAACCTAGCCATAAAATGTGCCATTTT
This sequence comes from Erythrolamprus reginae, assembly GCF_031021105.1. Lineage (NCBI taxonomy): Eukaryota > Metazoa > Chordata > Lepidosauria > Squamata > Dipsadidae > Erythrolamprus > Erythrolamprus reginae. The sequence goes on along the minus strand of NC_091950.1, from coordinate 289,946,008 downwards.
TTAAACTAAAATATATAATGAAATGAGAAGAAAACTTGTGTAGCTGATGCAGTTGCCATTATGCTATGGGTGACCTTTAGATAATTCCCTAAAATTATTACTGTAAAATGAAGAAAGTCAAAGGGAAGAGGGAAATAAACATTGTTTCAGTTTGGTAAGTATTTTGTCATGGACTCTTCAGGGTACATAAAATCTGTCAGCCTAGATTCTTTGGTCCTGATGCAAACCCCATTGATAAATAGTCCCTGCATTATTGGTTGGTATTTTTCCATCCAGTAATATAAAACCAATGAACCAGGTTGTATTGATATATGATGTTCTTTAAATAAAGATCGGAGGTGTTCTAGTATTGGCTTTCCTAACATGACTAAGCCCATGAATGAAGTAATGCATCTTTTGATTCTCTAGAACAGTGTTTCCCAAAGTGTGGTAAGCGTACCCCCAGGGTTACGGGAAGAGTTTGGTAGGGGTTCACGTTCAGAAAAGGTTCTGAAATACATCTTGCCTTTTCCAACTTCATATTTATGTGAAGTTGCTTTTTCAGTATTTGTAGGCATTGAGTCGAAAAAAGGAACAGACTATTGGACGTGGAACTTCATTTCAGATTTAAATTAACAACCAGGGAACAAAATTATGATGATCTGTCGTCTCAGCACAAACAATTTCATCCTTCTCATTGATCCAAATAAATGTTATTTATAATATAACTTTTATTTATATTTTATTATTTATATTATTTTTCATTTATTATTATTTTGTGTATGTACCAAAAAAGAATTGATTGTTATTAAAATATATTCATTTTTTTGATGAGGGGTACTAAGCATTATGAAAATTATAGAAGGGGTACACATAATAATAATAATAATAATAATAATTTATTAGATTTATTTATTATTTGGATTTGTATGCCGCCCATCTCCGTAGACTCGGGGCAGCTCACAACAATGACAAAAACAATATACAGTGTAACAAATCTAATAATTAAAAGAAAACATCTAAAAACCCATCATTTAAAAAACCATACAACACAAGCATACCATACATAAAACTCTGTAAGCCTGGGGGTGATGTCTCAATTCCCCCGTGCCTGGTGATATAAGTGGGTCTCAACTAATTTATAAAAGACAAGGAGGGTGGGGGCAGTTCTAATCTCTGGGGGGAGTTGATTCCAGAGGGCAAGGGTCGCCACAGAGAAGGCTCTTCCCCTGAGGCCCACCAGACGACATTGTTTAGTCGACGGGACCCAGAGAAGGTCAACTCTGTGGGACCTTATCGGCCGCTGGGATTCATGCGGCATAAAACGGTCCTGGAAGTATTCTGGTCCGATGCCATGTAGGGGTTTATAGGTCATTTCCACTTTGAATTGTGACCAGAAACTGATCGGCAGCCAATGCAAGCCACGGAGTGTTGGAGAAACGTGGGCAAACCTAGGTAACCCCACAATGGCTCTCACGGCCGCATTCTGCACGACCTGAAGTTTCCTGACACTCTTCAAAGGTAGCAAAGAGCATTGCAGTAGTCGAACCTCGAGGTGATGAGGGCATGAGCGACTGTGAGCAATGACTCCCTGTCCAAATAGGGCCGCAACTGGTGTACCAGGTGAACCTGTGCAAACGCCCTCCTCACCACAGCCAAAAGATGATGTTCCAGTGTTAGCTGTGGATTGAGGAGGATGCCCAAGTTACGGACCCTCTCCAAGGGGGGCAATAATTTGCCCCCAGGGTAATGGACGGACAGATGGAATTGTCCTTGGGAGGCAAAACCCACAGCCACTCTGTCTTGTCGGGGTTGAGTTTGAGCTTGTTGACACCCATCCAGACCCCAACAGCCTCCAGGCACCGGCACATCACTTCCACTGCTTCGCTGACTGGACACATGTCAAAAGTTTGGGAAACACTGCTCTGGAAGAAAAAAATAGAATAAAATATGCAAGGGTGCTTCAGGAACAAGGCATTTTTGTCTGTAATTTAGTATTTTGAGTTCTTAGTTTGACTGAGTTAGCATTTTATTAACTCAAACTTTCTAATCTCAGCAATCATTTGTTTTATTGTCTTCTTTCCAGAGTTTAATAAAGGTCTTAATGAAAAATATTTAAATGTATTTAGTTTTTCTATTACCAAACAATTTTTTCATGTATTGTATTAAATTTCTCTGCTGAAGAGGCAGGAGACGGTTTAGTGACTTCAGCTCTTTATTGGTCATAGCTAACAAACATCAGCAAGGCCCTGCTATAGGTAGGGGTTTAAATAGAGAGCCTTTTAAATCAGGAGCCAATCAGATTTTACCTGCTTGAGATCCTGGTCCGACTGGAGTGAAAATTTCCCAGCTTCTCAGGACATAACATATTGACTTGAAGGAATTTAAAGGGAAAGATTGGCCTGGCAAATGTATAGCTTTCTAAAGATCATTTTGACTTTCAGGCTTTTCTTGCAAGAATTTAGGAACCGTGCTTCATTAAAGGTTAAAAGTTACTTATTTGAAGAAGATGTTACGCCTTTTCTTACATAATTTTATTGGGAGACAGAAATAAAGAAAACAGTTCGCATCTTTAGCATGGAACTGTAGGTTGGACTTATAATTATAATAATATAATGAACATAATACTATAATTTCACATTGCAATACACTACAAATCTACCAAAGGTTCATGTCTCATTATTTTTCAGGGAATTAAAATAGCACACATGCCCATGAAAGGTGTGAATACTGTAACCAGCTCTTTCTTACTAAATCTCAATTATCCTTTACTACTTTTTCCACTATTTTGGGATTATTTGAAGTTCCTGAGATGCAGATGTGCTGAATCTATTTAGATTTTAAAGAGTTGTGTAATGATTAAAGTTCTAGCCTCCCTCATAGTCACCTCTGTAGGATAGGTACCAAACCTAGAGACCAAACAGAAAAGGGGGAAGTCCCATTGCAGACTACCCAACCAATTGGAGTTTTCAGATGGAAGACACTGAGTCTGGCTAAGAGGCTGTGTGGATGCTGTCTTACAGAATTCCGTGAGCTTTACTGAGGGTGAATTGCGCAATGAATGAGCACAACAATGTGTTTACACACATTAAATACAACAAATTGGCAAAAAGAATTGGCACATTGGCAAAAAGAATCAGAACACAACATACAAACTTGGAGAACACGATCTTGTAGATGACCCTCACTCTGTCAAAGACTTTGGAGTACAGTACTCATATCTAATGACCTAAGTGCCAGAGCTCACTGTAACAGCATTGCCAAAGGCACTAAAAGTTGTTAATCTAATCTTGCATAGCTTCTTCTCTGGCAATATTATACCCTGCTAACCAGAGCATACAAAACACTTATCTTGCATACAGCTCTGGAACCCACACTGAATATTAGACATTAATACAATCGAGAGAGTCCAGAAATATTTCACAAGAAGATTCCTCCACTCCTCTGCTCACAATAGAAAACCTTATTCCACCAGACTTGAAATATTGGGATTATACAATTTAGAACTATGTCACATTCAATCTGATCTAAATGTAGTTCATAAAATCATATACCACAATGTCCTTCCTGTCAATGATTACTTCAGCTTCAACCTCAGCAATGCACGAGCACACAATAGATACAAACTTAATGTAAATCACTCCAAACTCAACTGCAGAAAATACAACTTCAGCATCAGCGTGATCAATGCCTTGAATGCACTACCTGACTCTGTGGTTTCTTCTCCAAACCCACAAATCCACAAAATTATAACCTTAGACTGTCTACAGTCAACACAATCCATTCCTAAGAGGTCTGTAAAGGGTGTGCCTACCATTTCTTTCTTACTGTCCTATTGTTCTGTCGGGCTCTCTGGTAGACTCCTGCCAAAAATTCACAGGTACAAATTTCAGACACACACACATTTGAAAATTCAAAACAATGTTCTTTATAATGAAAATTCACTTAAACCAAGCCCTCTTTTGGTATAGCAAAGAGCACTCATCTCCAAACAAACTGGTAATTTGTACAAGTCCCTTATCAATTCTGTGATACTTAGCTTGCAGCTGTGAGGCAATTCACAGTCCTTCTTTCACAAAGTGAAACACACTTTGCTCTGGTTTAGTTTCAAAGCGGGGGGAAATCAGCACACCAAAGGTCAAAGTCAGTAAAGCAGTCATGAAACACAATGATCAGATAATCCTCCACAATGGCCAAACCCACAGGCTGCTATTTATAGCAGCCTCACTAATTACCACAGCCCCACCCAACCACAGGTGGCCTCATTTTCTTTGATAATAATCTCTCAGTTGTTGTTGCCTATGCATCGCTCTCCTCATGCGTGGCTGTATCATTAACTCTTGTTCCGAATCCAAGGAGGAGCTAGATAATTGATCTCCTTCTGAGCTGTCTGCCACACTCTCCTCCTCCCTGTCACTCATGTCTTCTTGGTCAGAGGAGCCTTCATCAGTAAATTCCACCGGGGGGGGGGCAAAACAGGCCTGCAGCATATGGATGTCTTCCCCACATCCACAGTCCTTGGGGCAGGAGCTGGGCCAGAGCTAACCACAACACCTATTGTCTTCATTTATCTGTACTTCTTTGCTTATGTTATGTTTATACAAACACCCACTGTCTTGTACATGTTTGACAAACAAACAATGTCATAATAGTTCTGTTACGGGTAGATGTTTGTACATCTTAGTGCACAAGATATCTAAAGGTATACTGCAAGTCCAATTTTAATCTCCATTAAGGCTGATGTCTGCTCTCAGATATGGCTGAAAAAAGAAGCACAAATCCTTATGAATATTTTCAAAACTGATTTCAAAGCAACAGCGGGTCAGGTAACAATGTTTATGAACACAATATTTATGAAGCACGGGAAAATAGGGCAAAATTGCAGACCTTTTAGTACTCTTCAAAATTGCAGGAGGGTTTTCTCTTTTTTTTCTCCTCAAAGAAAACTGAACACCATGGAAATTCAGTACAGCACTATTTATAAATCCTAATTTTGATTTATTATGCCCAGTAGCAAAAGAGGGGGAAGCAATGTACCAACTAGTCTCACAGCACATATTTGTGACTTTCACCATACATACAGGAGTACAGGAGATTGGGGGTGGTGGGATATCTTTTCTGAAGACTGGAAAAAGAGCGAGCGAGTGAAAGAAGAAACAATGTTCTCACTATTTTCATTGTGATGACAATAAGAAAAGATGAGGGAAATGTAGTTTATAAACAGCTGAGATGAGAATTTGTCTTTTATTATATATCTCAATACTTCTTTAAATCTAACTCTACCTGTCATTCTAATACATCTGACTAGCGATCATAGTGATAAAAAGAGACAAGAATAACCCAAGGGAAAAGAAGCAAAAGAAGCACAAAGAATCTTTGATGAAATCTCAGAAAGGAATGTGTGGTCCAGAGGTCTAAATGCTCATCCCATTTGTTAATTGTAAGAGAGAAGTCAGAGCCATGAAGGACAAATGAAGCTGTGCCTGAATGCAGAAAAGATTTTCTTTACCATTAACTCTTTTGTCTTGTTTCTAAATCTAGGTTAGCTTTCAGAAAACTTAAGTGAATATTAAGCTCAGAGCTAGTTGAAGTCCCATATCTGGGAGACTACTTATTGTTATAAGCAAGTACAGTAATGTTATCAGAAACCTCCTTAAAAATAGGTGGACAAGTCTATTGCAGTCCAGAATGTTGTTACAGCAGTGCAATGGTGAAATCTAAAAATTTTCCCAAGCGGTTATGTGATTGTGGCTTAGTGGGCGTGGCTTGGTGGGCGTGGCTTGGTGGTCACGGTCATGTGACTGGGTAACTCAGAAACCAACTTTCACACCTCTTACACAAACAACATAAAAGCCACACAGCTAACTCATACACACTGCAAAAGCACACAAAATGGTCACTGCAACAACAAGCAGGAACCTCACACAGCCACAAGGAGCTCAACAACCAACTATCACACTTTACACAAAAATAAAGTCACAATGTAAAAAGGATGTTGAGACTCTGCAACAAAGATTATTAGGGTACTAAAGGCTAAAATTTATAAAAAACTGGATATGTCTAGTTTGATGAAAAGAAGGACTAGGGGAGACATGATAGCAGTGTTCCAATATCTCAGGGGTTGCCACAAAGAAGAGGGAATCAAACTATTCTCTGAAGCACCTGAGGGTAGGACAAGAAACAAGGGGTGGAAACTAATAAAGGAAAGAAGCAACCTAAGGAGAAATGTAATTAATTTGTTGAGTTTAAAGTCAGCTTGTAGGATCATGGCAATAAATTCTGCAGGCTAATTATGGGCTGTGTGAAGAAATGCTGCTTCCTGTCCTCCCAATCCATTTCAAATGGACGACTCCTGGCCCCAGTGTTTTGAGTGATGGACAAAAACGTTTCTCTCTCTGTTTCCTACATGCAATCAGAGGTGGGTTCTTCCCGGTTCACACTGGTTCTATAGAACTGGTAGCAAATTGCTGGTGATATCACCGAGCTGTTTCTGTCATCTTTAGGGGGGGAGATTTTTGGGGAATTTTTTTTTGCTGATTTTCTTTTCTTCTGAGCATGCAGAGAAGCTTAGTTTCCCCCATTTCCTCCAACTTATGACTGTATGGCTGTAACTTGTTACTTGTCTCCTTAAGATTTTTATTAATATTTATTGTTTCCTCATTGCTTATTTGACCTCTATGACAATCATTAAGTGTTCTACCTCATGATTCTTGACAAATGTATCTTTTTCTTTTATGTACACTGAGAGCATATGAGATACAACACTTGATAATTGTCATAGGGGTCAAATAAGCAACGAGGAAACAATCAATATTAATAAAAATCTTAAGGATACAAGCAACAAGTTACATTCATACGTGGGAGGAAATGGGTGATAGGAATGATGAGAAAAAAACTAGTAGTAATAGTAGTGCAGACTTAGTAAATAGTTTGACAGTGTTGAGGGAATTTTTTTTAGCAGAGTGATGGCATGCTCATTGTTGACTTCCAAGTCTAGAATATTTGTGAGCAAGTTATAAAGCTCTGATACAATGACAGTTCCTTAATGAATTGTCTTTTCTTTCAATTTTAACTAGTTAACAATCCATAAAAGTCTATCCCTTCTTAATTTGTTCCTTTGATGATGAACCTTGTCAAAGACTTTTTGGAAATATAAATATACAATGTTTATAGAGTCACCTCCAGCAACTTCACTCCTTCACTCCTCTTCTTACAACAAAATACCTTACTCCGCCAGACTTGAAATTCTTGGTTTAGACAACTTACCACTCCGTCATCTCCATTCCAACTTAATTATAGTTCATAAAATCATCTACCAAAATGTCCTACCTGTTAACGAATACTTCACCTTCAACTGCAACAACACACAAGCACAAAATCAATTTAATCTAAATGTCAACCACTCCAAACTTGATTGCAAAAAATACAACTTCAGCAACAGAGTAATTAACGCCTGGAATGCACTACCAGACTCTGTGGTTTCTATCCCTAACCCCAAAACCTTTAACATTAGACTATCTATAATTGACCTCTCCCCCTTTCTAAGAGGTCTGTAAGGGGTGTGCATAAGCGCACCACTGTGCCTACCGTCCCTGTCCTATTGTCTTCTTTTGTTACTTTTTATCATTACTTATCTAATGTTTTATTTGTACAAATTACCACCCTATAATTGTTTGACAAAATAAATAAATAAAATAAATAAATAACTTTCCTTTAGATATTCTAAAACAGTTGATGAAGGCAAGATTTTTACCTTTGAGAGATCCGTGCTGATTTTCCTTCAGAAATAATTTATTTATATGCCAAATTATTTTCACTGATTGCCATTCTCTCCCCCCCCCCCTCCATTTGTCTGGAGCAGATATTAAGCTGACAGGCTGCCTCAATTTCTTTTTAAGAGTTGGATGTTGCATTGCTTCTAATCATTTGGCACTGTGCTTGATTTGAATGACAATACACATGTTATTTTTTGGAGGTAAGCAATTTCATATCCAAAGTCTTAAAAGAACTGGGTAGTGGATGTGATTAGGACCTAGTAATTTGTTACCTGTAGTTTCTCAAGATCTGCTGGACTATCTTTTCTTGTACAGTAATTTGCTTTAGTTGTTCTCTCCATGAGAAAGTAGATACAGTTCAGGTATCTGTCCTATATCTTTTGTATGAAGGGATGCAAATAATTGCAGTTTCACTGCAATCGCTTTGAGGATCTCTTTCATTCTTTTGTTGTTTAATGGCCCAAACACCTTCTATTCTGTATTTATCACACACATACACACAACTCTTCTTTTATTCCCCGATGATTTGTACTTTATTTTACTTTCTTTTCTAAAACAGACTTTTTTCTTTTCTAAAGGACAGGCTTTTCTTTCTTCTGAGCATTCACAGCTTCCATATCAGCTTTTTCACAATTTAGCTGATATTTTATTTATTTGTTTGTTTTTTACTTTCCACATATATGCATCAGTACACATACCATAATATCATATCAGGTATTAACATATATTTATACATTATTATCATATAAACAAACGTAATTGATAGCTTCAAGGCAGGATTAGACAGATTCATGGATGCCAAATGTATTGGTGGTTATTGAAACGGATGTGCATATGCCGCCTCTTTGTTGGTTGAGGCAGGCAGGATTCCCTTGAGTACCATTTATTGGGGGTCAAGGGAAAGGGAGGGTTTTGCCTTCTCTTTCTGCTCAAGATCCCCATGAACAATTGGTGGGCCACTGTGTGACACATAATGCTGGACTCGATGGGCTTTGGCCTGATTCAGCATGGCTCTTCTTATGTTCTTATGTAATAATCTATATATATCATTATCATATTGCTCATCTGTTTCCCCCACACCATATCATATCACTCCCCTATCTCTTAGCCTCCCTCCCTTCTCCATAGTAGGTGAAGAGAGCCTCCAAGAATGGGAAAACACTGCCTTTAACCAATCAGGACTGAGTCTGAAAAGGTATAAATGGTACCCCATGTGCCACAACGCCCCCTCTCCAAGACTCAGTCTGTAGCCAGGGATGCATGCTTTTTTTCTCCTTGAAGACTTCTCAATTTTCACAATTCATCTCACAGTAAGTGTTCTACCTGTCCTTAAAGAGCCCCCCAGGTAACTATTTCATCTCACCTGGGTTGAAGGCAGTGTCAAGCGTCAGCTCAGCTGCTGCTTAGGTGATAACCCAGCTGCACCTCAATACCTCAGCCATGATTCTTCACTCCAATTTGCTAAGATTCGGCTGTGTGGGAAACAGGGAAATTATCCCTTTTATTTTTGGCCTTCCTGGGACCTGGGGGGGAGTACTTTTGAGGCATCCCCCCCCCTCATACTCCTGCCCAGCTGCAAGTTACACACTGGACACAAACAGGGTGGCCATAGCAGCATTAATCTGTGATTTTCATCTAATTAAGAGCACTAAATGTATCATAGACTAATAAAGATTTTCTCCTAGTCAAGGAGTTTCATGCAAATTCTGACTTTCATCCCTTATTTGAAGGGTGTGTGTGTTGTGGCACAGGGGGTGCCATTTATACCTTTTCAGACTCAGTCCTGATTGGATAAAGATGTTTTCCCGTCTTTGGAGGCTAGCTCCACCCTACGAGAAAGGACATATCAGGAAAGTACAACACCCCTTTTCTCTCCCTAATTTCTTCTCCTCTCCCTTCTTTCTACTTTTTGCTAGCAGGGGCAGTACAGGCCAGTCCTTTGTTATTTTTAGGGTGGCCCCATGGGCCAGATTTAAGAACTCCATGGGCTGGATCTGACCCCCGGCCTTGACTTTGACACCACTGGTCTACGGAGATTCTCAGTCATCCAGCTACTGGTGATTTTTCACAAGGACTTTCTGGCTTTTCTTTGAAGATGTTTCGCTTCTCATCCAAGAATCTTCTTCAATTTTGACTGTTTTTTCCCCCAATATTTTTATATTTGTCATTGATATGACTATCCATTAAAACATTTCCAAACTCATCATACTCCTTTTTCAAAAAACTATAGTTTCTGAAATATATATATTTTTCTAAGCAAATGCTACTAAGCACCTCTGATTTTCTCTTAGGCATCAGTTTACCGTATATACTCCAGTATAAGCCAACCCGAGTATAAGCCGAGGCACCAGTTTTTGCCACAAAAACCTGGGAAAACTTATTGACCCGAGTATAAGCCGAGGTTAGAAAATGCAGTGGTTACTGGTAACTTATAAAAATGGAAACCAATAAAATTACATTAATTGAGACATCAGTAGATTAAATGTTTTAGAATATTTATTTTAAAGAAAACCAAAATTAGCTCTGTAAATTTAAAAGAGCGTAAATGAAAGCAATCTGGTAATAACAATAAATTAAAAAGTAAAAAAAGTAGCTCAATCAGCAACCAAGCTAAAACCTATTTCTAAACCTAAACCAGGGGTCTTTAAACTTGACAGTTTTAAGACTAGTGGACTTCAACTCCCAGAATTCCTGCACCAGCCATGCTACCTCAGGAGTGGGAGTTGAAGTCCACAAGCCTTAATCTTTCCAGGTTTGAAGACTTGCATTTCTAACCCTAACCCAGGGGTCTTTAAACTTGACAGTTTTAAGACTAGTGGACTTCAACTCCCAGAATTCCTGCACCAGTCATGCTACTTCAGGAGTAGGAGTTGAAGTCCACAAGCCCTAATATTTCCAGGTTTGAAGACTCTTGCATTTCTAACTCTAACCCAGGGCTCTTTAAACTTGAGTTTTTAGAAGCCTGGAGAGAGTTCATGCTGTTTCCCTCCCCCCCTCTTTAGCTTGTCTCCCTTTATTGCCCCATGTGTTGTGCAGGGAAGCAGATTTACTAAAGAGATCCACTTGGGAGGGCAACAGGGAAAGGAGGAGGTGGAGAGCCAGAATAGCCCACAGCTGCGTGGGAGGAGGAGGAAAGGAAAGAGCTGCCCTCCTCCTCCTTGTCCTCCTTCCGTACCAAGTGGATCTCTTTAACAAATCTGCTTCTCTCTCCGGCTGGAGGCTTCTAAAGCCTGGAGAGAGTTCATGCCGTCCCGGTCCCTCCCAACCTTTAGCTTGCTGGCTCTCTCCTCCATCTCCCTTTATTGCCCCATGTGTTGTGCAGGAAAGCAGATTTGCTAAAGAGATCCACTTGGGACGGCAACAGAGAAATGAGGCGGAGGAGAGCCAGAATAGCCCACAGCCGCGGGGGAGGAGGAGGAAAGGAAAGAGCTGCCCTCCTCCTCCTCCTCCTCCTTAAATCTGCTTCTCTCTCCGGCTGGAGGCTTCTAAAGCCTGGAGAGAGTTCATGCCGTCGCCGTCCTCCCCATTTAGCTTACTGGCCGGTGCCCTCTTGTGGTGATTCGGTGCCCTCTTGTGGTGACTCGAGTATAAGCCGAGGTTGGGTTTTTCAGCCCATTTTTGGGGCTGAAAAACTCGGCTTATACTCAAGTATATACGGTATATAATGCTTTGCCATCTTTCTGATCCTATTCACTAGCAGTCTGGTGTCATTGGCTTCAGGTAGACCATAACCTTCTTAGGCATAAAAACTCTGCTCTTTTCCTTGATACCCACAACTCATCCACATATATAGAACTCTTGAGTTCTGGCATTTAGTTGATCTTGAACATGGAACATATTGCAGGTCTGAAAGCATTACTTTTGCAGCAACTGCAGTTTGTTATCTAACAATGTAAATTTGGCTTTCACAATGAGTTGACTAGATTTTCTAATGTTATTGGTGCTAACATGGACCCACAATTTTTGCCTCCTGCCTAATACTCTGTAGCTGTTTGGTTTAGATGGCACAAGGCATCTATAACTTTAGTACCAATGAGGCAGGCTACCATATGAGTTACATTTCTGCTACAAAAGCATCTGTTTGTGTTTCTAATTCTCAATCCACCTACCAGCAAGTAATCTTTACCTTCAAAGGAATGTGTCAAGAAAATATGGGTTCAACCCCCACTTCAACAGATTGGGTTCTTTGCTTTATTTTCTAAACTCCCAGCTTTCTTTTCTTTTATTATCTTCTTCTATCTCTCCTCCCAAGGCAGGGAACAAAATTATTGGGCATAAGTATTAGCTTTCTGGGTGAATGCCAACATTATGTTGCTCTATGTTCCCCACAGTTCTGAAAGAACACAACACTGCAGGCTGTTCTATGTAGTGATGAAATCTACATTTTTTTTTACTACCAGTTCTGTGGGCATGGCTTGGTGGGTATGGTGTGACTTGGGGAATGTGGCTTGGTGGGCACAGCAGGGGAAGAATGCTGCAAAATTCTCATTTCTTCTCCATTCTGGGGGGAAGTGTATTGCAAAATTTCCATTCCCATCCCACTTTGAGGCCAGCCAGAGGTGGTATTTGCTGGTTCTCTGAACTACTCAAAAATTTTGCTACTGGTTCTCCAGAACCTGTCAGAACCTGCTGGATTTCACCCCTGGTTCTATATAATCATAGGGTGAAATTGACATGTCTCCTTTCTGATATTAACCAAAAATAAGGAATTTGAAGAATAAAACCCAAAATGAGCATGTGTTATTGGGTGATCAACAATGCAAACTATTCTCATTTATTGATATATTAATCTTTTATATAGCTAATTTAATCAGTGGACAGTTAAGATAATATATACAAAAACAAGCGGCTACCAGTGTTACATTTTTTAATCCTAAAATCTAATTGACCCTATTATTTGTAAATTCCACTTTAGTGCAATGTTCCTTCCTTCCTTTTGATCACTTGCTCACTTACTTTGATCAACCACTTGCAAGCAGCTGTATAATCAGCTGTCCTAAAAGAAGCTATTTGGCCCAGAAGATGGCTTTATTTTAGAAAATCACACACACAGCTCTAAGTAGAATCTCTTTCCCTATTTTTAGAATTCCTAGGCACCAATTAGAGAAACAGCCAGGATCTTTAGAGAGTCATGGGAATGCTGAATTCTAAGGAAAACTTTAATGATTTAACAAGATAGGCAACTAAACTCTCTCTCTCTCTCTCTCTCTCTCTCTCTCTCACACACACACACACACACACACACACACAAACACTGCTATTAGAGCTAGCCCAGCCTAATACAAAAAGACAGGAAGTTCTTATCCAGATAAGAAGCGTTCAGTTTGCACTTTCTCTTTTTTGAAGCTTTTATAGTTTGGGCTGCTGAGCAAAATCTTTCCCTGCAGAATGCTAATTGATTAATTGCCTCTGATTTGTTTGTCTCTTTAGCCAGCTTCTTCTTAATTCCTAAGGAATCTGCTTTTTCTAATCATTCTTTTTACCTAATGTGCTCACTTCTAGAGGATGGCTCCTATCTTTTGATACATTTTGCTGGCTTTTTACTGCCTCTTATTTTTAAGTGCGGGCTCTAACCTTCCAGAATCTTTTTTTAATTTTTTTTTCTTTATTGCACAAGGACAATTAGCATCCCTTTCTCCTTCCAATTATGAAATCCTTTTTCCAATCATACCCATCAAATCTACAATATTGCCTTACGTTTTCAGATGAACCCAGAAGCCGTGTTTATACTTGTCTTTAACTGAGTTTAATATTATTGAATGTAGAGTGCTTTCTGTTTTAAACCACTAACTGGATTTATATATATATAGTATTGACCTCTTACATTATCAAAAATGAAGTGCTGTTCCATGCCACTTTTGGAGTGTTTTCCATAAGAGGTGATTTCAGAAAGAAAGAAAGAAGGAAGGAAGGAAGAAGGAAGGAAGGAAGGAAGGAAGGAAGGAAGAGATTTGATGCTGCACTTACCTATTTTCTGTCGCAAGTTGATTCTGTCAATTAACAGCGTGAAGTTGGAGAACTCATTTCATGACTTAGACTACAGATTACTTTGTGTTGCAGTAGACGATAACTCAGAAGCCAGTTGAAAGCTACAAACCCACCTTGTTTCATCTCCTACAATGGATTTCCATTGAGAATTGACTGCAGAAACTCGCTACATGGTGGGGGGAGAAAAATCTGAAACTATCTCTTTGGCATAGATAAAGATGACAAGAAACTAATAATAACAGCCTCAGAAAGTTGAAGGGGGGGGGGTTGTTTTCCCCTACTAAGAAACTCTAGAGGGAGATATCACCATCTGTTCCTTTCTTTATTATGCCACAGAGACAGATTAACTTGTCACAGATTTTTTTTCTCTCTCTTTCTTTCTTTCTTCCAGCCATTGGAACAAACTTAGCTTATCTGTTTCACATGCAAACACTTCTTTGTTTTCTAAACTCGATCAGATCAAGAAACTCGATCAAATAGCTAATTAAAACACACTCATGAACAAATAAATAAGGACATTGGCATCTTTTAAAATATTTTCTTGTCCACCTTAGAATTGCTGGGGGAAAAAAGAGATGCTAATCCATTTCTACTGTTTGGGCCACATTTATGAAATTTAGCTAACAGAAGATGCATCTGCTAACAACAGCGTGTGCTCTATTTATATTTTACGCTCATTCTTTTCAAACTGTTGGAAAGGAATGGAGAAGGGAGGGGGGAAAAACCTCAGTCCCGATTTAGGTTTACTGTGTAAAAAATGTGTTTCAAAACTGTAATCATGCTAGGTAAAGATAACGTTTTCCAAGATTGAATTGGACCCATGTGTTTCTCCTAACTAGACACCTGAGAATGAAAACAGAACTGTCAATATGTCTCCTATCTGGCAACTGAAGTAGCTTAATCCATTTGCTCACTAGCTGATGTCCTGCTAGCAGGAAAGCAAGTACTTACTAATTAAATGCTTGGACTCTCGCATGACATCCCCCAACCCAAAAAATAATACCCAAGCAACCGGATGAGTGGGTTGTATAGTTGTTAAAGCAATTGAATTTTCTTTTTTCTTTTCTTTTCTTATTTCCTTTACTTCCTTTTCTTTTTTCCAAAAAACAACAGTTCTTAACAGAAATACAGTTAATAAATCAGAGGCCAGTGGCTAAAGTAAATGGAAAATAGAAAAGTAATTACTGCTACATATTATTTTAGAGGCATTCAGGAGAATGGAAAGTCAAAGTGACGTTCCTAATGAAAATTGGATTGGGTTTAAGTGGCAATTCTTGGAAACAAAACAAAATGGGAGACATTTTCTATAAAACGTTCAACCTACCTTGTTCAAAAATTAGGGAACGATTACCAAACCTATGCCAATCAGTAACATTTATTTTCCCTATCAGCTTCACAGTCCACAGTCCACTGTGCATTTTCGGGTTTTATATACTTGGTCCTACATTACTCTAAATAGAATTAAGGTGCTACAATGTACACCATGCTAAACCACAAGCATGCTAACAGTATTTAGAATGATTGTGAAATTCTCCAATCAATATACCTGGAGTGTTTATTCAAGGAAGTAAAACAGAATGTTTTCAAACTTAGTGTCTGAGAATTGTTCGGACAAGGGAATAACCACCACCACCATATGGATTTCACCAAAACTGACTTCTGGTGACCTTCATTTAATGTGAGGAAGTTATGTTGTTTTGGGTTGTAGTTCCCTGAAAATAATGCATGTCCCCATAATAAGGCCAATCAGGCTTTTCAGTACATGTGATGAAATGAGCCCCCCCAAATAAGCCCCCCAACTA
Organism: Erythrolamprus reginae; assembly: GCF_031021105.1. Classification (NCBI taxonomy): domain Eukaryota; kingdom Metazoa; phylum Chordata; class Lepidosauria; order Squamata; family Dipsadidae; genus Erythrolamprus; species Erythrolamprus reginae. The sequence goes on along the minus strand of NC_091950.1, from coordinate 289,930,464 downwards.
CTTTCCAGGGAAAGGGGGGACATGCCAGAGCTGCTCTTTTTATGGTAGGTACTCTTTTGGCTGGGAGAGAGAGGGGGGCAGGTGCATGCACACCCATGGGACTAGCTCGACTCCTCTGGGCTCTGCCTCTGGAGGCATTTTGAAACACGCTCCTGCCTGCAAGGAAGTGGCAAGGCAGGGATTGAGACTTACCTCCTCTTCCTCTCAAATAGGAACACATTTAAAAATTCTGCCAGAGGCAGAGCCCAGAAGAGCTGAGCAAGTCCTGCATGGTGTGGGGGCATCTGTCTCTGATTTGCTCTCTCTCTCTCTCTCCAACGAACGTGATGGAGCTACAAGTCCCAGGTAGGATGCATATCTCACGACACACTTCAACCCACCTTGCTTTAGCTGCCACCCTCATATTGCACCTCACCATGAGCCGCATGTTCTACCTGGGACTTGTAGCTCCACCGCCTTCCTTGTGGTCATGTCCAGGGAACCCCATTGTAAAAGAAAACTTCTCATGAGTTCAAGAAGTTTGATTGAATTCATGAGTTTTCTTTTACAATGGGTTTTCCTAGACACAATACTGAAGAATGCGATGGAGCTACAAGTCTCAGGTTGGAAGTACATCTTGTGGCCCATCCCACCCCGCCATGCCACACTTGCCGTTCATTCATTTGTTTGTTTGTTTATTTATTTACTTACTTATTTATTTACTGATTTGATTTGATTTGATTTATATGCCGCCCCACTCCGAAGACTCGGGGCGGCTTGCAACATATGTCCAGAGAACCCCATTGTAAAAGAAAACTTCTTGCGAATTTGAGAAGTTTGATTTTAAAAGAAAACTTCTCATGACTTTAAACAAACTTCTTGAACTCATGAAAAGTTTTCTTTTACAATGGGCTTCCCTGGACACAACGTTCAGTAATGTGACAGAGCTACAAGTGTCAGGTAGGATGCACAACGTGCTCCCCAACATGTCCCACCTGCCAGAAATGAGTCTCTGAGACTCATCATGCCATCACTGCTGCCTCGTGCAGCAGGATTTTGCAAGTCTTCTTGTGCTGTTGCATGCATGAATGACAGCACTACCATGAGGTATGACATACCAGCACAGTTACGAGTGGCAAGTTGTGCCGGTATGATGAAGTCCTGCTGAATTGCACATAAAGAAGGGACATAAAGAGAAGTTTCAGTGTAAAGATCAACTATCTAAACAGCACACTTCTGTCACCTTGCAGCAGTAAAGTGAACCTAGCAATAAAACCACGATCAATTCCAAAATCATTTCTAAAGCACCCGAAGGATGTCTGAGAAAAGCAGAAATCTCATTTGAGGAATAAAAAAGAGATTCATAGGATTTGGGCCCTGTGCTTTGCTTCTCGTGGATGTTTTCCGCATTGTGAAACATGAGATCAGTGCAACACCTAAGGCCAGTGAAGATATCTCTTCCAGGCTTTAGAAACATATATCATTATCTTTGTATCATAAGATTTTCTGCAGCAGTTTGGGTTTCATGCTGTTGTGCTAAATTGGGATCATGGCCAGTTGTTACTGAGAATAGTTACAGTAACTGGCCACATCGAGTCTCTCAGTGACCAAACTTTATTGCCAGCATCTCACAGTTCAGAATTTTTTTTGGATACAATATGGATGGTGAATCAGCAGAGGGTTTGTAAGTCCTTATGGAAGCAGATAAAAGTATTTTATTTATTTTATTTATTTATTTTGTCCAATACACAATGAGGGTTTTAGTGGGTATATATTAATATACACATAGTAAAATACATGATGAAGGTTATAGAGGAGATACTTATAGTAAAATATATGTAAGAAATAATAGAAAAGAAGATATAGGAATAGAATATATCAATGAAAGAATAGAAGAAGAGATATAGGAATAGAGGAAAGGTATAGGAGATAGAGGAGAGCAATAGGACAGGGGACGGAAGGCACTCTAGTGCACTTGTACTCGCCCCTTACTGACCTCTTAGGAATCTGGATAGGTCAACCGTAGATAATCTAAGGGTAAAGTGTTGGGGGTTTGGGGATGACACTATGGAGTCCGGTAATGAGTTCCATGCTTCGACAACTCGGTTACTGAAGTCATATTTTTTACAGTCAAGTTTGGAGCGGTTAATATTAAGTTTAAATATGTTGTGTGCTCTTGTGTTGTTGTGGCTGAAGCTGAAGTAGTCGCCGACAGGCAGGACGTTGCAGCATATGATCTTGTGGGCAATACTTAGATCTTGTTTAAGGCATCTTAGTTCTAAACTTTCTAGGCCCAGGATTGAAAGTCTAGTTTCATAGGGTATTCTATTTCGAGTGGAGGAGTGAAGGGCTCTTCTGGTGAAGTATCTTTAGACATTTTCAAGGGTGTTAATGTCTGAGATGCGATGTGGGTTCCAAACAGATGAGATGAGGATGGGTCTGGCAAAAGTTTTGTAAGCTCTGGTAAGTAGTGTGAGATTGCCAGAGCAGAAGCTACGTAGGATTAGGTTTACAACTCTTGAAGCCTTCTTGGCTATATTGTTGCAGTGGGCTTTGGCACTTAAATCTTTTGTTATTAGTATACCAAGGTCTTTAACCGAGTGGGGGTTATCTGTGATAAGGAACATTCTTCCTTTGGCTCAAATCTGTGAAGCAGCATTGGATTACTGTGGGCATAACAGTGTTGTAAATGTTCCTATAAAAATTATATATGGATAAAATAAGAAGATATAAGTACAAATAAATTAGAGATCTTTTAAGGAGCAAAAAATAAATTAATAAGGTGAATTACCACCACCCCTGCCTTCCACACAGGACCTGACTACATATCTTAAGCTCACTGTGGTATATGGTTTATTTTATTTATAACCCACTGTGATGCTTTACATTTTACAAGCAGCTGTGTGGTTGATTTTGCTTTCCCCTTTGCTTGTGACAAACATTTCTAAGAAAACAGCAAAGGTTCTGTAAATCACTAAAAATGACAGTCTGCTCTAATGAGTGTTCCTGACACAGCAGATAATAGTGAGAAGGATGTGCTGATTTTTGCTGCTAAAAAAAGAAAAACCAACCAACAACATATGCCAACCAGTATTTAGTCTTCCAATTAAAATGAATTTAAAAAATAATAATTGATTTTTCAAAATTCATATTTCCTTTCTTTTCATTGGAAGGTAAATTTGAAATTTCTCTCTGAACCCACAGTTAAGCTTTTGGGTGAAATATGAATATGAGGAAGTTGTATAAATTTGCATATATTGGATTAATTCATAAAACAGCCAATGAAATAACTTCCTTCTTTTTTCTATCATTACATAAGCAAAAGTTTTCTCTACCCAAATGTCTCTGGACCACATGATCTCCCCGCTTTCTACTTGCTTTTAGTTTTATTTTTTTCTAACAGATCTTCAACCCTACATGTTTTTCCTCTGCTCTCTGAATTTTCATATGTCTGGGGCTACAGATATTTTGATGCTTGGAGTAGAGAGCAAGCAGGAACAAACTGGTTCATCAATCCATCCAGACTGATGAAAAGACATTTATGACCAGCCCTTCCCAAGAAGGGAAATTTAAGAGGAACAGGCTATGTAGTACAAGTGCTTTGTTTCTACTCTTCTCTAGTACTGTTCTCCGCCCTGTATGATTCACCCCCATTGTTCTCTCCCAGACTTCTTTGCTGGTGGTAACAGCAAAGGCAAGTACAGGGGTACTTTGCTCCAACACTAAGACTCTGCCCATTGTCACTGCCATGATAGGGCCATAGGGATCTGCAGCACAGCGGTGAAAAAGCTGCATGGGTTGCATTGTGTCTCTGTATCATAATGAGTTTCATGAGGAGGAGGGGCCTCTGTCTCCCCCATTGTGAAGTGAGCAATTTCATGCAATAGTCATCATGGGTATAGGTAGGGATTTGGACTAGAAGACTTCCAAGGTATCTTCCAATCAGTATTGTGTTAATTTTAATGCAACATAGTATCTTTTAAACTCTGTGATTGAATGAAGATTCCCAAAGAGATCCAGCAGAAGATGCTGTGTTATTATAGAACAATATTTAGCAATATAGCAGGAGGATTTGGACATTTCTTCATATCCAACTTGTTTTTAACTGACACTGTTTTATTTTTCAATTTTATAAATTTTAATCTAAAGTGAAGGGAGCAATGAGCTACGTTCATCTGTTCAGTTAAATGTTTTGAAGAAATTTCCAATAATAAAGTAATTATCAGGAGATAAAATTGCAGATACCATTTAATTAAAGAACTTTTTTTCTTGATTAATCACAAAAAGGTAACCAATTAATGAAGTAATTAATTGATTGCATTTGCATAGGGATAAGAACATTCAGTTCTATCCAGAGGTCAACTTCGTTTGTCCTCTAGATATTGTGATAAAACAAAATTCTTCTCTACCATGAATAGATTTTGAGGGTTGGGGAATCCATCTGGGACAGAAGGGGGTCATAAAGGAAATAGTTAAAAGAAATCCTATCACAGAAATGAATATCTACTTTTGAACCTGTAATTTTGGCAAGAAATACATTCTGGTGGAATATTAATCCTGCAAAGCTATATGTATCCTTCCTATTTAGGAGAAAGAAGGGATTCACAGAGATAAGGCATTGTTCCTTTTCTATCCATTATGATGCATTATGATGAAAATACCAGTATTTGCTCTATGACTATCCCAGAGGAATATGCATATTTACTAGAAATTCACAGTGGAAGAACTAAATTTAGGTCAATTGGCAATGAGAAGTATAGTACACTGTATTGTTTTAAAACTGCCCCTTCAATATTAGAAGTCCAAATAGGTGTCTAGTTTATCTGGCATTATTTGAAGTCCTCTTTAAACATTGCCTCTCATCTGGAGCAACACCTGAATCTCATTGGCATTGACAAAATCAGTATCAGTCAAATGCAAAAGACAGCTTTACATGGAACAGCTTACATCCTGCCACAATATCTTTTAACACCATCAAATCTCCACATTACTTGGGAAGGACTCGATAGAGGGACAAATCCAAACTATAATAGAAGAAACTTTGTGCCTAACAAAATGTGTTTAACAAAATTTGGTGCCTTCCAGATGGGCTGAATTCTCAGCTAGCGTATGTAAAACTCTCTTTGAATTGTGGATAATACCATAGCAGTCCCAAAACACATTAAGGTTATGAGGTTTGGAAAAACCAGTATACAGAATTCAAAGACATCTTCTATTTGTTTTATTCCTCTAAGACCTGTACAAAGCTTGTCACTTATCTCATTGCCCTGAGGATTAAACTCTCAGAACTACCATTCTAAACCTGATGCCCTCCAGATGTGCCGGATTTTAGCTCTTACAATATCTAGCTAGGATGAGAGACAAAATATGTCAGTATGTAATTCAAGACATCCGTGAGACATCAGATTGGAGGGAGATTATGCTCTAAAAGTCTTGATACCAAACTTGTGTTTGGATAAACATGTAAGGGTATTGAAAAGCTCTCCTGGATCAAGACAAGTTTAGTGTATTATAATTTCAGCTTCATCACAAAAGTGCCACTGTATACTTTTAAGTGGGACATATTGGCCAGGTGCTGTTGGCACTCAAGATCTAATGGTGTTCCATTCTGCTTTCACAAGACATCCAGGTACATCTTTCAGTAATATGTTTAATCCTGTTTGAATGCCAGCTAGACTGTTTTGTAATGGGCACTTTTAAAACTTTCTCCCAAAGTTGTGGACGGGGAAATTGGATGGCTAATTATGCTGGATTTATCAAGGGGAAAAAGAAATTCATTGACGATTTCTCAAAGATAAGGCAATTTTTGCAACAGCAATAAAAGGACCATGAGAAATATTTCTTTGGGATTTGACTTAAATAGAAAAATTCAGGAAGGCTACTGGTGACTGGAGAGATTCAGGAGATTCATACTGAGCCCTTGACCACTTAGTAAGTAATGCCACTTCTTTAAAAAGGAGGAATTATCTTCTTTAGAAGAGTAATTTTCTAAGCCAATTCTTCCTAAATTGAATGAGAAGTAGAAAGGGGAAAAATCAAGAACATTTATCTTCCTGCCACTACTTTGATACATTCATAGAGCAACTTTTAAAATGGCTTTTTAACTGATATTTAGGCTCCCAGAGCTTGAAAGCAATTGCTTGCACATCAATTTCTTGCAAGACATAGTAATCTATCCCTGTGCGAATGGATCTGCAGTTTCAGATCTGCCAACCATGCCATTATATTCCTGATTTGGCATATCCATTTGTTCTCCCTCTCAGAAAGATGTTGTAGGAACCAATTCTAATCTCATTAAGCCAGTAATAGTTTTTCCACTTGTCCAAAAAGGAACAGGAGCAGAACACTGAAGTAATCACTGTTTTATAAGGTCCACTCACCATGTCCAAATCTTTATTTGCTTGTCATTAACTGAATATGGATTTAAAAAGAGATCTACTGCAAGGAAAAAATGGAAATAAACTGAGAAAGTCATTACAGTGAGAGCCAGAGATGTCTGAAGATAATTTCCATGGTCATGTGACCAGCATGGGATGCCATTACATTCCTTCAAAATGGCACCTATTTATCTACTCTCATCTGAATGCTTTCAAATGGATAGGTGGACAGGAGGTGGGGCAATTAATGGAAGCTCACCGCATTGGGCAGTGTCTGTCTGTCTGTCTGTCTGTCTGTCTATAATTACATGTAACAAAAACAACTTTTTTTTACAAAAATAGATACATTCATTACTATTTGCTTTAAAAAGTAATGTTTTAAGCTTACCTCCCAGAATTGCATTAGTTCTGTGGCTAAAAAAAGAAAACAAAATTATCGTTTCTCCGATTTTACTCTAGTGCATACATATTGTACACAAAAGCAATTTTAAGATCCAGTCTAGGCACTGTTTAAGCAGCTTATTTTATGCTGATGGAGGTCAAGAGTTCAGGTGTGGTTCCATGCAAAATGATTTGCATATGAAAGAGTCACCCATGCCTTTAACAATCCTTCCTTATTATAATTCTAAATATCTAGGGAAGGAAGAAGCATTGTAAAGATAAGAGAAGAGGGTTCATAGAAAGGGAAGTGTGTGTGTGTATGTGGGGGGGGGAGATGCAACATTTTGACACTTTGTTCTTTTGCTCTTGGGTATTTTTCAGTTGCTGAGTAAGTTTTCTATTTGATCCAGGTTTTGTGCGCACCTCAGCTGTTTTTTTAAAAAATGAAGTTATGTGTCTATTGAAGAGGGGTGTGTGAAGTCACCCAACCTTTCCTCATCTCGAAAGGTTTATTGTAATTGGAGGTTTATTAAAATTCAACCTAAGCTTAAATAGTTACTACAAAAGACCAAACTTTGGGCAACCAGCTGAGAATACTCCTGAATAAAGGCTGCCTCTTTCAGCTTGTTAGCTCCTGCTCCTCTGTTCTGGCTAAATCTACATTATTGTACACTGAGTGGCCTTTTACTTGCTCTCATTTTCTTAGCCAGAGGCAATGCTAGATAGGGCAGCAGGGAACCAGTCAAGTTAAATTCACTCATGCTTTTCCTCTGAATAAGTAGGGAAATCTGCATGCATGCGGATAGGTGCATGTGCCTTTAGACTATTTGATGCACAGCAAAGTAAACAGACAGTGACATGTTTGTAGACAAACTGTCATATAGCAGATGATTTACAGCCACAAAATTATTTCTGAATTCCAGGCATGGATCAAGCTGAGGCTGCCAGCTTCAGCAGCTGGCCACATTTCTGTGGGAACCAGGCAATCATTAAAGGCACCACACTCCCTCTCCCTGCTGTAATGCAATACCAAGGTTTGCATACCTTAGTAAATCTTTCTAACATATCAGAGCAAAGAGAGAGACCAATGTAATTTGCACACTACAAACAAGGTGGGAGGCTTGAACATTTTTATTTTAGGGACCAAGATTATGTTACTCTGATTTTTCATTGATAAGCCTTGAATACATGGAAAGAGAGCAATGTAAAATGTAAAAAAAAAAAGATTGACATTGCAAAGCTGTTTAAATATCTCCCAATGCAAACAGAAGCAGGTGACTGGATATTTGCCAACTCCACTATAATCTTCAGCATCCAATCCAAGGAGCAGCACATTCATTTCTAAAACTAAATTAAAATGAAGCACATGTAGTTCTCTTCATTTCTAGTTTGTTTCCCTAAAAATAAAAATACATTTTTGCCCTTCACTTTTTATGAAAAATATTCCCAAAACTGAAGTGAAGCATTGAATTGCTGCATTCAGGTGAGCTGCATTTATTTGTGGTGGAAGAACCTTACCCAGAATACTTACTATGTGCATAGCTATCATATCTAAGCATAAAATAGCTAAGAAATCTAAGTGATAAGTTAAAAATCCATATTCTTGTTGGCACCTCCTTCCGAAGAGGAGTAGCAGCAAAACCTCCCATCTGTCATTTGTAAATAATTTCAAATTTTTAGTGAGCCATCTGATTGCAAGACATATCACACTTCAGACATCTGCAAACCACAAAATGTGCCAAAGTTTCATGATACATTCATTTATGGTTAATTAACTAGAATGGAACCAGACTGATTTATAAACCATGGCAAGAAGTTGTGCTGTTTTGGCTGCTTGCTGAAGGAGCTAACAACTCTATATGGGGCTTTAGATCAGCAAATTTGCAATTTGATCATTTTATGACCGAGTATGAATATACAAAAGGGGCCACTGTCGGTATATGATTCTCTAAACTGTGATTAAACTACAGAAACCTGACTCTTTCATCTTTTAACCGTTTATTCTTTTACCCGTCCTTTTATATATAGGCTATAATTATATACAAACTGACAAAGTATGTTATGGTTCTAAACCACACTGCAGATCAATATTACATGATCCAACAAATACAATCTGATGTTAGTCTCAAGCAATGAACCCTCTTATATAAGATGTAATGTTTTCAGCTTTGTAAAATACTCCTTTCTAGAATTATTTTAAGTGTACCAATCATATGGTATGGTGTTAACGTTCACAAAATATATATTGCGTTAGATCATTGGTATTTTGAATTTCTTTTATTTTTTTTTGGCAAGCTTTAAACTAGAAATTGCATTAGAGCTATAACAAAGTTTTATTCCTTCTTTCCAATAATGAGCCAGGTTCATATGAGAACAGCAGGCACACCAGATTTATTCCTTCTTCCTTTTTCCATTAAACAGAAGATATCAGCATCGATCCAAAGAAACTTGCTATCTCAGATGACAGGCAGCCCATGTAAGGTTATTGTACAGAAGGATGGGCGGCTGGATTTTAGCTTTATTTGTTTATTTTATATTATGTTGCATAAACTTATATGCAGGGGTGAGCTACTGCCTGGACGGGGGCGATGCAGTGGGGTAGTGAAAATGGAGCTCCACCCCAGAACACCCAATTTGCACTGAAAGATGTTGAAAGAACATATACAATAACAATAACGTAAAAGATAATATTTTCTTCCATGGATTAAATTTGAAACTTCATTTAGAACAGAAAATCTTGCAATTCATTAATCACTATTCATATACCATAATAATGTTCTAAGATAACAAGTAAAAAAGGAGAAAGAAAGAAAAACAAAAAGAAAAAAAGAACCCATTCCTTTCTTCATTAAATAATCCATTTTCATGTTTCCATCCCACTTTTCTTAACTCTTTCCTCCCTTTTTCTTCTTTTTGTGTTCATCACCCCATCTTCTTCCCCCCAAGTTTTTTCCTTCCTTTTAAAAAATAATACTTGCCCAATTCTACCTTCAATTTTCCCACTCTCCTCAATATTACTTCCTTTTTTCATTCAATGCCAATATTTTCTCCCCATTTTCATTTGTTTACTGTAAAGCCCAGTAAAAATCATCATGAGTTGTAGTATAATCATCAATTTACAATGTCCTTTTTCTTTTTGTTCTTAAAGCATTCATTCTTTTCTAAGATCATATTTTCTTCTTTATCTTCCTGTTATTTGTTTTCATCATTAGGAATGATATTAAGCTCTTTTTCTTTTCCAATTCTCAGTCCAAAAGCATCTCTTTTTAAATCCCATAAGGCATCTTTTGTATCTTTTATTTCCTCATGAAGGTCTTTTAAAAAAACCCCACAATTATTCATAATTACTTATCTCCCTGTCCCCAATATCAAGAATTCCTCAATGTTACAAAGTCCAGTTTTTTACAGATTTTTGCTTCCGTAGACTATTTTAATGTCTCAATTTATACCTTTACAGTCCCATTCTCTTATTCTTTCCACAATGAAGTATCTTAAAAGTTCAGTCTAATTCAAACAAATCAAAGTTGTCTTTCAGTAAAATAACAAATTACTCCTTGCACAATAGATATGAAAAATGTTCCCCTTTTGAAGATCGACAGCTGTAAAAACATCCATGAAAGTTTACCACAATTTCAATTATTCCTCCAATCTGTAGATGGCACCCTCGTGATAATATTGATATGTATTTTTATTCAGTTATATCAAGAAAAATATTTTAATTGAAAATAAAATAAAAAACAGCATTCCACATCCTCCCCACCCCTTCAGGGTGATTCTGATCCAGTTCCAATGGAACCAGACCTCCAGGCGACAAGATTATTGGAGTTACCTGCAGAGTGCAGGGAACTCCATGTCACTGTGGCATGTGGCCATACTCTCTTATAATAATGGCAGCATTTATTTGGCAAGCTGCAGTGTAATGCAGTGATGCACAGATGTGTAGTGTAGTGATGCACATTTTGATTTGCCAATATAATAGTGCATATTTGGAAACTACTATGGTTGATTACAGACACTGCATTGTCCAAGGATCACAAGTTGAAGATAACATACCAATTGATAATTTACAATCAAATTTACTAGCTAAGACTCCAGGGGTTGCATGCACAAGGGCAAAAAGAAGGACTGGTGACATCCCATGAATAGAGAACATGTTTAGTAATAGTGGGAAGTAGGTATTGGACAGTTAAAAATATTTCCATTGAATAGTTATCAACATGAAAACAAGATAGCTTTCCAAGGATCAAAAATATGTAATCATAGAGTCAAGAAGCAAGAATGGATACAAATATGAGATAGACCAATCAGAAGCAATTGCATCCAGAATTTGCTAGGGAGTTTGGCCAATGTGGGGGGAAAATATGACAGAGGGAGAGAGGGAGAGGGATGAAGGAAGGAAGAGTGGGAGGGAAGGAAACACAATATTTTCTTTAAATGTTCACCTTATTTTTAAAAAAGTGGGGGAATGAGTTTGCACTGCTTGCTTTCCAATAGGCAGACAGCTGCTCTGTCATTTTCTGCTTCGGTTCTTGATTTGGCCAAGGTATTTGGCCAAGGTAAACCACAATCCAACTAGTATGAATTGTACTCATTTCATAAATATCTGCCTCTTCTGGCTATGAGTCAAATTGTTTCCCATATCAGGCTAATAGTCTATCAGATTCCTATCTCCTTCCTCTTTTATTGAGGAATCCATGATAGGATGGGGCAAGAAAAAAATGTGAAGAATTTCTCGTGCAAAATTCTCCCTAGAATGCAATGCAATTTAGTCAAGGAATCATGTGATTCTATGGCTTAACATAGCTGAAAGTTCAGGGAACATAGTCCACCTGTTCTTGATAAATGGCTGATATTTTTAGCTATACAAGAATAATGTAATTGATTGATTTATAATGTAATTAACACATAGACATGTTTTCAAATTACTAGACTCCATTTCTAATCAAAACGCTCATTATCAAGCTAACTCCTACTTCTGTTTTTACCATGTTTATACTTGCCACGTCAGGTATTCTTATCTTTCTTTTCATCTATAATTCATTGATTTTGTTGCAGAGCCAATAGACATTCACCTTTTTAAAAAGGATATACACAAAGTTTTTTGACAAAGTAAAACACCACTTTCCTCTTTTTGTGGCTGTGAAGGGGGTAGTGCACAAAAGCAGGGATTAATTTTCAAATACATTGTAATTAATTAAATATGTCAATGTTTAAATTGAATATCAATTATATAAATCTAAATTAGTATTTTATGTAGATTAGAACATGTTCAGTTAGTGGCCAGAAGCCTCCAGTCGAAGTCATCTTGCAAAGACAGATGATCAGATAAATCTGTATTTATTTCCAATCTGTAACTTCTTTATATTGTTCCTAAATATATGCAGTATAAACTTCTTGGAAGATTTATGCTAACCCCCCCCCCCCCCAAACACATTGCTATATAACAATATAGGTACATTCAATATACAGTTATATAGATATAACTTTTCCTGGTATCGACATTTTTCTACAAAATGTTTGCACTCAGACATATTTTTGAGACAAATACAAATAGATTTTGTGAATTACATGCTCATTTTGTACAATCACAAATCTACAATGGTATGTGAGGATGACCTTGAGAAATGTGATGAAGAGATGCTGCCTAAAAATGATGAGACTAGAAAGGAGGGAGTTCGCAGTTGCCTAACAGTCAGAGAGAGAAAAGAAAACACCCACCAAATGGATCATGTTATTGTGTCAGTGGAAGATTTGTACCTTCAGACTTGCAAGACTCTGTTAATGTAAGCTTACAATAAAGTAGCTCATCTGGTTGTGTTTCTTGTCTGGTTTACCCAATGACAAAAGCATTATATTTGGATGGATGACAGCATTTGGGCTGAAAATTGATCTGTGACCTCCCTGCATTTCAGGAAGTTACACAGGTCAGTGGTTCATGTCTTTAGGAACAGTGCCAGCCTAAACACATGGTAGATCAATAAATAAAGTCCTAGTGTCAGGACCAAAGCCATTATGTGAAGTTAGAGGCTTTGGGACTGCCACAGTTAGCAGCGATAGGGAAATGGGAGGGGGAGAGAGAGAGAGATTGATAACCACCACACATTCCTTACACAGAGTCCAAGGTCAACTGAACAAATGAAGAAGCCAGTGAATCCCTGCACAGGATTGGTCCACGTGATTGCACTTGTGGATGTGGGGATGTGAGATGAACCTTAACCTGGATGGGGAATTGAAGATAATTTAGTGTTGGTATGATGGCCACGAATCCAACCTGGCGAAGCTAATAGATCGAACCTTGGAGTGGAATGTAATTTATTTCTCAGATGCTATTTGGTTCGTTGACACCCAGATTCCCATCATGAAAGCTTTGATTTCAGCAGCATAGTAAGAAATGATTTACTGGTGCTTTTGCTCTAAATAGTCCTGTATTTCACAGAAAGATAAACTAGAAGGGGAATAGGTCTATCAGCAGGAGTTATGCAGCTAACTAGGCAAATGAGTCAAAACAGACAGGATGGCCATTGCTCAATTGTGACATCACCATCTCCATCTTACAGTTTTGATTGTTTCTCCTCTCATGGATGCTATTGTCTACCTACCAGCCTTAGACACGAAGACATTTTTTTGTCTCAAAACCACATGCCATTCTCCAAATTTAACTTAATGCCTATATTGTGTCAAGTTAAATTCAAATTTTCTTATTTTTAGATAGTTAGTTAACAATTTAACAGGATTTGTTTCTCTCACTATGTGGCTGACTCTTTGGAAGATATGAGTTATGAATATCAGATCAGGACTGCAGAAGTCCAGATAATTTCCAATAACAGCCAGCTTTTTTTATTTGTCTTTTGTTATCTAGTAGCCATTCATATATATTTTTTTGCAGCCCAGATGTGATAGTCTTAGTTATGAGACATTGTATCAATTGAGTATCTAGTGCAAGGACCAATCTCCTATTTGACACTGGCAATAACCGCAATCAAGAACCTATTCCCCAAAGGCATCATGGTGACTTAAATGAATCTTCTTTTCTGTTTAGGATAAGGGAAACCATAATTCATTTAAATACAGTTCTCTTCAGCTATGTAAAAATGTGTTTCAATCCAGAAAACACATTTTAAAAGGTCACATAATAAATTACTTGTAGCCTTCATAATCCTACTTTAATTTATTGTTAGTATCCAATAATTCTGAACCTAATTGAGATAAAGCTTTAAGAAATGGACAATGGAATTTTTTTTAAAAAAAATAAAGAAGTGAAATAAGTTATGTTAAATGCAGAAATTCTTAGTTCACAGTTTAAAACATTAATGTTCATTTTTTTCTAGTATCAGGCTAGCCTCAGGTTGGCAGGTGGCACTTGCTTCTTCTTTTTTAAAATATATAATCTTTATTATGTTTTTTCTTAAAAACAACATATGTATTAAAATAACGTACACAAACACATAAGACAAAAACAAACCTAATAACAACTAGCCACTTTTACAACTTCTCCGTAGCATTATCATAAATATTTGCACTTTACAATATTGCTATTTTTATTTTGACTATCACTTTTACTTATACAATTTTATATTCAATGGATTGAATCTCCTATTATACTTCAAACTTTTATTTCTTCCATTTTGATTACTTATGTATTTGTTTACTTACATAGGAAAAGGAAGCAGGAGCCTTTACAATTTCTTCATTGATAACCCTAAATTATCCAATTTCTTTTGCGACTGGATAAAAGGTTTCCCTTCTCTATCTAAAGAGAATGCCTTTCTCCCTTGATGGACCCCTTCCTCTTTCCGTCACTGTTCCCTCTGAGAACAGCTTCACCTGAAAACCTCCAAAAATCACCAAAAGTACAGATACTGCTCACAGCATTCTGTTTGCTGATCCATGACATCAAACATTTCAGCCCTGCTTTGCTTCACTTTTATGCTAACCTGCTATAAAATGTGAGGAGGGGGAATGGGAGGCATGAGAGGAACCAGAGGTGCCATTTAGAGACAATGGTTGAAAGATCCCAGGATACAAGACTGGAAATGGAATGTGAAATACCCATTCAAAGGAGTGCCAACATTTGGAACTGTTACCAAAACACTTAAATTTGAATCTTATTGAACACCACCAAGATGACCAAGGAGAAAGGGAAAATTTCTGGGGTTGCACGGAAAATCCTTAAATCTGGTTTTACTATACTGTAACCAGTGAAGGGCTACCAAATTTTTTACTACCACACTGTAGGCGTGGCTTATGCAGGACGCCCTGCATTTTCTTTCAACGTCTTTCAGTGCAAATTGGGTGCTCTGGGGTGGAGCTCCATTTTTGCTACCCCACTGCGTTCCCCCCCCCCATCCGGGCAGTAGCCCACTCTTGACTGTAACCACTTGCTTCAGTAAATGTGTACCTTTCACCATAAATAGAGGCAAGGGTCTTTTTTTCCTGAATATCTAAACTGGGACAGACCTGACACAAAGATACTTCTTTACTGATAACGGAGATTAACATTTATTTAATATTTAAAACCCATTTCATTGATTAGACTTCGAAGTATATATTTTACTTGGGTAATCTAAAAAGGTGAGGGACCTAGGGCTGAAATTAATATTTATAATATTGAGTATGTGTTATGATTAAATAATAATTGATTGTCCTTGAAAACTGTCCTTTCTTCATTAGTAGTTACTTATTAGTACCAAGAATGAGAGAACAAATATATTATTTGGCTTAAGGAAGATGGTGATGTAGCAGACATTTTTATTAATGGATTTTGGTTTATTCTTGTTGATAGAAGGGCCAATGAAACAGCATGAGGAACATTATAAGGGCTCCAGAGAGGAAGGGGAAATTAGTAAAACTGTTTATCTCTTCCTTTCAATAAAATCTTTATGAAACAGAGGATCCTTCAAAGAACGCAGAAATAACCAAAGCCACTTTTTGAAAGTTCATAAATCATATGCACACTCTATCAATAATTGCAAAATAAAGCACGAAAAGATAGATAGAAATTTAGATACATACATGCAAATATTATTAGTGCTGGTATCATTTTTTGCCAGTTCTGACAGCTATACAATATTATTCTTCATTGTTCTTTAAATTAAACTGGTTTAAAGTAGGGCTTGGGGCCAGACCTTTGGAAAACTATATACCAAATTTTAAATAAAGGAAAAAGAAAAGGTTGGCATTATTTATTATTTAATCAATGGCATTTGAAAAAAAACCATCTTCAAAATAATTGGTTGATAAAGGCTATGCATTTTGTCCCCTTCTAGTGGGACAGATACAGCTGAACAGTATCATTTTAATGAAACTAAGATGGCAGAGAAAATATTCACATTCTGAATGAGGCAAGACCTGAAGAGTCCAGAGACAGGAGGCTAACAAGACGGTTCCTTTATTTCAGCTCTTTAAGACAAGTGACATTCAGCTGGAACGCGTCTGACTTTAACAGAGAACAAGCGTTCCTTTTATACTTTTGCGGCTCCCGCCAAAAGAGAACTGTCAGTGTCTGAGCCAATCAGGCGCGACTTCTATTTTTACACAGCTTGCATAGAGACAGCATTTTTTACATAGGAGCAATTATTTACATAGGATTCAACACCCCTCCCTCCTTAGTCAGAGACAAGTCAATCTGCCAGCCATGTGACAAAGTCCTCCAATCGGCTTGGCCTACGCAGAGTTCTTTCTGACCTGCGCAGATCATTCGAGTCCTCGCTTTCAACGGTGGAGGTCGGTTCGCTTGTACCTCCACAGTGCAGCTGGGGCCGAGGCTGACCTGCTGTGTTGAGTGGGCAGGCACAACACCGACCTCCGAGGACGAAGATGGTTCGACATCGCTGGAGGACCTTTCCGGTCTTGGTAAGTCTATTTGTATGTCCATTAAGACGGGTTGCGCGTTAAAGTCTAGTAGGGGAGAAGAGTCTGTATTAGCGGATTGTACAGGGGAGGCCTCAATGCGCCTTCGTAAATGATCGATGTGCCTTCTCCACAATCGGCCATCATCCAATTTTACAACATAAGTTTTAGGAGCTGTTTGCTGTACAATTGTTCCCTTCATCCAATTTAACCCCCCATCAAAAATTTTTGCAAAAATACTTTGACCCAAGTACAATTGTATTTCAGGATTTACATACATAGAATTATGAGTACAATACCTTGGGTGTAATCTATCCAGTGGGGATCTAAGTTTCCTTCCCATTAGGATTTCAGCAGGACTTTTGTGTGTGTGGGAGTTAGGTGTAATATGTTGTGTTAACAAAAATTGGTCCAGATGCTGTTGTACATCCCCAGGGCCTGACCGGTGCAATGCCTCTTTTGCCACCCGAACGTACCGTTCTGCCAACCTGTTAGCCCATGGCGAGTAAGGCGAAATGAGAGCATGTCTGACCCCCAAGTTATCCAAGAACAATTCAAATTGCCTGGCTGTCAATTGGGGACCATTGTCTGACACTAAGATGTCAGGACAGCCATGGGTGGCAAACAAATGGCGCAGAACCTTAATTGTAGCGCTAGTGGTTATATTATTCATTGCAATAATTTCAACCCACCTTGAAAATGCATCTACCACTATCAAGAAATATTGAGACCCCACTGGCCCTGCAAAATCAATATGGACCCTGGACCAAGGCCCTGCAGGTTGCTCCCACTCAACTGGAGCTGTTTTTGGGGGATTTGGCTGTGACTCTTGGCATGGGTCACACTTGGCCACCCACCTTTCAATGTCTGTATCCAGACCAGGCCACCATAAGTGCCCCCTAGCTAAGCCCTTCATCCTGACAATACCAGGATGGCCCACATGTAACATAGTGAGTACTTTAGTCCTTAGACTTTCAGGAATGATTACTCTATCACCCCACAACAGACAACCCTTTACATATGACAGTTCCAGTCTTTTGTTTTTAAACTCAATTAAGTTTGCTTCTAAAGCATCGTTATGCCACCCCTTGAGTACACAATTTACCACCTTTTGTAAAATCTGATCTTGCTGAGTGTGGTCAGCAACCTCTTTTGCTGTTGTTAGTGGTTTATCCTCAAGCTCTAGAATTAAAACATCAGCAGATGGGGCTGGGTCCTCAACTATTTCTGCCATGGGGCACCTACTTAGACCATCTGCGTGGTTTATTTATTTAATTTATTTTATTATTTAGATTTGTATGCCGCCCCTCTCCGAGGACTCGGGGCGGCTCACAGCAGAGAAAACAAATCATAAATAATCTGAGCAAGTTTAAAACATTTAAGATTTAAAAGAAAACCCCATATACTAACAGACACACTCACAAGCATACCATACACAATTTAAACATGCGCAGGGGGAGATGTCTTAATTCCCCCATGCCTGACGGCAAAGGTGGGTTTTAAGGAGTTTACGGAAGGCAGGAAGAGTAGGGGCAGTTCTAATCTCCGGGGGGAGTTGGTTCCAGAGAGCAGGTGCCGCCACAGAGAAGGCTCTTCCCCTGGGGCCCGCCAACCGACACTGTTTAGTTGACGGGACCCGGAGAAGGCCCACTCTGTGGGACCTAATCGGTCGCTGGGATTCGTGCTGCAGGAGGCGGTCTCGGAGGTATTCTGGTCCGATGCCATGAAGGGCTTTAAAGGTCATAACCAACACTTTGAATTGTGACCGGAAATTGATCGGCAGCCAATGCAGACTGCGGAGTGATGGTGAAACATGGGCATACCTAGGTAAGCCCATGACTGCTCTCGCAGCTGCATTCTGCACGATCTGAAGTTTCCGAACACTTTTCATAGGTAGCCCCATGTAGAGAGCATTACAGTAGTCGAACCTCGAGGTGATGAGGGCATGAGTGACTGTGAGCAATGAGTCCCGGTCCAGATAGGGCCACAACTGGTGCACCAGGCGAACCTGGGCAAACGCCCCCCTCGCCACAGCTGAGAGATGGTTTTCTAATGTGAGCTGTGGATCGAGGAGGACGCCCAAGTTGCGGACCCTCTCTGAGGGGGACAATGATTTCCCCCCCCCCAGGGTGATGGACAGACAGATGGGATTGTCCTTGGGAGGCATAACCCACAGCCACTCCGTCTTATCCGGGTTGAGCTTGAGTCTGTTAACACCCATCCAGGCCCCAACAGCCTCCAGGCACCGGCACATCACTTCCACCGCTTCGTTGACTGGGCATGGGGTGGAGATGTAAAGCTGGGTATCATCGGCGTATTGATGATACCTCACCCCATGTCCTTGGATGAT
The DNA here is from genome assembly GCF_031021105.1 of Erythrolamprus reginae. Classification (NCBI taxonomy): domain Eukaryota; kingdom Metazoa; phylum Chordata; class Lepidosauria; order Squamata; family Dipsadidae; genus Erythrolamprus; species Erythrolamprus reginae. Next base: position 289,911,528 of record NC_091950.1, on the reverse strand, counting down.
CTCACCCAGCGGTTTCATGTAGATGTTGAATAGCAGGGGGGAGAGGACTGACCCCTGAGGCACCCCACAAGGGAGAGCCCTCGGAGCTGACCTCTGACCCCCCACTAACACCGACTGCGACCGGCCAGAGAGGTAGGAGGAGAACCACTGAAGAACAGTGCCTCCCACTCCCAACCCCTCCAGCCGGTGCAGAAGGATACCATGGTCGATGGTATCGAAAGCCGCTGAGAGGTCAAGAAGCACCAGGACAGAGGATAAACCCCTGTCCCGGGCCCGCCAGAGATCATCCATCAATGCGACCAAAGCGGTTTCCATGCTGTAACCGGGCCTAAAGCCCGACTGCTGGGGACCTAGATAATCGGCTTCTTCCAAGGACCACTGGAGCTGGAGTGCCACCACCTTCTCAACAACCTTCCCCATAAAGGGAAGGTTGGAGACTGGACGATAGTTATTAAGTACGGCTGGGTCCAGGGAGGGCTTCTTGAGGAGGGGGCGCACGAGCGCTTTTTATAGAGTGTTGGAAAAACTCCCCTCCCCAAGGAAGCGTTGGTAATCTCCTGGGCCCAGCTCCGTGTCACCTCCCTGCTGGCCGAAACCAACCAGGAGGGACACGGATCCAGTAAACAGGTGGTGGAACTCACAGCTCCAATGGCCTTGTCCACTTCATCAGGTGTCACCGGATCAAACTCTTCCCAGACAGGTGGACAAGTACGTGCCCCGGTCACCTCGACTGACTCGTTGTCAGTCGACTCTGTTTTACAATTGGAGTCGAGGTCGGCCCGGATCTGAGCGACTTTATCAGCGAAAAACGTGTTGAAATCCTCGGCACTACTCTGCAAGGGCTCCCCAACTCCCCCCTGGTTGAGAAGGGAGCGGGTCACCCTAAACAGAGCGGCCGGGCGGGATTCCGCTGATGCAATCAAGGCGGCATGGTACGCGCATCTTGCCGCCTTGAGCGCCACTTTGTAAGTCTTAATAAAAGCTCTTACAAGTGTTCGATCAGATTCAGACCTACTCTTCCTCCATCGCTTCTCTAGACGTCTCTTTTGGCGTTTCAACTCCCGGAGCTCCTCGTTGAACCATGGGGCTCTACGGGGTCTAACGCCACGGAGAGGTCGCAAAGGCGCAATCCGGTCAAGAGCCTCCGCCGCAGCCCTGTTCCAGGCCTCCGCGAGAGACTCTGCCGAACTGTGGACGAGTGCCTCTGGAATAACCCCAAGCGCCGTCTGAAAGCCCTCTGGGTCCATCAGGCGTCTGGGGCGGAACATCTTCATTGGTTCCGCCTCCCTGCAGGGAAGGATTGGAGCCAGGAAGTCGAGCCGTAGTAGAAAATGGTCTGACCATGACAAAGGCAATGCTTCTAAGCCCCTTAGTCTCAGACCATTACTCAGTTGCTCGGAAAGGAATACCATGTCAGGTGCGTGCCCTCCCTCGTGAGTCGGACCCTGTACTACTTGAGTCAGGTCCATGGCTGTCATGGTGGCCATGAACTCCTGTGCCAACCCAGAGGTTTCGCCGAGTGACGGCAGGTTGAAGTCCCCCAGGACAATGAGTCCGGGGAACTCCACCGCCAACCCGGCTACCTCCTCGAGTAGCACAGGCAGGGCTTTTGACACGCAGCTGGGAGACAGGTACGTGAGAAATAAGCCCACCTGAACCCCTAAGTCCAACTTCATCAAGAGAGACTCGCAACCCGCAATTTCCGGAGCAACGAGTCCACGCAGGCAAAGGCTCTCCCTGGCTATAATAGCCACTCCTCCCCCCCTTCCCTGGGATCGAGGTTGATGCCATATCTGAAACCCGGCTGGGCAAATTTCAGAGAGAGGAACACCTCCCTCTGGGCCCAGCCAGGTTTCAGTAATACATGCCAGGTCGGCCTCCTCATCCAGGATCAAATCCCGGATGAGGAGAGCTTTATTTACCACCGACCTGGCATTAAGCAGCAGCAACCTGAGCCCAGGGCCAGAGTTACACTCACCACCAGTACCCAAGATTGGGCTCACAGAGCCAGAACAAGGGACCGTTATTAAGCAACGATCCCTCGTTCCCCTGGAACGGCTAACTCTGTGGCCCCCGCCATAACTGCCTCTCCCCAGCAACACAGGGATATTCCGACCCCCTGCCACCCCAGAGATCGGTGCCCCTTCCTCTCCTGTCTCCCAAGCGTCAGGTGGGCCAGACCTATCATTCACACTACTATCACTCAACTCATCCATACCATAACCCCACCCACCCCCACCCACCCAATCATACCAGTCATTCCACTCATACCCACAAGTATATTTATCCCAGTCATCCATTACTTTAGAACCCCAGTTATGTTAAATGTCAATTAAATTAGTAACAGTGTAAAATAGTAGTTAATAACAATTTAAAACACTAAAACATTAAAAATATAAGTATATAAAATATAAGATAAAAATTGTAAGTTAATATAAATTAATTTTGTTTGATGGTATAATCAATTGTCCATTGGGATACAGGGTCTAAATACAGTTTGGTTTTTCTAGGACTGGTCAAGATCGGTGACCAGTACTGTAAAAATTCTGTCTCTTTGCCTCGATTGAAAATGTCCCAAGTTCTTCCTCTCTGGGGGCTCCAGTTTCCATCAGGTGCCCTGGGCAATCTCCAGTAGTCCTCAGTCCCACTTGATAACATCTCTATCTCCATCGCCCCTTTGTAGCTCCACATTCTTAAAGCTTCTGCTGGGCGCCCCCCCTCAAGACAGCAGCCACTCCCACTGGCCACTGCCCCAAGTGCCTCGGTGTTTCCAGGTGTTTCCAGGCTTTTCAAGAGTCTTTTGGCTTTGCAGCTGACACAGGCAGGCTCCCTCAAGCATGTTCTTAAAGCTTCTGCTGGGCTCCCCCCCCAAGACAGCAGCCACTCCCACTGGCCACCGCCCCAAGTGCCTCGGTGTTTCCAGGCATTTCAAAAGTCTTTTGGCTTTACAGCTGACACAGGCAGGCTCCCTCCAGCACGTTCTTAAAGCTTCTGCTGGGCTCCCCCCTCAAGACAGCAGCCACTCCCACTGGCCACCGCCCCAAATGCCTCGGTGTTTCCAGGCGTTTCAAAAGTCTTTTGGCTTTACAGCTGACACAGGCAGGCTCCCTCCAGCATGTTCTTAAAGCTTCTGCTGGGCTCCCCCCTCAAGACAGCAGCCACTCCCACTGGCCACCGCCCCAAATGCCTCAGTGTTTCCAGGCGTTTCAAAAGTCTTTTGGCTTTGCAGCTGACACAGGCAGGCTCCCTCCAGCACGTTCTTAAAGCTTCTGCTGGGCTCCCCCCTCAAGACAGCAGCCACTCCCACTGGCCACCGCCCCAAGTGCCTCGGTGTTTCCAGGCGTTTCAAAAGTCTTTTGGCTTTGCAGCTGACACAGGCAGGCTCCCTCCAGCACGTTCTTAAAGCTTCTGCTGGGCTCCCCCCAAGACAGCAGCCACTCCCACTGGCCACCGCCCCAAGTGCCTCGGTGTTTCCAGGCGTTTCAAAAGTCTTTTGGCTTTACAGCTGACACAGGCAGGCTCCCTCCAGCATGTTCTTAAAGCTTCTGCTGGGCTCCCCCCTCAAGACAGCAGCCACTCCCACTGGCCACCGCCCCACTGGCTTTACCTCCTTTATGAATAAGCTCATACTGGTAACCTGAAAGAAACAATGCCCATCTGATTAGTCTAGGAGACATAAGCGGAGGTGTTGGTTTGTTAGGGGCTAGCAGGCCTAGTAAGGGTTTGTGGTCAGTGACTAACTCAAATTTCCTGCCAAAAAGGTAGTTATGAAACTTTTTTACCCCAGCCACTATAGCTAGAGCCTCTTTATCTAGCTGGCTGTAATTTCTCTCAGTACTAGTCATTGTTCTGGAAAAGAAAGCAATTGGGGCTTCTGTATTATTTGGCAAGACATGTGCCAAGACCCCCCCCCCGACACCATACGGGGATGCATCGCACATAAGCCTGACGGGTAGCAAAGTGCTATACTGAACTACCACACTTTTGGAAGTTAACAACTGCTTTATTTGCGAAAAGGCTTCGTGCTCAGTTCTCCCCCATGTCCAAGGAGTTCCCTTCTGAAGCAGCCAGTGTAGAGGTTCTGCTGCTGTTGCCTTCTGCTTTAAAAAAACAGAATAAAAATTTAGAAGGCCTAAAAATGCCTGCAATTCTGTCTTATTCTGTGGCTCTGGGGCTTCTCTAATGGCTTTTAATTTTTCAGTAGTGGGGTGTATGCCTTCGCCATCAATCCTATACCCTAAGAATTCCACACTGCTAGTTCCCCAAATGCACTTGTCTGGTTTGATTCTTAGACCTTTAGCTTGCAGTCTATGTAATACCTCCCTTATTCTCTGGTTGAGTTGAGATTGGTTTTCTCCTGAAATCAATATGTCATCAAAATAGGGAATAGTGCCCTTAATTCCTGACAACAAGCGTTCCATTATGCTTTGAAAAATCCCAGGGGCTATGCTTACCCCAAATTGCAATCTGGTACATTTAAATGCCCCCCTGTGAGTGACAATAGTCTGCGCGAGTGCGGTTGGCTCATCGACAGGGAGCTGTTGATAAGCTTGCGCCAAATCGATCTTGGCGAACACTTTCCCTTCCCCCAGGGAGTGAAGAAGTTGTTGCACCACTGGAATGGGGTAAGGGTGATGTTGGAGGGCTTTATTAAGCGTTGACTTATAGTCAGCGCAAACCCTCAAAGAGCCATCAGGCTTTAAAGGCGTGACTATGGGTGTTTCCCAAGGCCCTTGATCCATGGGGACTAAAATGCCCTGGCCTATAAGCTTGTCAAGCTGTAGATCAAGCTTTGGAAGAAGTGGTAGGGGAACCCTACGGGGTTTGAGCCTGACAGGGGGGACCTTAGGGTCAATAGAAAAGGAGATAGGTGGCCCTTTGTAAGACCCCAAAGTGGAGCTAAAGACCTCAGGGAATTCCTGCAAGAAGTTGGGAATGTCATCAGATTTGACATTACAAATACCAGAGATTTCAATACCCAAAGGATCCATCTATGCCAATCCCAAAAGAGAGTGCCTAGCCCCTGCAACAACAATCAAAGGAAGGTTACATTTTACATTTTTGAACATAATTGGCACATTTACCTTTCCCAATACTGGTATTATTCCCCCTTGAAAATCCTTAATTACTAAAGTAGTATGCATAAGATCAGATTTTGAGAGACTAGGCATGTACAATTTTAGCTTTTCCCATGGCATAATGGTATACTTAGACCCAGTGTCCAGTTCCATGTTGCACGGCTTGTTGTTTAGGAGCAGCAAAATTATGATTTTGCTCCTGTTTTTTGTTGCCGTGCTATTTACGGAAAAATGTTTTTTACCTCTTGCGTAGTCGTGGTTGACGGTTGAATAGTTTCTGCGGCCGGAAAACTGAGGAAGTCAGTTTTCGCGCGGTTGAGCTGTTTGGGTCTGGAACCGAGGAGGCCGTGGGGTGGAAAAAGAATCTTCTGGCATGGGGGCTCTGCAGGCTTCGGTGATGTGGCCCCGGCAGTTGCAGCAGCGGCAGATGGCGTCCCGGAAAGGGCAGCGTTGGCACGGATGGTTCCGTCGGCAGCCAGAGCAGGGGGCGACGGGGCGAGGGTATCGGGGTTGTCTCGACTGGTCCTGTTGCAGCAGGAAACAGCTGTCCTCGGAGAAGGCAGGTGGGCTGAGGTCATCTGGGGCCTCGGCGCGGGAAGCTTTGGAGTCGATCTGGGTGATGACTTCCTGCTTGTCATGTTTCTTCAACTCCTTGGCAGCAGTGTCGGCGACTTCTGCGGTTTGTGCCAGCTTGATTACTGCTTGGAGAGAAGGCTCGTCTTCTGTGAGGAGCTTGTTGCGGACCGTAGCATTTTTCATGCCGAAAATGAGGGCATCGGTGAGGCGAGCTTCTGGGTTGTCAAATTTACATTTTGACAGCACCGTACGAAGACGCGTAGCGTACTGGTTTATTGACTCGGATTCGAGCTGGCCCATTCTGGAAAACTGGTGCCAGAACACGACGGCTGGCTTCGTGGGCTTGAAGTGGGTGGCGAGCTTGGTTTTCAGGACGTCCCAAGCGACGGAGTTGGCTGGTAGCGGATCGGTTAGAGTCTGGGCGAGATCGAATATCTCTGAGCCGCAGTAGTTCAGGAAGATTGCCCGCTTCCGTTCGGTGTAGGCGTCCCTCATCCCGGCAGCTTCGAGGAAGATCTCGAACTTGGCCATGTAGGCGTCCCAGGAGGTTTTCTCCGGATCGAAGAACTCAGGAGCCCGGCTGACTGGAAGGTTGTTCATGGTGAGAGCGTGGTTCTTCCGTCCGACGTCGCCAGTGAAGAGTCCAGAGACAGGAGGCTAACAAGACGGTTCCTTTATTTCAGCTCTTTAAGACAAGTGACATTCAGCTGGAACGCGTCTGACTTTAACAGAGAACAAGCGCTCCTTTTATACTTTTGCGGCTCCCGCCAAAAGAGAACTGTCAGCGTCTGAGCCAATCAGGTGCGACTTCTATTTTTACACAGCTTGCATAGAGACAGCATTTTTTACATAGGAGCAACTATTTACATAGGATTCAACAAGACCTACAATACATTTCTTTTAATCTCTGAAACAGGCATGTATTACTGAAAAAGTGGGGAATCACAGAATTTTGAATGTACATTTACTTTCCTCTTTCCATCTCATGAGACTCTACCTTATTTAGAAGGTTGATGTTTTGAAGATATTAGGAAGGAAAATGCTGTAGCTGCTGTTGAGTGACAAATTTCCATTTACCTCCAAAGAAATCAATTAAACAAATACATTAAAGAAAAGCTAAGTGTGTCACACTTTACAGACAATGATAAATAGGTTTTAAACCTACTTTTGGGAAAGAGGGAAAGAAGGTGAATTAAAAACCCTCCAAGTCTGATGGAGTCTCAGGAGAAATGATTTCAAAACCTGAAACCTGATTAACTACTCTTTAGTTTGTTTTGATGGAATACTTCACAATCCTACCAGGTTGGCTTTAACTAAGAAGCATTCTAATTTTTACTGCCATCAGGAGAACTAGGTTACTGGGATCGAAATTAGCACTAGAGGGAAGAAAGAAATATCTAACATATATTTATTATCTGGATTTTACAGTCCAGATATAATAGACTATAGTGGTAATGTGGCAGGAGTGGTTCCATTTACCATCCCTACTGGTTCGCCTAGTGTCAGAAGTGTGCATTTTGCATGCCTACATCATGTCGAGGAAATGATCATCTGTATATGTGCAGAAGCCTTTGGGCATGCACAGAGGGTTCTTTGTCAACCTCTTTCAAGGAGCTGTGACTAGAGGACCAATTTGAGGGCGTGACCAGCCAGCCGTCACTTCAAATTCAGCAAATGGGGGCAAATTTTCACCACTATTTCTCAAAAATCAGTCCGAACTGGCAGTAACCCACCACTGGTATCTGGGAAAGAATTGAACAGACAGAGTGAAGTGATGCTGCCTAGGGAACAAATAAGAGACCAGATAGTTTGCAGTTGCAAAGTGAGTGGAGGAAGAGGTTCAGATAAGATCCTCCCTAAATTCTTGGGATGTAAAAGTGATAGCGGGAGCATTGCACTTTCAGATTTACAAGATTCTATTAACATAGGTTTACAATAAAGTAAAATTTGTTTATCTGGTTATTTTTTCTGTCTGGTCTACCAGTAAGGCTGGTATAGGTCTATCATTCAACATCTTGTGGAACAGATATTTTTGTCTTTCATAAATTTACATCTCTGACACATCTGGTTTACTAAAGTTAGATTAGATTAGATTAGATTAGATTTATTGGATTTATATGCCGCCCCTCTCCACAGACTCAGGGCAGCTCACAACAATGGTAAAAAGCAGTCCATAGTAACAAATATAATATTTAAAAATCTAAATTACAGTTTTAGATTAAAAAATCCAAAAAAGAAACCCCAATATATAAAAAACAACACACAATCGAATCATACAAGTTGTTTTAAGTCTTCTGAAACTATGACAAGCTACAATCAAGACTTGGGCTTCATCTTGCCATAAGACATGGGATTCTTATTCAAAGATAATTTCTATATAGAGAAAATATCCATTCATTTAAATTAGTTCTGTTTGCAAAATAATGTCATTTAAATATTTATGGCAGGCTTTTTTGGTGCCATGCCCTCCAAATATATTGGACTTAACAAGTCCTCAATGGTGCCTATTCTCTAATTAACTATAGATTTCAAACTGTAGCTTGAATTACCTATTTGTGATTTAATAGGTGGCTTATACATTAAGTGTAATTGTATGTGACATTGATCATTTGTTTGTGAGAGGCTTGTAAACTAGAAGTTACATTAGATCATGGAGATATGAGAACATAGTTGTGGTACTATATATCTACGAGGGTTGCTCAGAAAGTAATGCTCCACAATTTTTTCTTCAATAATTATTTATTGAACACAATGAAACAGACCCCCAAGAAATAATGATGTTTCTTCTACACTCCCTATTTTCCCATGTAATCTCCATCCCGTTCTATGGCCTTCCGCCAGCGAGACACAAGGGCATGCATGCCCTGTTGGTACCATTCCTTGTTCTGGTCACAAAGCCATTTCTGCACTGTGCGAATCACTTCTTCGTCATTCTAAAAATGTCTTCTGCAAGTACCCGTACTTCTATCAACTGCAGATTCTCCATAAACTGTACACAAACATTTGTGAATGTTCCCAACAGTTTCTTTCTCTGCAGTGAGAAACTGCTTGTAATGTACATCACTTACAGATGCTGCAGCTACGCTATCTGTCTGAAGAAACACAAAAATTACACATGCATTCCTGACAATTCAAATAATCACATTCATACCATTACTGTAGGTTGAGAAAAAAAATGTGGTGCATTGCTTTCTGGGCGACCCTTGTATGAACAAGAAGCTTTGATTTTAATTAGCAAGATAATAATCATCCCTAGTCTTCAGAGAGGGGTGGCATACAAATCTAAATAATAAATAAATAAATAATGCGAGATTGCCACTTAAAAATTGATATCCTGGGAAAGTAGGATTCCTTTAACTTTATTGTGTGCATGTTGGCTGAATACCATATTTTTGGGAATAAAAGACACACTTTTTTTCCTCCTTAAGAGGCTGAATGCCCTCACAAGCAGTGTGACCAGGCTAAGAATCCTGGTAGACAGAATTTCCCCCCTTATTTTCCTCCCCCAAAACTAAGGTGTGTCTTATACTCTGGAGTTTCTTATACTGTGAAAAATATGGTATATGTGAGAAACTTTTAGATGTTTTTTCTAGGAAAAGCAGCAGTTGTACGTAACTAAAGAATAGAATATGTTCATACATTTCTATATAGTAGATAAGACAAAGAGAAAAAGCCCCGATAAAGAAGCAAGATGGCTTGCTACAGAGATGAAAAAAATCTGTTGTGTTAAATAGCAGGCTTTCCTAATATCAGATTTATGAATGACAACTTTCAATTAAATTAACTGAGGTAGAGTATTACTTGGATATGATATGGAGTTTATGTGGTCTGCTGGTGCAGACATCCTTGTGATTAATGCTGTTGCACTGCTCAATACATTGCAAAGCCATATGAGAGATTGTGTATTTGTTTAGATAGTGCTAATTCAGGCCAATTCTCAATGTAACAAGAAAATGAAACAATCCATTCAAGTAGAATCAATCCTTGTAAAAAGTTCACTGTAGTGTTTGTAAATCGAACTTTAGAGGAAGTGGGGATTTATCAGGACCCAAAGCTCTTGTTTTTCTCCTTTCTACGACAATTTAAAATTGTAGACTTTTTAAAAAGTTGGCTTTATTTAATAGTCCTCCTTTGTGAAGCCTACGGATGTTATGTTTCATGGCAGCAACGGCTCATCCTCGATCCTATGATACCGTCAATCCAGACAGAATGGAGAATTGATAGCACCGTTTTTCAGGAATTTATTTCATTTTTGGCCAAGTCTCCTACATGGCAAAACACCAACTGCTTTCCTTTGGATCTCACTACCCTATGAAATCCTTTGATATCGCTACAGAAAATTCTATCAGTTGCCATATTTCACTTTAGTCTGTGCTTTTAATTTCCTGGATGGACACTGCAACTAAGGCAATCTGCAGGCAATCTCTCTCCACAGTGGAGAAATGCCATCTGTCATTAAGCCGTCTGTCACTGTCCTGTGCACTGTGTATCCAAATCATCTATATGCAAAGATGAAAAGAGCCATGATGCTCCCATCTTTTCTTTGGAGGATTATTCACTCCAAAGGCTATACATGTTGCCTGTCAATGACAAGCATGGTCAGGATTATCATTAAGCACGCCACAAACCCAACACTAATTCCAGTGTCACAATTTCATTTCAAAGACATCTCTGTTTTGGGCAAAACTTCATGACTTATATACAAAGTAAATTCAAAGGGAAGAAATTTTTAAAATACGCAAGCACTCTTGGATTAAATGGGTAGCTTAGTAGATTTGTAGGCATCTGAATCTTTGTATGCTTCTCCAGACATGTGAATATTAATCCTTCTTCTATGGAAAAAAGTCAGCAACGATTTCTGAGTTCAAAGCATATTTTCTTTACAATCTAGAGTCATTCACCAGCAGTAATATTAACATATTTATTGAGACTTCATAAAATGTGGCACTTGCAAATTTGCAATTTTTGTGCAAAAGAAAGCACTTTTGTGGAAAAAAGCATATAATGTCATAACTCTGAGTTGAACCTTATTTCTGGTGACTTCACTAGTATATCAGTATAGTTTCTATGACAAACCTCCCAATAAACCTATACCTATGATCTCTGGTTCTGCTTTAGTAAGGCCAACTGAGAAAACATTACTTTTACATTAGTATAAAATTTCCACAACTGTCTTCTCAGGAAGAGTGAAAAGGAAATAAAATGCCAAAGAAGAGTCAACATATAAAATATTTTTTTTTTTTTTTAAAAAACCATATTGAAGATTGAAACTCATTCATAACTGGGAGGAGGTTTTGGGGCAATACTGGCCAACTTAGTGTGAATAGAAACTATCTTCTTTGGAATCAAGAAAGAGTTTCAATTTGAAAGTGGTAACATCTTATTTTTCTTTATACCAGTATTAATTGAGGAAGTATTTTGGAAAATAATTTAATTGTTCTAATTTTATACACACATGCACACAAAATAAGTTTTATGGATTGGAGGCTATAGGTCCTTTGAAGTTGGATGGCTATAATAACTTTAAATAAAATAATTAAATACATGAATACAATTGTTCCATCTTAGAATGACTGTCTTATGTTCAAAAAACCTAACAAAAAGAAATATAAATGGGTTGAGTTATGTCACCCTCCCCATGAGAAAACATAGTTACTTGAGGCTCTTTAGCTTGAATAAACATTGTTAAAATAAACATGAAAAATGGGGAGAAAAAATATTTTTACTCTTACTAATGTCAGCTGGCACTTGATAGCATAATTAAAGAAAATATATTTTATTAAATGGGTGAAAAACATGCAGCTTGTCATATTTACAGCTCTGCTTACTTATGCCTAATATAACATTATACCCTCTGAGTCCATTTGGCTTCAATCCTGCTGATTAGGAAAGCTAAGCTTGGCTCTTCTCATAGTTACTAGGTCAGAACTAAATGTTAAACTGCTAAATATTGTACGCTTTGTCTTTTTCCCTGGTGGGTTTTTTTTGTTAGGATATTTATATCTATTTTTCACTACTTGTTGTCTTTAATCCTCTGTAAACTCTGTAGAGATGCTTAGTAAATGGGTACTTTGTAAATTGAATGAATTCATAAATAAAAGCAAAAAATATTTCTTAATGCTCTGATACCAGCCAGAGCATGGAAAAACTGAAAGAAGTAGAGCAAGATTGGAAAATGTGGACAGATCTAGCCCATAGAATTGAGAAGAATCAGACAAGAGCCCCCTCCCTCCCACTCTCTGCCTCTACCATTATCTCTACATCTGTCTGTCTGTCTGTCTGTCTGTCTGTCTGCCTGCCTGCCTGCCTGCCTGCCTGCCTGCCTGCCTGCCTGCCTGCCTGCCTGCCTGCCTGCCTGCCTGCCTGCCTGCCTGCCTGCCTGCCTGCCTGCCTGCCTGCCTGTCTAAGATTGCTGGAAAATTTTGGGAATTGAAGTCCACAAGACTTAAAGTTGCCAAAACCTTTTATTTATCATCTACCTACCTACCTACCTACCTACCTACCTACCCATCCATCCATCCATCCATCCATATATCTACCTATGTATCTATCTGTCTGTCTGTCTGTCTGTCTGTCTGTCTGTGCATTGTATCTAACAACCCTTATTTATTTATCTAAAAATATTTTATGCCATTTTAGAAAAATAGAAAAAAATGATTTTTTGTTCTTTTTTTCCCTTCTGGGCTCTGGGTATGTTTTTCTTATTACAGTAAATGAGGTTGAATGTGTATAATTTTAGAACACCTATGCGTGCATGTGTACATTATACAGTAGATAATGTATATTTTTGTGTGCCTGTATGTAATATGTATATACACATATGGCCTATATACATAGAATTAAATAGTATATTTTGGGTGTTCAGTAATAGTAAATAGATAGGGAAATCGTATCTCTTTGGGGGGAGGAGAGGCCAGGCACCCTAACCCTAATCCAAACCCTTGACATGAGTGACGTCAAGTTGGCCACCTTTAAGCCACTCACATAACCTTTAAGCCACCCCGATCACATGATCATCAACCACTCCCACCTGGTCACATGGCAGGTAAGCCTCACCCACAAAATAAGCCACACCCCACAGTGTGGTAATAAAAAAATTGCAGCCTTTCACTGCTCTCATCCTACTGTTTTACTTAATTAATTTTGTTATATTTTATATGTTCGTATTTCTAGTCATTTTATTCAAATAACCACTTCCTATCCTTACCTGGATGTTTTTAACAAGTCTTCCATTTTTAAAACTTCTGAACAAGTCCACATACACTAGTAGATATGTGTCTCTAAGCTACCTGGTTTTATGTTTGTGGTCTGCTGGCTAGCTAACAAGTCTAAATATTCTTTATCATTGCTCTGTCCTCTTCCAATGAAAGGTGGGGGCAAGAAAGGCCGTCCCGAGTCTACGGAGAGGGGTGGCATACAAATCTAATAAATTATTATTATAATTATTAAGATTACCATTTTGGGTGGCAGGAGAAATTAGAAGTTTCAGAATGTCCAGAGTGAGGGAAAATAATCAGGAACAACAAGGAAGCACATTTTTTCTAAATATATATGGGATTAAGGATAATAGGACAAATATCCGAACAACACAGGAAGAATTGAAATGAGTAAGAAACTGTTGACTGGGAAAGTACAGGTAGATATATAACAGTCATCCGTGTCTTTTTTCCAATGCTGTTTTGCTCAGTGTATGTTGCTTTCTATCTACTTTTCTTCTCCACCTCTCTTTGTTTAGCTTGTTTGCAGGTTAGTGACTATTAGCTTTAGTATGCCGGTCTCAGAGTCATGTAATTTGGTGCAGCTAAACTATTTTCTCAAATGCTTAGGTTGTTGCATTTACTTTAAAAAAAAATCCTGTATACTCTTTTTTAGGGCTTAGGTGTCTACTAGCACCAAATGCTCTGAAATTGTTGGAGCTTTGTAATTCTGGAGAAAAAGGAGAAACTAGAATTGTTTATATATATAAAAATCTCACTGTTAGAGATTGGAAAATTCTTGTTCTACCTCATCTAAATTCCAGGTGAAGAGGGATTCTTCCACTAAAGAAGGTGGCAGAATAACTATTTATCTGTGTGAAACTATTCCCAGGTACTCCAAAACTCAAGAAGGTGAGTGGGTGAGTAGGCAGGTAGAGAACCCAAGATCTAGGAGGCTTGTATGTTGTATGTTGGTAACGGGTATCCCATTTCCTACATGCCACTGCAATTTTACTGCCCCTCCTGATAGGTCTATTCTTTTGAACAGACATCTTTTTCATTGGAATGTTTCTATTCTCAGTGATATTCTACAGTATTTATCATTGGATATTAGGATTTTAAGTTCATGCTGTTAGTTGTTGTTTCATGATGGGTATTTAATCTGGGTTTGGTGCTTGTCTGTTTTTATAGTTTATTGCTTATACTTTCCTTTCTAACAGTCAATTCATGAGTAGTTTCTCTCTCTACTAATGTTTCTGTTATCCCACTTGTAAAGGATTTCAATATAGTCTTTAACCTCATTTCTGTGATTATTCTTCACTAGTTTTCACCTGGCTATTCATTTTCCTGTTTATTCTTTCACTTCTGTAAAGCATCTATTTGTGTTTTTCTCTCTATTTCTTGATCTTGATTGAGATATCTTTCCTTGTTCTTTCTTGATTGTTATTAAAATAATATGCAACCTCTGTGCATTATTTTGTCTGCTTCCATTCTTCCCTCGTTTCTTTAAAAAAAATGGATATATTATTTTTTGGTTCAATTTATAAAATGTCTCCTATGTTTTCCCAATTTTTCAGATTCTCTTTCACATAATTTACAACTAAATATATATGGTACCTTGGACTGATTCTGACTCTATATCCTCTAAATGAAATCTTGATGGCATACTTATTCTTTTTAAATTAAGTTTAAGCTGAGAATATAAAAGTAACAATATTTGGTATCTTTCACAATCTACCCTTGGGCCAAAGGGCTTTTCTGTTAAATAGTATTACTTTTTCATAGATTTGTTGGTTCCAATATTGTTTGAAGCGCATAATAAATGATTTTAAACTGATAAATTGTCTTTATAGAGTGTGCACGGTAGCCCTTGACTTACAACCACTCATTTAGCAACTATAGCAAGTTACAATGGCACTGAAAAGAGTGACTTACCACCAGTCCTCATGATCATGACAATTGTAGCATCCCCATGGCCACATTATCAGAATTCAGGAGCTTGACATCCAGTATGTATTTACAACAGTTGCAATGTAGTGGGATCATATGATTACCATTTGCAACCTTGCCAGCTGGCTTCCAACAAGCAAAGTTAGTGGAGAGAGTCAGATTTACTTAATCATCATGCAATTCACTCAACTGATGCAGTGATACTCATAAAATCCATAAAATCAGATCTGATCCTGTTTTTATCTACAGTCATAAAATCAGATGCAATCACTTAACAACTGTTTTCCTTAGCAATGGAAATTCTGTTCCCAATTTCTAGTTGTAGTTATAAGTTGAGGACTACCTGGCTTTTAAAACTGGATCCTCCAAAAAAAATAGATGAACCCCCCCCCCCCCCCAGTTAATATATAAACTATCATAAAAACTGATTTGTTAGCTGGGCTATTATAGAGTGTTTTCACACATAATTCACTTGTCTCAGTCCAAATTTATCCAAAATAAACAAGCATTGGATAATTTATGTTTATAAATATATATTTTAGACATAATTCAAGAGAGATTGGATGCTACACTGCAAAAGCTTTTGAGATATTTCAGATTAATTCTCTGACTAGATTGCATCCTTCATCCTTTTCTTTTGTTGATTCAATTCTATTACTATCTGGTGATGTCAAGGTGCATTACAGACTACACTTACATTGCTTCAAGCAGGTATTGGCAATGTACATACAATTAGATTTTCAAAATTATAGTAATCTATCTTCAGGATACATCTATTCGGAGGGAGAAATGGACAGCAGCAGTAGTGATTTAGCTCATTCTGCTATTTAGGATTAGAGCAATAGCAATAGTACTTAGGTGCTTTACAGCCCCCAACAATCGGCGTCCTCATTATATTCTTGACCACATGGATGAGAATAGGTATGAAAAGTGTGTGTAGTGTTGTGATATGGTTGTGTGTGGAGTAGAGGTGGAGAATAGGTTAATGGGTTAGAGAGTATTGAGTGTTGAGGAACAACACAAGAAGCCAGATTAATAACCAGTTGGTTGATTGTGTTATATGAATATAGTACAGGGGTGTCAAACTCACATAGTCACAGCAGCATCAAGTGATGTATTGGGACATTCCCCCCCCCTTGCTAAACTGGGCATGGCCATGGCCAGAATGTAATGAATCCGACCTGTCGGCCAGGAGTTTGACAGCCCTGATATAGTAGATGGGTACTGACATAGCAGTTTCACTTGGAACTGGGGAGGGTGGGGTGTTAACATCAGTTCCTTATCCTAAGCAAATCAGTGATTGTGTTGGATTTATTTGAAACTCCCTCCCACATTTAAAGAGACAGTGGTCTATTTCCTCCTCAGGAAGGAATTTAGGAAAAAAATATATTGAGAAGGTAGTTGGGTTGCAGTTTTAGAGGGATCTAAAGAAATAAGGGATCTATGAGAAGAGGGTGTGTTTTTTTTCCACCTGAGTATCACACTTAAGGTATAATACTCAGACGGCACTAATCAACCTTTGGATGATACTTGGCAAAAATGGAATAATGTTGGTTCATCCAACCTGCCCTCAATGATCTTTAAGTGGCTGTTGACAATATTGATCTTAGTATTCTCATAGACCAGCTTGCAGGGTTGAGAATGCTGAATGGGGGTAACATAGACTTACAATGGATCAGCTCTTTTTATGGGGCTGGTTCTAGTCAGTATTAGCAGAGGGGATGGATGAAATTCATGTCTTCATTTCTCTAATTTCAACTTCTATTTTTTGTTCATGCTTCTCACATGCCACAAGAGCCTCCGTCAGTTATACAATAGTTGTACTCTAGGAACCCTTGTGTAAACTAATTTTCATATATATTAGCTGCAAATGCAAATATAGCAATTGCCAGTTTCCACAAGTGCAAACTTAGGTGGTTCCATTTTGCACATATACAAAGCAACACTCACTCTTCTTGACGCCTGTCTGTAAGATCATATTTTTGTAAATGAATTTTTACATAATCTGAAGACTGCCTGAGCTAACACCGTGAGTGGAAGGACATCCTTTGTTGCTGTTCACTCTGACCATATTATCACCTGCAGTTCTTTATGAGAAGATAAGACCACATTTGGAATACTGTGTTCAGTTCTGGAGACCTCACCTACAAAAAGATATTGACAAAATTGGGCTACAAGAATGGTGGAAGGTCTTAAGCATAAAACGTATCAGGAAAGACTTAATGAACTCAATCTGTATAGTCTGGAGGACAGAAGGAAAAGGGGGGGACATGATTGAAACATTTAAATATGTTAAAGGGTTAAATAAGGTTCAGGAGGGAAGTGTTTTTAATGGGAAAGTGAACACAAGAACAAGGGGACACAATCTGAAGTTAGTTGGGGGAAAGATCAAAAGCAACGTGAGAAAATATTATTTTACTGAAAGAGTAGTAGATCCTTGGAACAAACTTCTAGCAGACATGGTTGCTAAATCCACAGTAACTGAATTTAAACATGCCTGGGTTAAACATATATCCATTGTAAGATAAAATACAGGAAATAGTATAAGGGCAGACTAGATGGACCATGAGGTCTTTTTCTGCCGTCAGTCTTCTATGTTTCTATGTTTCTAAGATTGTTTTACAGTAGCTATGGGATTACTTTTTTTTAACTAAAGAGGGGTGTCAAACTGGCAGTCAGCGAGCTGAATGCGTCACACACAGGGCATGCCCACCCCATTTCCGCAAAGGGGGAAAGCATCATGAAATGTCACGTGACAGCAACATGACATGGCAACTTTGACACCTAGATGGATTGTTTCACAAGGTTGTGGACCTTATCAACAAGGTTGGCCTAACTAGGTCTAGGAGCATTTACTTTCAGAATCATACTGTACAGTGGTACCTCGAGATACGAGTTTAATTCGTTCCTGACCTGGGCTCTTAAGTCGAGCAGCTCTTATCTCGAACGACTTTTCCCCATAGGAATTAATGTAAATAATTTTAATTGGTTCCAGCCCTCAAAAAACTCACAAAGTTAGTCTAAATTATGCAGAAAGACAAGTTTTTAATGAAGAAATGTACATGTACATATAAATGAATAATGAAGTTTCTTTCACTTAACTTGTAAACTTTCTTAAACTTTTAAATTTACATATGTTCAACTTCTCTGCCACCCAACCCTGTAGGACAGAGGTCCCCAACCCTTTTTGCACCAGGGACCGGCTTTAAGCGATCAAGAGAGGAATGGGATAAATGAATGGACGGAGGGTGGGAAGGAAGGAAGGAAAGAGGGAAGGGACAGGAACAGAGGAAGGAAGCAAGGAAACTTATGAAAGGGGAGAGTAAGAGAGGAATGAGTGAAGGGAGGGAGGGAGGGAAGAAGGTGGGAAGGAGAAAGAAAAGAAGAAATAGAGGAAGTGAAGGTAAAAGAGAGAAAGAAAAAGAGCTAACTTCCGCGTTCAGCTTCAGGAGACAGCTACGAAGCCGCGCGCGTGTTTTAAAAGGTTGCAGCCGGCCTAGGGGGTTCGGGGGGGTGCTGGCAAGCCCCCCAGGCTGGCTGCAAGCACCCCCCGAGCCCCCCAGGCCGGCTGCAACCTTTTAAAACACGCGCGCCGCTTCGCAGCTGTCTCCTGAAGCCGAATGCGGAAGTTAGCATTCGGCTTCAGGAGACAGCTCCTTGGCGCTTGTATCTCGAATTTGGGCTTGTAAGTAGAACAAAAATATCTCTCCCCTCCCAGCTCTTATCTCGAGTTGCTCTTAAGTAGAGCAGCTCTTATGTCGGGGTTCCACTGTAGTTGCTATTCAGTCTTCTCTACATCGTTTTGCAGGATGAAGTAGCTTTCCTAAAATTCTCCACTCTTCTTTTTAGTTTTGGATAAAATTGATTTGTTATCCATTACTGCAGGAGTGAAAAAACTGGATTTCCAAATTTTTCTGAAGAGTAAGGTATGTCATGTCTAGTCTGCCTGGAGCTGATAGAAATTAAAGGCAAAAACCTAATTCTAACCAATCTTTTAATCCTCTGGAGCACCATAGGCTCCCAATTACCTCACTGTAATGATTATGAGTACTAACCAGGAAATCACATGCTGAGGATTTCAGATTAATGGCCCCAAGATGATTGAGGTGCAGTGAATGCTCATCTTCTAGACTCATGTTTATTCTAAAGAACTGCACATGAAATAAATTACATGGCACATTCACTTATATAATTCATGGTAAATATACATAAACCATTCCTCTGGAAATACTCCAGCCATAGGGAACAACCCTGAGAAAACTGAAAATGTAAATGATAATTTTAATGTTTTTTGCAAGATGTGTATACTTGCACATAAAAATGCAGATTATATGGAAATGTCACATTTAACTTACCGAGAGAAACATCTTAAATAATCTATGAATTTGATGCTAAAAATGTTTACTCATCAATCTATGCTTTCTTTAATGAAAAACTGGGCTGTTTTCTTTTAGCCAAGCATAGCATGCCAGTATACTTAGAAGAAAGAATATTTGCAGGATTCTTATTTAGATGGTATTCTATGATCATAAAGGTGAAAGAATCATTTAATGTCACTAGAAACAGCAAAGCAGATCAGAAACTGGTAAAGAATGGTTTCTTCCTGTGGCTATTTATTTTAGTCCTTTGAGTGTCCTAGATATTTTAAATAGCATTTCAAATATCAGTAATGCAACTAGTGAACAGCTGTGAAATAATTACTAAATCTCAGTAATAATACATCTTATAATGTGATGACATAATGCAAAATTTTTAAAAAGAAAAGAAAGAATTTATTTCAATAGTTAAATCCTCTGAAAAACATTAATGGATAGACAAATGGAAAATTTTTATTTTGCTTTAGATTGTAAACATGCTCTTAAGACAGTTGTTTCCTTTTCTTGAGTGGAGCAAAAACAGAAAATCCTGGGGCTGTTTTCGTAAGTATCTGAACATTCATTTTAAATCCATTATTCATCAAAACTAAAGTTTTTAGAACATTGCAGTCTCTAAATGTAAATATGTTGAAGGAAAAATAAAAATAAAAACTAAAGCAACAACAACTCTGTGGGTGAACGTGTGTCCTAACATTTAGGTAAAGGTAAAGGTTCCCTGTCCAGTTGTGTCTGACTCTATGGGACAGTACTCATATCTGTTTGTTAGCTGAGACATCATTGTCCGAAGACAATTTCTGTAGTTATATTGCCAGCATTATACTAAAGGCAAATGGAATGCTGCTACCTTCGCACCAAAGTGGTACCTATTTATCTACTTGCATTTGCATGCTTTCCAAGTGGACTAGATCTGGAGCAAATAAATAACAGGAGCTCACCCTGTCATGTGATGTTCAGACCACGAATATGAACTTATTAACCAGTGAGCCATCGTACGCCTCCTAACATTTTTAAAGCCTAACAATTCTCAAATGCTTTATTGCTGGAGAAGGTTTTGGAGTTCTACTGCTTATATCAAAATTGATAGACTCTGTGTAGCCCAGGTCTCAAGCTCTGGAAGGAAAATACAATCTCCGTAATTTACTCAGGATCTCTTTCAGCCATGTGATTTTTCCTTATATCTGGGCTTAACGCAATAGTGGGTTGCTACCAGTGCAGTAGGCGACTGCGCCCCAATAATGGCCACCAAATTGTGCAATTTGCATACGACTGCTCCAGTGCTAATCCTTTGGGCACTGCCATCTTTTTGCTTTATTTTTTTGGTATTTTTTGGCCCCTGCACATGTGCAGAAGCAAAATTTCACAAGGAGACGCTTGCACATGTGCAATGTCAGTGATTTTTTGCTTCTGCTCATGTGCAGAAGCAAAAAAAAATCACCAAAATCTCTTATGCACATGCATCCCCCATGAGATTTCACCACATTTTGGCTTCCTGCTTATGCGTGGAAGCAAAATCAAGCTGGGGACATTCATATGAAAGACTCCTCATGCTGCGCACACAGCACCCTGGTAGCAGCAGGTAAGAGCAATCCACCCTGGCTTAACAGTATCTTCTCCTATCTCTTTCCTAGCATTTATCCACACATTTCCCTTTGTTCTTCCTTCCATAAATTAGAGAGAGAAGAAGCACACAGGTTAAGGAAGTGCTAACAAGAACTTTCTTTCTTCTGCCATTTCAGCAAAAGTGTGGCTTACTCAAAAACTGCTGCCCTAGACAGATGGCAAGACTCACAATTGCATTCAAGTAGTTACGCTTCCTTCCTTTATTTTTGTTTGGAATTCGTCTCTTTGGGTTTGTGATAGCCCAGCTCTTAGAATTTGATTTCCCAAGATATTCAGAATGTTCAAGAGAGAACAGCAACTAGAAGTGCATTTGTATAAAAAGCCTGCAGGAGACAAAGTTATTCTTTACACATGCTTTCAGGGTGTGTATGTGTTTCAATTACTACAAGTTTATCTTCGCCAAGAGTAAGACATTTGAGCACAAATTTTTTGTTGCTTAGCGAGACAGTTGTTATTGAGTTACTGTAGTTGTTAAATTAGTAAGATGGTCCATAAGTGAATCTGGCTTCCCCATTGACTCTGTTTGTCAGAAGATCACAAAAGGGGATCACTTGACCCCGAGACATTGCAACTGTCATAAATATAAACCAGTTTCCAAGCATCCAAATTTTGATGATATGGCTATGGGGGTGATACAATGGTTGTAAAAGCGGTCATAGGCAATGGTGGGTTGTAAAATATTTTTCTACTGGTTCGCACGTGTACTTGCGATACTTCTGTGCATGTACAGAAATGTCCCAGGGCAGGTGGGTGGAGCCTCCTACCAACAGTGCAACCAGTTCCAAGAACCAATCCAAAGCACGAGAAACCCACTGCTGGTCATAGATCACTTTTTCACTGCTGTTGTAACTTCAAATGGTCATTAAACA
Organism: Erythrolamprus reginae; assembly: GCF_031021105.1. Classification (NCBI taxonomy): domain Eukaryota; kingdom Metazoa; phylum Chordata; class Lepidosauria; order Squamata; family Dipsadidae; genus Erythrolamprus; species Erythrolamprus reginae. Next base: position 289,889,863 of record NC_091950.1, on the reverse strand, counting down.
AATAGCTTTAAGTTGAGGACTACCTGTAATATTTTAAAATCATCCTCCCCTGCTAGTGCTGGTAGACACTATGACATGCACTAGGAGGCAAGGCTATATGAGGCTCTGCACTTCTGTAAATATGACATGAGAATAAGCTTCAGTAGCAGAAGGGAGAACCACAGCTTAGTCAAAGGTTTAATAACTAGTGATGGGCGAACCCAACGGTGTTCGGGTTCGGCAAGTTCAGACAAACTTCACACAAAGTTTGGCTGAACCCAAACCTGAACCCGAATGGTCCGTGGCACCAAAGCTCCGCCCCCAGAATCCCATCGTTTTTTATTTTAACAGATTTTTTATTTTTATTTTTATTTTTACGAAAAAGGACGCTGCAGCGGCGCCACAAGCAAAGGGAGGTCCTTTCATGTAAATTTTATTTTATTTTTATGTGAAAAGACCTCCCTTTGCTTGCAGCGCCGCTGCGGTGTCCTTTTTCGTATTTTTTTTTTAAAAAAATTACATGAAAAGACCTCCCTTTGAAGGAGTTGGGGAATCCCTCCCATGAAGAGATTCCAGGGGCGGAGCTTTGACATCACGTATACCGGCAGGTTGCTAAGGACGCCAAGGTGATCACTTCCTGGATTCCATGGAATCCAGAAGTGATCACCTTGGCATCCTTAGCAACCTGCCTGTATACATGACGTCAAAGCTCCGCCCCTGGAATGCCTCCCTCCCAGCCTCTTGACTGGTCAACAGTTTCCCGGTGTTCGCCTTGCTCCGCCGCCACCGGCACCGGCTCCTCCTCCTCTTCTCAGCAGATGACAGCCAGGCGGTGGCTTTCGTAGTGTTCGGCACAAACGCAGAACAAAAACACGATTTTTTAAAAAAATTGGGTTTGGGTCCAGCATGTCGAACGCCACAAAATTCGGTACGGACCCGAATTGTGCGGGTTCGGTTGGCCCAACACTAGTGATATACAAAGATATAATCATATCCATATACATGATACTAGTAAAAGAGAAACATTAGGACGGGGGACGGAAGGCACTCTGGTGCACTTATGCACACCCCTTGATTCTGTTGCAAGATTCTGTTACTGTAAACATACCATAAAGGTAGTATGGGTTCTCATAGTGTTGGTTTCCCACCTAGAAAATCACATGGGCCTGATAACTTCACCATACTGCTTTGTGTGATTAAGGTGGTGCTACTGGCGTTGTTGAAGCATAGTATTGAGAGGACTGAGCTGGCTACAGGGATCTTCTTTGATATATATCCAGTGGCTAGAAATACCAGGAAAAGCCCAGAAATAGCACAAAGTGAGCTAACATGGCTGCTTTTCATTACTCATTAGAAGAGTGGCCCGCGTTTCAAATAAGTGCTTTCCTCACACCACTGTCCAGGCAAAACATATCTTAAAAATTTTGTGCAGGCCTTAACTAAATCTTTTTAGGAAAGGAGTTTATGGAGTCCTTTCTAAAGTATGGCTAAGCATTTTAGAATGACTGTATAAATCAATATTTCTTATTCAGAACAGTAAGACTAATAATGCTCAGATTTAATCCAAAGAATTAATTTGGGCTCTTGAGGTTCTATACATTATCATATTTATCGTGACACTAATTCAAATGGACAAAAGCAATTGATATCTATTTCAAGGCTTTCCAGATTACTTTTTAAAAAGATCTAAATTGCAGGCATAAACTTTCTTGAAACCTCCTAGAAATGATGTTTTTGTTATGTTAGGGGCCATGCAGTATTGGATAATCAAAGGAAAAGTGAAACTTAATATGAATTACAATTAAGGTTAAACATAGCACCTGTTCAGTGATTTTTTTCCTACTTTCTTTTTAGTTTTCTGTTGAATTATGAATTGCCACTTAAGAAAAGTTTGGGAAATTTTAGGGGGATACCCACAAAGCCTTTGAAGCAGTAGTGGGTTCTAAAACCCATTGCTACCAGTTTGTGCATGTGCTCGTGCCGCTTCGGCGTCCCAGGTGGATGGGTGGAGCCTCCTGCCATTGCCACTACCAGTTCACAGAACTGGGCCAAACTAGGAGCAACCCACCACTGCTTTGAAGATATCTGCTGTACCAAAGGACAAACTTTTGAACATGGTCAGAGTCTCATTTTGTATTTGTATTGTATTTGTATTTATTAGATTTGTATGCTGCCCCTCTCCGAAGACTCGGGGCGGCTAACAACAATATGAAAAGACAATGTAAACAAATCTAATATTAAAAACAATCTAAAAACCCCAATTTAAAGAACCACTCATACATACAAGCATACTATGTATAAATTCTATAAGCCTAGGGGAAAGGGAAATTTCAATTCCCCCATGCCTGACGACAGAGGTGGGTTTTAAGAAGCTTGTGAAAGGCAAGGAGGGTGTGGGCAACTCTGATATCCGGGGGAAGCTGGTTCTAGAGGGTCGGGGCCGCCACAGAGAAGGCTCTTCTCCTGGGTCCTGCCAAACGACATTGCTTAGTCGATGGGACCCGGAGAAGGCCAACTCTGTGGGACCTAATTAGTCGCTGGGATTCATGTAGCAGAAGGCGGTCCTGGAGATAATCTGGTCCGATGCCATGAAGGGCTTTATAGGTCATAACCAACACTTTGAATTGTGACCGGAAATTGATCGGCAACCAATGCAGACTGCGGAGTGTTGGTGTAACATGGGCATACCTTGGGAAGCCCATGATTGCTCTCGCAGCTGCATTCTGCACGATCTGAAGTTTCCGAACACTTTTCAAAGGTAGCCCCATGTAGAGAGCATTACAGTAGTCGAACCTCGAGGTGATGAGGGCATGAGTGACTGTGAGCAGTGAGTCCCGGTCCAGATAGGGCCGCAACTGGTGCACCAGGCGAACCTGGGCAAACATCCCCCTCGCCACAGCTGAAAGATGTTTCTCTAATGTGAGCTGTGGATCGAGGAGGATGCCCAAGTTGCGGACCCTCTCTGAGGGGATCAATAATCCTCCCCCAGGGTTACGGACGGACAGATGGAATTGTCCTTGGGAGGCAAGACCCACAGCCACTCCGTCTTATCCGGGTTGAGTTTGCTGTGAAAAAAAGACCCTAATGGAAAAACCAGCCAGAAATTTAGGGAAGTAGAATGAGGGATATCTAAGGGTAGCTTTGGGGATTCTGTTTCAAAATAATGAATTGAAACTATGAGTACCTTGTGCACTATTTGTATGTTTCTCATCAACAATTATTTTGTTTGCCATAGTTCCTTCCTTGCAACATTACATACAAGTGTTCAGGTAACATATCACACAGAAGGTTCAAGAAGATATTCTCAACTGTTACGAAAACACTTCTGAATCCACAAGGTTGAACGGCAAGGTTAAAAGCCTAATTTCTTCCCTGCATTTATATCTGGGGAGCTCTTAAAACTTCTCATAATGATAGGATTAAATAGAGCTCCCAACTATAAACAGTAGCTTTTAGCTCCTGTAGATTCATCTGTATATTTTACACTTATTGCACAGAGAAGTAATCATTGAGTAGGTCTTTGTGAATCTCTTCAAACTGATCCATTTTGAGGAAAACATATTTTCTTGCAGGAAATGAGCCACGACCAATCACAGAAAACATGAGAAAATCCCTCGATAGATGACCTTTGCCACATGTAAAAGAAGCTGTTCAGTGGCTGAGGTTTCATGGATTTGCAGGCATGAAAATCAGATTTTCTGGCCACCAATGCTGTTCAGTAAATAAATCATCCATCATTGTGTCAAACAGTAAAAACAGGGAGATGCTGCCATTCAGGGCTGAATAGAGGCATTCAGTTTTCAATTCAACAGGTACTTCATGTGGCTTTTCCAAGAGTTGGAATAATATTAGACATTTTCTCCTCCAAATGTCTTAAAGGCATTCATTGATAATGGGAAAAGAGAAATAAGAAGCAATAATAAAGATACACAGAAGAATGAGGGAAAGACACGCCTAAAGATTTGCACTTGGTTCCCTTCACATTAGCAGTGTGAAAAGAATCTTTTCAGATGGTAGCTCAATAAAATCAAGTTAAAAATATGTTCAGTTGAGACCATTAAAAAGTGATGGAGCCCATGGCCCAGTAAACAGAATTTCAGTGCTACATTTTTCATTCAGCAGTGTTTCTCACTAGATTAAGAATATTAGGAGAGTGAAGCTGCATCAAGGCAGAATTTTATCTTGTTAAGAATTCTGCTTCAATTAATTGAGCCATTCAAATGCTTCATTTGGACTGCATTTTTAAGTGAATCAATGTTATCAGCCTTAAAGTTAGGCTTTATATTTCTACTTATACACATTCCCATTTCATCCCGAAAGAAGATGGTGGAGAACTTACATGAGGGAACTTTTAAACTGTTGGACTAGCATGGGGAGAAGACGGTTCAAATCGATGTGTAAAACTTAAATTAAATTTGCAGATTAGTGCGGGCCCATTGATAGTAAACAGAGAATGGAATTAAGAGTGAAATAGACTTGAAAAACTGTTTTAACTCATTTATACCCATTACTCTTTAAATGCTTTAGAGAATTAAGATGTGGGTCATTAAGTCAACAACTGTACCTAATTTATACAGCTAAGCATTCCAGCTCAATTTACCTGCTAATGTTGAATTTTCCTATGGATATGGGGAAAGTTTGACTTTGCTCAGAGGTGGTTAGCTGGAAGCCCATGCAGCTTCAAGACAGCATCTCTAGAATGAAAAAAAAGTAAATAACTTTTTACCAATGTATAGAATTTTATGAGACAATAAAGATTTCTATTAAACTACACACACACACACACACACACACACGTGGGGGGGCTGTTTTGTGCATGTGTGTTTGTGAATACAAGTTTTATCTCCTCCCTGCAGACTTCTCCACAAGATTTTCTAGTGGTTTGTCCTTGTCTTCCTCCTTTAAAGCCCTTCATGGCACTGGACCAGGATATCTCCGAGACCGCCTGCTGCCGCACGAATCCCAGCGACCGATTATGTCCCACAGAGTGGGCCTTCTCCAGGTCCCGTCAACTAAACAATGTCGGTTGGCAGGCCCCAGGGCAAGAGCCTTCTCTGTGGCAGCCCCGACCCTCTGGAATCAACTCCCTCCGGAGATTAGAACTTCCCCTACTCTCCTTGCCTTTTGTAAACTCCTTAAGACCCACCTCTGTCGTCAGGCATGGGGGAACTGAAACATCTCCCCCGGGCAGATACAATTTATGAATGGTATGTTTGTATGTATGTGTGTTTAGAATATGGGGTCTTTTAAATATTTTTAAACAGTAATTTAGATTTGTTGTAGAGTCTGCGGAGAGGGGCGGCATACAAATCTAAATAATAAATAAATAAAATAAGGATTAGAATGGAAGTGGGTTCCTACTGGTTCAGACCAGTTCTATACAACCAGTAATAAAATGATGGCCTGGGTTGTTGGAACCAGCAATGACCCAGGCTTGCCATGTCTCTGAGCTAGTTATCTCGGCAACTCCATAGGCACCGCCATCTTGTTTTTTGCTTCTGCGCATGTGCAAAAGGTTTGTTTTAGTACTGCACATGCACCCTTGCAGTGTGTCACTGAGCAAACTGGTAGTAAAGAAATCTAGAACACATCCCTGGCAGAGAGAGAGAAAGAGACAGAGACAGAGAGAGAGGGACAGAGAGAAAGAGAGAGAGAGAGAGAGAGAGAGAGAGCTGTGGAATCCTTGGTGCTTTCTGAGCTTGGCTGTTTTCTTGCAGATGTTTCATTATCCAAAAAAACTCATCAATGTTTGTGAGTGTTAGGTTTGCTTCCTCTTTTTAGTAGCTTGCCCTAACAGTGTTGGTGGGGTTGATATAGTAAATACTTGGCAGACATAACTGGCAGATGTTACAAAATAATATATAAAAATAGATTTTATTTATTTATTTGCAAAATATAAAGATAATATTGAAAATAATATGAAGTATAATTTTAAAGCTATTATTTTTGGGAGATAAAGGAGCTCACAAAAGCAAAATACCTAGGGTTTTCAAAAGTCTTTATATGGCCCTGACTCACTGTCTTTTGTTTTGTAGCCTGGTGCCCTTCACCCAGTGGTGGGTTACTACTGGTTTTTGCTTGATCGGGTGAACTGGTAGCGGCAGCAGTGGGAGCTCTGCTCATCTGCGCCAATGTCATCAAAAATGCTTATTCTAAATTGTTAGATACTAATGATAATATTCTCACCAGACAACAACTACAAGACAATGGAATACCCATAGATTGGTTCACATACATACAAATAAACACAAAGTATAAACAACACAAAAGCACACTTGGCTTTCAAAATACAAATCCTCTCGATTTAATAATTTTTGGACCCAATACAAAAATGATTTCTAAACTATACACCTATTTGTTAAAACAGGATACTATAGAGGAACAAGTGAAAGGGTCAATGATTGCATGGACACAAAACTTCGGATACACAGTAACACTCACGGAATGGGAAAAAATATACACAATTAACTATAAAATAACACTCGCTGTTTCCTACAAAGAAAATCTTTACAAAATGATATACTATACAGATGGCACCTTCCACCAGCCAGGCTTTCCAAACGTATCTTCTCTATGCTGGAAATGTAAAAAAAAAACAGGGAACATACTATCATATGTGGTGGACCTGTACATACGCCCAAAAATTCTGGACACAAATTAAAAAAATAATGGACCAAGTCATATTGACAAAGATCATAACTAAACCAGAGTAATTTCTGCTGGGCATCTTTAGACAGAAATTAAGTAAAGAAGACAGATACCTCACTATCCAAATACTAACGGCCGCCAGACTAACATATGCACAACATTGGAAAAAAGAAGACATACCGACAAATCTAACCATTATTGCTAAAATTATGGAATGTGCCGATTTAACAAAATTAACAATGGAAATTCAAAACAAAAACGATTCAGAGTTCTACAAGGCCTGGGAGAAATGGTTCAGATGGCTATCCAACTCTAAAGATGACAAAGCGAAAAATAATCAAAATTGTTTAATATAAACCAAAATAAAGATATGTATAACCAAAAATTGGATAAAAAAGAATTCAATCCCTGTCTGAGTTCAACTCATTTGATAATTATTAGAAATCTACTAATATTACAATCTAAGATTAAATTTCATTAACAAAAACAATAATTATAATCCATCTAAGTCATCACAATTCAAACGCCTGCTAGCTTGCAGGTACTACCTCTCATCTTATTATCTCTCTCTTTTTTTTCTCTTCTCTCTCTCTTTCTTTTTTCCCCTTCCCTCCTCCCTTTCTCCATTTCTACCCTTTCTTTTCCCATATTACTGTTGGATTATTAAATATTACAGCTATAAGATATTTAAATAAGAACTCTGAATATGAAATATTTATATATGGACAAATACCTGAAATGTATATACAATAACATATATAAGCTGCAATATAACAATACTGTTTATCCCACTCCCCTCCCACCTTTCTTTTCTGTGATTCCATCCACCTTCCCCCTGTTTTATTCCTTTTTGTATAAACTAATAAAGTATATTTTTTTAAAAAAAATGTTCTGCGTATGCACAGATGTGTTGTGCATGTGCACTTCTGTTCCCAAACCGGTAGCAAGGGTAAGAGGAAACTACTACTACCTTTACCACTAAACCAAACTGGTTCTCATAAACAGATATAGATATGTAGATACCATGAGGAATTAAGCCAACATTCTCATGGAAGATGAAAAAATAGTAAGTCAGTAGAATTAATTCCACATAAATGTGGAATAAGCACAATTTCCACTGCACTAACATTAAGATTCACTATTTTAAATATGCAGTATCTAATACTTGAAAGTAAATGGGTTGAATTGATTCTTCGCATATATTTTTGGAAATTATTATTCATTTAACTACTGTCAATTTAAAAAGTTTGGGCTGCCAATCTTCTCCCATATCGGATATGATGATTGTCAAAAGATCATGATATACAGCAGGAATGATTTAGCAATGAAAACTCTTGACCTTGATCACTGGATTCCTCTGAATTAATTGTAAAGAGAATATGAGTAGCAAATGTGGTAGAGCAAAAGGACAAACACTAGGGTTTAGTAGAAAACATGTCCTCAGTGGACAAAGCTTTCAGTTTGGAATATTATATGCGAGGAGAGGAGAATTCTTATGTGCATGTGTTTATGTGGGAGGAAGGGAAGGATAGAGAAAGGAAGAGAAATTGGGGAAGGAAATTTGAGTGGATGAGAAAGATGGGATGGAAAAATATTGTTACAAGGCAATATTTTTTCAAACTTTTTAGAATTGTTTGTCTCAACATACATTTTAATGCACCTATGGCCCTATTAAGTATCTACTGCATCCGGTTGGACCTTGGCAATTCTCTAGTGAATAACTCTGCCCTAGGCTGCTTAGCAGCATTCCACTTTTACAATATATGCATTTAGTTGCTATATATAGTATTGCGTATGTTGATGCTACTGAAAAAAGTGTGTGTGACTTTCTCTGTTATGGTAATGTGTGAGCTTGGCTTCAACTGTAGCTGCCACAATTATTCATATGGAGGAATTTTATTATAATAAAACCTCCACATGCTTACAAATTGTCTAACACTCATCGGATAGCTTTTAAGAACAGCTAGATATTTTCTTTGTAGATATTTTTTTTCCCAGCCTTAGAATTTCAGTGTAATTCAGCCTTGTAAAAGGTATGCTTCTGGGTATTAGTAAAATCTAAGATATTTTCAGGGAGTGTCACTTCCACTGGTATTGCATGACATCATTTTAACCATGATGGGTTATCCCTCTACTTCTTGACCTTCCCATCTACACAGGGAATTAAGTCCTACTGGCTGGTTATGTGAATGAGTGAATGATTAGTTCCTGCCTTTTTGTTTAAGGAATTGTCCTCTTCTTCTTTTTCTTTGCACACTTTCTGTCTTCTGACATGATTACCTTTGCCATTAAAGTAGAGCCATTTTTCCCAATGTGCTACCATCACAGCTCTGATGATCCATTAAATAATAGGGAAAGCAATTTTTCTTTAACTGCTACACCCCTCTGTTTTCCCAAGAAAACTTTGTAAGAAAGAATTAAAAATTGAGTTGAGAGTTGGACTAGAAGACCTCCAAGTTGCCAAGGAAAGGGAAGGATTTTGATACTCTGGGTAGCAGATGGAAAAGATTATCCCTTGCTCAGTCTGGACAGAAATGAAAGCATGATCATTGAAGGAAGTTGTTAATGTCCCATTGTGGTGAAAGGACAATCAGAAAGTACAGATATGCATTAAACCAGCCAATTATTCTTTGTGTAATTTCCTGAATATCTTCCTCCTCTCTCCCTCCTCCTCCTTCCCCTCCCCTCCTCCTCCTCCAAAACAGGAATAACACATTCTCTCCTCTGTTCTGAGACCTTGCCAAGTTTTCATCAGTTCTCAAAGATTACATTTAGTGGAAACTCCAATCATCTTTCTTGCAGGATGTAATTAATCTGGCCCTAGAGACTTGAATTCATTAAAATTAGTCAGTTCTGCAGGAAAAAAAATGATGTCATGTAATGCTAGTAAATTAATCATAAACTTTTTGAATTATTATTTTGAAGTTTTGTGTACAATGCTTTGCACTGGACCTTAGGTTAGATTTCTTTTCTATCATCATCTTTGCAGATGATGTTAAACTTTACAACACCACTGCTAACACAAATACTCTCCAAAAAGATCTAGACTTTGTTTCTGACTGGTCTAACAAATTGCAACTCCGAATCTCAACCAGCAAATGCTCTGTCCTACACATCGGTAAAAAGAATCAGAACCACAAATACAAACTGAACAAACAAATTATCACAGATAACCCCCACTTGGTTAAGGACCTCGGAGTACTAATAACAAAAGACCTAAGCGCCAAAGCCCACTGTAACAACATCGCCAAGAAAGCTTCAAGAGTTGTTAATTTAATCCTACTTACCTTCTGCTCTTACCAGAGCTTACAAAACTTTTGCCAGACCCATCCTAGAATACAGCTCATCTGTTTGGAACCCATATTGCATCTCAGACATTAACACCCTCAAAAATGTCTACAGATACTTCACCAGAAGAGCCCTGCATTCCTCCTCCCATAACAGAATACCATACAAAACTAGACTTACTATCCTGGGCCTAGAAAGCTTAGAACTAAGACGTCTTAAACATGATCTAAGTATTGCCCACAAGATCATATGCTGCAACGTCCTGCCTGTCAATGACTACTTCAGCTTCAACCACAACAACACAAGAGCACACAATAGATACAAGCTTAATATTAACCACTTCAAATTGGACTGTAAAAAATACGACTTTAGTAATCGAGTTGTCGAAGCATGGAACTCATTACCGGACTCATTACTGTATCTTCCCCTAACCCACAACATTTTACCCTCAGACTATCCACAGTTGACCTCTCCAGATTCCTAAGAGGTCAGTAAGGGGCGTGCATAAGTGCACTAGTGTGCCTCCTGTCCCCTGTCCTATTGTCTCTCCTATATCTTATATCTCATATCTACTATTCTTCTATTCTAACCTTCTTATGCTACTCTCATATTATCCTTCTATTCTCTATTTGATATATTCCATTCCCAAATTTACACTTCTATTTTTTCTCTAATATATTTTACTCAAGTATAACCTCTATAATCTTCATCGTGTAGTGTTGTGTATTGGACTAAATGAATGAATGAATGAATGAATGAATGAATGAATGAATGAATGAATGAATGAATGAATGAATGAATAAATAAATAAATAAATAAATAAATAAGATACCTACATTTCTGATGGAGTCACAATCTTTCCTCACTGTTTAGAAGGTCACCTTCATTTAAAACATCAGTCACCTTTTTATTCCCCCTCCCCCACCAAAAAAAAATTCATCAAATCTGTGTAGAGGCTGAGACTGCTGGTGTTGATATTACCAATGCTGGGAGAGGCACTCCACTGTTTTGCCAACTGTCGTTAGATCACAAGTAATGATATAGTCAGAAGGTACAAGACATGGTTGAAGAAGCCACCTTATGAAAATGGCATGCAAAATACCCTTGGAGGAATTGCTGCATATAGTAGAACAAAAGAGTTTCTTCTGGGGATCATTAAAGGAAAATATTCTAAAAAGATTAAATATTTGATTATCCATATTTTACACTAGTGAGAATTGTATTTGCACAAGCTTGGAAAATGTCCACTATACTGACAGAGGATGTAATAATTTGAATTTTTGTTGAATGTGCAGAAATAGACAAACTGATTATAGAATTAAATGATAAACAAGACACGGAATATTACTCAACGTGGAAAAATGTTATCAATGGATAGAAAATAAAAAGAGGAAATATATAGATAGATATATAGATAAACATAAATGTCTTATTTTGATCTATATATTTCTATTTACATATATTTGATCCAATAGGAATATCTGAGAATATAGGAATAGAATTAAGATTTGGGTACTGTCATAATGAGGTTGAATTTTTCAATCTTTATGGACATATGTATATTAATTCTAAAAATGGGTAGTTAAATAATTAGCTAATATAATAAAAGTGGAACCTTCAATATGGTTCCACTGGGTCACAACTACAGTACATATCCATATGTTTCAAGATGCACTTTTTTTTTTGATAAAGAGATGGAAAATTTTATAAAGGTTTAATGATATTTTTGCATGGTTTTTGCATGATTCTCTATAAAAAAAACATTACTCAATAAGATGCCAGTTGCGCTTCTGGTAGGATTACTCAGAAAAATGTTTTGTGAAACCACCTGGGATTATTTTGAACAAGTAGAGATTAATAAAGTACCATAGATAGGATTTTCTAAAGCACAAGCTCCAACGTCCATTGCATACCTGGCTTTTTCATCTTAATAATGTAACCAAAAAGATGATTTTCAAAGGTTATAGACACTTTGAAAATGGGGGAAGTAAGAGCTACCTAAGAGAAGACAATGCTCCCACACAGTGAAGGGCTACCAAAATTTTTACTACCACGCTATGGGCGTGGCTTCTGCCGCACGAATCCCAGCGACCGATTAGGTCCCACAGAGTGGGCCTCCTCCGGGTCCCGTCAACTAAACAATGTCGGTTGGCGGGCCCCAGGGGGAGAGCCTTCTCTGTGGCGGCACCGACTCTCTGGAACCAACTCCCCCCGGAGATCAGAACTGCCCCTACTCTTCCTGCCTTCCGTAAACTCCTCAAAACCCACCTTTGCCGTCAGGCATGGGGGAACTAAACATCTCCCCCTGGGCACATTTAATTTATACATGGTATGCCTGTGTGTGTGTCTGTTAGTATATGGGTTTTTTTAAATCTTTAAATATTTTAATTAATTGAATTATTTATGATTTGTTTTACACTTGTTGTGAGCCGCCCCGAGTCTTCGGAGAGGGGCGGCATACAAATCCAAATAATAAATAAATAAATAAATTTTCCTTCAACATCTTTCAGTGAAAATTGGGTGCTCTGGAGTGGAGCTCCATTTTTGCTACCCCACTGCATCCCCCCCCCAAAAAAAATCCTGGCAGTAGCCCATCCCTGCTCCTACATAAAGAAACTATGTCTGAAATTCATTCTCTTTTTTTCTTTTTTTTTTCTGGGAAAGAACATGGAGAATGTCATAAAACCCAAACTATAAAAGAACCTAGAATAAAGATTGTCTAGATTTCTTTCGGGTAGTATGGGCATGAGAGAGAAGAGACTTGGCTGGTCTGATTGGTTATCTTCATTAGGGCTTAATGTAAATAGAGACTGGAAAAACTAGATGTTTTATGCCATTTCTGAAGCATTGGTTCATTTTATTTATTTATTCATCCATCCGTTTGTTTGTTTGTTTGTTTATTTATTTATTTCATATTATCTTTAAAGCCACCCTCCTCACAAAATGCAACTCTGGATAGTGTATAATTTAGAAAAACAAACATAAAATGAACAACATTTTTAAAAATTCCACAACTAAGAAATATCAGTTTTATTATGAAAAGACTAAGTGAGAGGATATTCAATGTTATAGGAAGTGTAGCTATCTCATTAGCTCATCGTCACCATACAGTATGTTTAGAAAGAACTTTGGTATAGATTTCTAAGCAGATAAAGGTAAAAAAAAATTAGATTCCTTTTGAAACTGATGTTCATGCAGCGCAGGAATCATTTTGCTAGGCCTTGCAAATCTGTTCCCACAGAAAACTAGCAGACTCCTTTTACACCCCTAATCAATTGCTCCATGAAGCGTAGGCCATTGGCTTTCTGAGCCGAAGTTTTACATACACTCACTTTGCAAGAATCATTCCATAAAAGATACTGTTTTCTGATATTCTCTTTTTGTTCAATGAACCATATTTCACATATAGTTAGAGAAATTGTTTGGAAATACAATTTCCAGCCCAAATAGTGGAATTTATAGCCAGGCCATTTTTATCCACAAACATTACACTCATGATTATTTATATCTTGTTTACTGGCAGAATTGTTAGGAATTCTGTTTCTATTATTACTATTATAGCATGAATGATTTGCAATGGTTTCAGTGACAAGTAGTATAGCTCACTACTAGAGAACAACAGAGACAGTGAACAACTCCCTTAGAATAAGCCTACTTTATGAATCTGGAATATAACAAGCAATCATTGCTTGTTATACTTTTTGACAGTTTAAGTATTAAAAAAAATCAATTACTATGGAACTAGTATCCAGATTAATGTTGAAAATAAACCTGCTTCTACAGGTACCTGCTAAAAGAACATTGATTTTTTTTTATTGTTTGAGAAAGGCTAGCTATATTTAATTTCTTTTATTGATTTTTTTTTCCTTAAGCCTTTTATTCAATGCATGTGAGATACAATGCAATTTCTTATGGGGGAGCAAAGCCCATACCAAACTTGTGAATTAATTTTTACATGAATGAGAACACTGCTTAGTAATTTGATGAGTATTTCAGAGCAAAGCTGGTAATTTTCTCCTTTATTATTTATAAATATGAAGAACTCCTGAATTGGGCAGACTCCATGAGAACACTTTCCAATAATTTCTGCAAACATGGCACATCAGATATCTCATGCCTCATTCCACATGCATTATAAACCCCAATGCTTAAAATGAAAATGTTTAGTGCCTCCTCTCTGAAAAAGCTCACAATACTTATGATCCTTTAAAAAAATAGTTAGAAAAACTTCATGGAGCATAGTTATCGAATTAAGAAATATTTGACCTTAGGGTTTGAAGACAGGAATCTTAAAATAAATCACATAATATGATTTGAATTTTGTAGCTGTTATGAGAGGAATGGCTGTGAAAATGCTGGTGTCCTTCTCTAGCAAGAAATTCAAAGATTTTCCATCAGAAACATTTAAAATCCACTAATGCTGTGATGAAGTGTGTGTGTGTGTGTGTGTGTGTGACAAAACTGAGGCACTGTGCCAAATTGAGCTTCTCCAGGGCTTTGCAGTGTTACCTATTGTACACTGGATTGCAAACAGTTGTTCAAGCTCTGTTGGTCTCACTGGGTAGGTGAAGGTGGGTGTCCTTCATTGCCTGACCCTGCTGATTGCTTAGCCCAGGGGTTTCCAAACTTGACAACTTTAAGACTTGAGATATTTGTGCAAAATCATGCAAAATGCTACCATGCGAGCAGAAATGGTCCTTCCCAGGTATGCCCATGTTTCTCCAGCATTCTGCAGACTGCATTGGCAGCCAATTGTTTCCGGACACAATTCAAAGTATTGGTGATGACTTATAAAGGCCTACATGGCATCAGACCAGATTACTTGTGGAACTGCCTTCTGCTGCATGAGCCACAGTGACCAGTTAGGTCCTATACAGTCGACCTTCTCCAGGTCTCGTCAACTAGGCAATGCTGCTTGGTGGGACCTAGGGAAGAGTCTTCTCTGTGGGGGGGCCGGCCCTCTGGAATCAGCTTCCCCCAGAGATTCGTACTGTCCCTCCTTCTCACCTTCCATAAGCGTCTAAAGACTCATCTATGCTGCCAGGCTTGGGGCCATTATACTCTATCCCCCTGGCCGATAAATGATATGTATGTTATTGTTGAGTAGGAGTGATTGATTTTTAATATAATGGGGATTTTAGATTACATAAGTAGATTTTATATTAATTGGATTTAGGATTTGTATTGTATTGTTCTTTTTATATGTTGTGAGCTGCCCCGAATCCCTGGAGAGGGGCGGCATATAAACCCCAAAAATAAAATAAAATGAAAAGATGAAATGAAATGAAATAAAGTAAATTCATTTGACTCCTAGAATTCCCAGCCAGCATGGGAGCTGAAGTCCACAAGTTTTAAGGTTGCCCAGTTTGGAGAGCTCTGGCTTAGCTGATATCTTGACCAGCTTTTAAACCAACACTACAGCATTGTTGGAATGGGTTTCCTGAAAGCGGGAAGCCAAAACTGGCAAGTAAAGGAACTGTTTGATGGCCAATTTAATAGAGGATACAACCCATCATAGTCAAGCAAAATAGCCTTTCACTTCCACTGAAGAGGGCTTTGGAGTTTATTGAAGACGTTACTGCTGTAATTGTTTGGGCTTGGTTGCTTCTAAGGACTGTCACTGAAATGGGGCAGAGGGTGGCGATGTTACTCTGCTGCTTCTCAAAGTGGCAAATCATTTTGGCAAGGGAAAGAGGAGCACTGCACAAAAATGAAAAAGGCTCATTAACACAAAGATCTTCCTTGGCATCCGAGCATGTTAATAGAACAGGCGGCAATAATATCGTCTCCTCTCTTGTTCCCTTCTGGTTTGAAAAATGGGATGTGAAAATAGCATCAGCAGCACTGAAAATAAAGCGAAGAGCTTCGGTTGATCTATCGAGCCGCACACCAGAACTTCAGAGCAGTCAACATTATGTTGCACCATTTTTGGCTTAGAAATAATGTGACACTTTGTCTTGATGATTTTATGTAGAAATAATATGGAAAGCTTGTCCTTATGGCAGTGCATTTAGAAATTTTACAAAATAGATTCTAAGCATTGAGATGAGCTGAAAGTTTTAATGACACTTACAGTATATGCTGTGCCCTAATGTGCCTACCCAGAAGTTTTCCCTGACTTCTAAGTAAATGTGAATAATATGAGAGCCTTGCAGCAATGATTGAATTCCTCCAGATACAGTGGTGGGTTGCTACCAGTTTAACCTGGTTCAAGAGGACCACTAGTGGTGGCATCAGGAGGCTCTGCCTATCTGCCTGGACATCATCACAGAGATTCTGCACATGTACAGAAGTAGTGTGTGCACACCCACATCTCTAACCCAATAGCAAAGGTAAACCATTATTTCCCAGAGACTATTGTTTTCAGATGTGAGGCATTCTTTACTGCAGAAGGAGCTGGGTAAAACCTGGTGGAGACCTGTTAAAAGTAGCATCTGCTACCAATTCCTTTCTTATATAGCAGCAGAGTAGAGCAAAGGAGAGGAGAGAAGAAGGAGGACATGCCAAAAATTACCACATCAGTTAATTGGCCATGTAGATATTGTCTCTGTTTCCACAATGATTGCCCACAATTGTTTGCTTTTTAACCTTTCTTTGGCTAAATCTGATTTGAATAGCCATGCCCTGGAGCATCTCCAATGCATGCATAATCAATTCAAACAATTCTTTGACTTTCCCACGTTAAAAATAAATCCAGTTTCATGCTATGCCCCTAACAACAACAACAAATTGTACATGAATGTGTCTGTATGTATCGCCCATCTATTATTGAGAGAAGCCTTGGTTGCCTTCAGAAGAGCAAAGTCTGGAAAGAGGACTTCATTCATATACAGTATATTTAAACCATAGACAACATGCTTTTTAATAATCAGAATCTACAGAATTTAGTAAGTCGTGTATTCCTAAGAGGGTGATGGGCAACACATCTTTTTGATAAATATTTATACAGAAGAAACCTATTTTCAAGAAATCTGTCACGTACTAATTTTAATCATCTGAGCCAGTTTTGGGTTGGTTGTTTTTTCCCCCCAGCCAATGGGGAAGACAATTTGGAACTTGAATTTTCAGCACTTCCTGCCAATGCCAGCACTTTTGGAGGCTACCAAGTTGTGAAATGCTGACATTTGAATTTTAAAAGTAATTTAAATATGCTTCCAAGAAGGCACTATTTGTTAAGAACAGAACAAGCACATAATAGCACTGCACGTTTGAAAAAATATAGAGATTAATAATGTGTTTTTAAAGCACACTACTTTATATTATTTTGCCCCCAAAAAAATCTGAATTATTTTCTTATCCAATGTTTTCTTTCAACATTGTTTTTGACTGGCTGATTATTTAAGGTAATATACCTTCTTTGGATATTGAGGACCTGGTGTATAAGGAGCTCTTCATATCTGACACAATGTTGGCAACAGTAAAAGAAGGATAGGTTCCACTGAGCAATTTTCTTTCATCAGAAGAGATCTCCTGATGCTCTGAAAATATAGTTGATGGATTTGATGCACTATGTAAATAGTCCTGCTGTCTGTTAGCCCTGGGTGACATAGAATGCAGGAATTGGATAGCCTAGCAAAGAGAAGGACAGGGGAGACATGATAGCAGTCTTACAATACTTAAGGGACTGCCACAGAGACAAGGGGGGTCCTAGGCTGTTTTCCTAAACACCAGAAAGCCAGACAAGGAATAATGGATGGAAGCTGATCAAAGAGAGATTCAATCTGGAAATGAGGTGGAACTTTCTGATGGTGAGAGCGATCAACAAGTGGAATGGCTTGCCCACAGAGTTTGTGAACACTCCAACACTTGAGACTTTAAGAGGAGATTGAACTGCCATTTGTCTGGCATGTTGTAGGGTCTGCTGCTTGAGCTGGGGGTTGGACTAGATGAGCTATAAGGTCATCATTTTGCAATGCTTGCAAGTTGGAAAGATTATACCTTGAAGATTTCACCCCTCCCTTTCACTTGGATTGAAATTGTGCCCTTGCCCTTGAGTTTTTCAATACCTCCTACAATTTCCTACCATGATGAGCCATGGTAATGCAGTGGTTAGAATGCAGTACTGCAAGCTACTTTTGCTGGTTGCTGGCTGTAGTTCGGCAGATCAAGATTGATTCAGCCTTTTATCCTTCTGAGGTTGGTAAAATGAGGACCCAGATCATTGGAGTAATATGCTGACTCTGTAAACCATTAAGAGAGGGCTGTAAAGTAGTGGGAAGTGGTATATAAATCTAAGTGCTATTGATATTTCACATTTTAAAAGTACCATTTTAGATACTTGCATAAGGAGGTCAGTTTCTCAAGATTTCCATACAATAAAGATGTTCATAGAACAGCCAATCCTCACCAGGTTCTTGTATTAGAACTCACATGCCACCAGACGTTTAATATTTTAATATTTTAAAATAGTAATTATTGTTATGATTATTTATTAGATTTGTATATATTCAAACTAGATCACTAAGCACATTTGAATTACCCAGTTAATTCAAAATAGCCTACAGAAAATTTAGATCAATGTGAATCTTCTTTATTCCAGCTTTTTTTTGGCAGTTAGAAAATTGCAATCCACCTTTAAAGCAGTTTTATATCTTGTAGGCAATCAAACTATGGTACATATAGCTAAAACTCATTCAAATCTGATAATAGGGCATTGGTGCATCTCTCTCTCAAAACTCAGAGCTCAGAATATATTCATGTATCCTTTTATGGTCCTCCCATTTGGACAATCTACTTAGAAGCCATTAAGCTCTCTGAGATTTGGTGCTGTGCATTCAGCACTCAAAAACTGAAGCTTTGCTAAGATTGATGTCTTGGGTGCAATCTACCACAAACCAATTTCTCAGTGTTCATAACTTAAATGAATGGCTTCAGCAAGGCTTCGGTACATTCACACATGAATCTGAAAAGCAATCAGAATCTCTCTATACAGGCACAAACCTGGCTTGGTCTGCCTCTCTGTCTCTCTCTGTCTGTCTGTCTGTCTGTCTGTCTGTCTGTCTGTCTGTCTGTCTGTCTGTCTGTCTCTATCTATCTATCTATCTATCTATCTATCTATCTATCTCTATCTATCTATCTATCTATCTCTATCTATCTATCTATCTATCACATACGTACTACATACATACATACATACATACATACATACATACATACATACATACATACATACATACATACATACTGGCAAAAGAAATATAAATTGATAGATTAAGCTAAGGAGAAAACTGATGAAAATTTTGCTAAATGCATTCATCACTCATTTAAAAGCAGGGAACCAAGAACTTGCCAAGATGAGAATATGCCATTGAAGAGCTCAAAGTTATGAAAGGAGCCTCGCCAAGGATAAGAGGATTTTGCAGTTCTTTTACTCACAATATTCAATAGGCTTTACACAATTGTAAATATGGAGAGCTGTCAGAAAGAATGCACTTGCATCTCCTTGCCAGCTTCCCAAAAATTGATGTAGAAGTGACTGTAGCATCACAGTCTTTAACATCTATTTGTACAAAGCTCCCTAACACAGATACTTGTAGATTTCATCCATCAATCTAGGAACATCCACATTTTTTCCAGAGCATGGAAACTGTCTTCCAGAAAAGATTTTCTGGAACTCCTGATTTGCAAAAGGGTGGCTGTGACATTATTTTGGAACAACGACCTGCCTTTTCCGTTGCATATTAGACTTGATGTGGCTATATTTTAGTGAAACATTGCTTGGAAGTTTTATTTTGTTGCTCTCCATCTCTCATAGAACTTCATCAGGTTCTCTACCTAGGTTCTGCTGAACTTTGAAAATCTCTTCCTCAACCCATAAAGATTTTGGGAAGAAAATGCCAGACAAACCATTCTACTCCACTTCTACTTTGATATTCCATGCAAACAGTTTTGCCCCCTGAAAATCTCCCCCCCCAAACCCCCCCCCTCGTTAAAATCCGCTAAAATTGCAAAACAAATTCTGGCATAAAGATTTTAAACCCAAAGCCAGATTCAGCAGCAATGAGGCTTAGAAAATTACAAGACTGAGCTAAATGATAGAATAAGGGTGTTAAGGACAGGAAGCACTGGATTCATCTCATGAATTTCACAGATAGGAAAAAATTGATTTAAGGCCACTTCAACATGTTATTTAAGCTTATCAAGAGTCCCCAGATGACTGGAATTAAAGAATTCACAAAATCTACAGAATTTGCTTAATGCAGGACACACTAACTATAGCTTCAGAGCCATGTAGCTTGATTGCAGGATCTAGAGATTCTTCAAATATTGCTGGTAAACTATAAAGTTTTAACCTGTTCAGAAGCTGTAACTTTTAAATATTTTAAAAATAATGATGCTAATTATTCTCAGCTATATAATAATTAGAATGAAACAACAATTACTGATTTACAGTGTCCTTTAGCATAGTACAGTGGAACCTCAACATACGAGCAGCTCTACTTACGAGCTACTCGAGATAAGAGCTGGGAGGGCAGAGACATTTTTGTTCGTCTCCCGAGCTCAAATCCGGGATACGAACTGAGAAGAGCCGGGCTGGTTTGCTTTCCTTTCTTCCCGCGCTGATGCAGAGCAAAGCGTCACGCCCCCCTCATGCTTTCGGCGGCTTCCGAAGCGACGCTGGGCTCTTTTGCCGCCAAAAGCGTCAGGGGGGCGTGATGCTTTGCTCTGCATCAGCACGGGAAGGAAGGAAAGCAAACCAGCCCGGCTCTTCTCAGCTCGTATCCCGGCACTTGGTGAGTGGAGAGGCGGTCGCCTCCCCTGCCGCCCCACTCTGCGGGTCCTTGGCTTCTGCTGGGGGTGGGGGGATCTGAACGCTCTCTGCTGGGGGTGGGGGGATCTGAACGCTCTCCCTGGCTGGGAGCGCTTTCGCTGCGAGAGAGGGCTTTCTCCGTCCCTTTCGGGAAAGCGTGCCGCACCCCTCTCGCAGCTCGGAACTGACAGGGCGCTGCTCTCTCTCTCTCTCTCCCGTGAGGCGGGGAAAAAGAAGAAGCAAAAAACCCCTTCTTGGGGGCTGCGAGAGGGGCGCGGCGCGCTGCGCGCCTGTTTTAAAAGATCATGCAAACAAAAGCAAATAAAACACCTCCAGGGGTAAAACAAATTAAAGTTTAATTTGTGTTCATTGTTTAATGGACTGTTAAATTGGCCACACCCATGTAGCCTCATGCACCCAGGCGCGCCGCTTCTCCGCTGACTCCTGGCGAACTCCCCCGCTTTAGGAGTCAGTGGAGAAGCGGCGCGCCTGTTTTAAAAGATCGCAGCCGGCCTGGAGGGGCTTTCCAGCAACCCCCGAGTTCGGGCGTTGCTGGAAAGCCCCTCCAGGCCGGCTGCGATCTTTTAAAACAGGCGCGCCGCTTCTCCGCTGACTCCTGGCGAACTTCCCCGCTTTAGGAGTCAGCGGAGAAGCGGCGCACCTGTTTTAAAAGATCGCAGCCGGCCTGGAGGGGCTTTCCAGCAACCCCCGAACCCCCAACCCGGGCTCGGGGGTTGCTGGAAAGCCCCTCCAGGCCGGCTGCGATCTTTTAAAACAGGCGCGCCGCTTCTCCGCTGACTCCTAAAGCGGGGAAGTTCGCCAGGAGTCAGCGGAGAAGCGGCGCGCCTGGGTGCATGAGGCTACATGGGTGTGGCCAATTTAACAGTCCACTAAACAATGAACACAAATTAAACTTTAATTTGTTTTACCCCTGGAGGTGTTTTATTTGCTTTTGTTTGCATGTTGCCCTTTTACTTGATTTTTCTTTTTACTATATTATATTTTCAGTTGTTTAGAAATCTAGTGGTCTACTATAGACAATTCAGTTTGGCAGAAATTCTTCTCAGCCTCAAGGAGCTTGAGAAATATCTCTACCCCCTCCCCCCCTCTAGCTCTCTTTATCCATCTTCCTGAGGCGGGGGAAGTAAATAATGGGATATTTTGCCCATTTTTTTGGCATTCTGTGGCATCTGTGCATCCCAGTTTTCACCTCCCCCACTTCCAACAGCATACTGCAGACCAAAAACAGGCAAAATGCTTTATTTTGGGGGCAAAAATTGGCCATTTTCATCTGTGTTTTGGCTTCCTTAGGCATCTGTGTGGCCCATTTTTCACCTCCCCCACCTCCAGCAGGATTCTCCATGCCAAAAACAGGCAAAAAAAAGGCTTGATTTGGGCCCAAAATTGTCTGTTTTGGGCCATTTTTGGCCTTCTGGGGTATTTGTATTTCCCATTTTTCACCTCCCCCACCTCCAGAACATCTCTGCAGGGCAAAATTGTTGGCCTTGCCTTTCAGTTTCAGCTCTGGGGGTGGGGGTGGGGGTTGTGAAGATAAGTCCTGTGCTCAGCTGAAGGTTAGGCATGGCAGTGTGGGTGGGGCAGACTCATGGTTTTGTGCAGGCTGGATTAAGGGCTTCAGCAGGCCTCATGTAGTCCACGGGCCATAGTTTGAGGACCAATGGCATAGTATATTATTAGTAATCGATAGCATCTGTATTTCACAACCTTAGCAACTTTCAGATGTGTGGACTTCAGTTCCCAGAATTCTCCTCAGGATGAAATTCACACATCTTAAAGTTTCCAAGATTGAGAACATCACTATTCCGAAGTGGAACATTTGAGTTGGTGAGATTTACTTCCGGCAATGTAGTCTAGGTATAGGCAAAGGTATAGATCAGCAATGTCGAACCTTTTCCCCCGCGGGTGCCGAAAGTGTGCATGCATGCACTGTCGCAAGTACACGGGTGTCCAGACTCATAATGCAGAACATCCCAACCTTGCACATGCACTCATGACTTCCTGTTTTGGCCTTACATCTCCAAACAGCAGTGAGAAGGGGGAAAGCTTCCTTTCCCTACATGGAGCTGGGAGGCGGGAAAGCCTCCTTTCCCCCAATGGAGCTGTGAGGGGGGAAAGCTTCCTTTCCTCAAACGGAGCTGGATGGGTAAAGCCTCCTTTCTCCAAATGGAGCTAAGAGGGGCAAAAAGCCAGTGCTGGTGGAATCTCCAGAGATCTGGGAATGCAGATGTCACAGAAAGTGAGGAGAAAGCATGCCCTTGTCTGACCCAAAAATCAGCTGGCTGGCGGGAGGCATGGGCACATTACAGTGGAGCTGAGCTGGTCAACAGCTTGTGTGCCTGCAGAGAGGGCTCCACATGCCACCTGTAGCACTCGTGCCATAGGTTTGCCATAATGGGTATAGGTAAAGGTATATATGCAGCCTTAAACTCTTTAGTTACTGTTTTAAATTGAAAAGAGGGAGCCAAATCTCTTTTCTAAATTCAGAACAGCAAAAATTATCCAGGTTACTATTTTGGTTCATTATGTATATATCCCATTTAATTATTAAAACTTCAGCTAGTATCATTTGTATATCCTGCATAGCATCTTTTTTCATGTTCTTATAGCCTGTCACTTTTAAATCCAGTCTGCCTTCTGCAATAAAGCCTGTTCCTTCATAATGTTTTAAAGACAGTAACAGTCAACAATCTTAAAAATAATTTTGGAGTTCACTGTTCACGGTAGATCCAATGTTACAATATTTTGCTCCACTGTTCTTCTCCTTTAATTGTAATCTTTAATTTCTTCTGGTTCCCTCTAGTGTCCAGCCTTTATAGTCATAATGTAGCCTATATGAACATAAAGTTCAACGAGCTTCATTTCTTAATCACTTTTGGAAATTGGTTTTTAACTGTTTTTCAGCTATTAGGAACCTGTGGACCGACAGGTTTCACAGCACTTGGTGACTGTCCTTCAATCCTCAGTGAAATAAATTTTAAATACAAGTTTAAGGAAATTTTAAAATCTTTTTGGGGGGGAAAAAACAAAAGGGTGACTAGAACATTGATTTCAAAATTTATAAATTGATTAAGAATCCAATAATATTTTCAAATTAATTACAGTGCTCTCACCATCTCCTCTCTCTGCAGTATGTACCAATTGCTGCATTTCAAAATATCCCTCTGTTAAAGTACTGAAGTTTGCAGATGATACAACAGTGATTGGTCTCATTCAGTACAACAATGAATCTGCATACAGATGGGAGGTTGAACAACTAGCCTTGTGGTGCAACCAGAACAATCTTGAACTAAATGCACTCAGAACAATAGAAACGGTGGTAGATTTTAGGAGAAACCCTCCTATACTACCACCTCTTACAATACAGTGATCCCTCAATTAGTGCGGGGGTTACGTTCCAAGACCTCCCTCACTAATCAATTTTCCGCGGTATAGTGGTGCGGAAGTAAAAACACCATCTGCGCATGCGCACCCTTTTTCCATGACCGCGCATGCGCAGATGGTGGAGCCGGGGAGCAACGAAAGTGCGGAAGCCGACAAAGATTGCTTTGAATGTCGGCTGCCCCCACCCCCCCAACAGCCGCCCGCCGTTCACCCGCCCGCTCGCCCGTTCACCTGCTCGCTCGCTCGCCGCTCGCCCGTTCACCCGCCCGGCCGCTCGCTCACTCGCCGCTCGAGAGCAAGAGGGGGAGAGATAGAGAAAGAGAGAGAAGGAAAGAAAGAGATGAGAGAGGGAGGAAGAGAGTGTGAGAGGAAGAAGCAAGATAGAGAAAGAGAGAGAGAAAGAAAGATGAGAAGGGAAGGAAGAGAGTGAGAGTGAGGAAGAAAGAGAGAGAGAAGAGTGGAAGGAAGAGAGAGAGAAATGATAGAAAAAAGGGGAGAAAAAAAGAGAAATGAGAAAATGATTGAAGCAGAGAATGACAGGAAAGAAAGAGAAAGAGACAGAGAAGTGACTCTTGGTGATGACGTATGACGTCATCGGGTGGGAAAAACTGTGGAGTATTTTTTAATTAATATTTTTTGAAAAACCGTGGTATAGCGTTTCGCACTAATCGAGACCGCACTAATCGAGGGATCACTGTACTAGACAATGCAGTATCAACAGTAAAGACCTTCAAGTTTCTAGATTCTATCATATCTCAAGACTTAAAATGGACACCTAACATCAAAAATGTCATCAAAAAGGTACAACAAAGAGTGTTCATGCTGCGCCAACTCAGAAAGCTCAAACTGCCCAAAGAGCTGTTGATTCAGTTCTACAGAGGAATTATTGAGTCTGTCATCTATACCCAGTGATAGGCTACCAAAATTTTCACTACCACACTGTGGGCGTGGCTTATGGATTTTGTTTCAACATCTTTCAGTGCAGATTGGGTGCTCTGGAGTGGAGCTCCAAATTTTGCTACTGGAACTGCGTTCCTGACCATTCCCGTAGGAGCCCATCACTGTCTATACTTCTATAACTGTCTGGTTGGCTGTGCAACCAAACAAGACAGATACAGAGTTCAAAAGATAATTGGAACTGCAGAAAAAGTAGATGCTACCAACCTGACTTCCATTGAGGAACTGTATACTGCACGAGTCAAAAAGAGGGCTATGAAAATATCTATAGACCCCTCACATCCTGGACATAAACTGTTTCAACTCCTACTCTGAAAACAATGCTATAGGGTTCTGCATACCAGAACAACAAGACACAAGGACAGATTTTTTTATAGAAGATTGCAACTCCACCTCCTCTTTGGGTTTCACAGTCAGATCGGAAAACATGATAGTCATTATTTGTAATGTAATAATAATTTGTAATAATGGAGAGATACTCTGTCCTACACACCGGCAAAAAGAATCAGAACTTCAAATACAAACTTAATAAACAAATTATCACAGATAATCCCCACTTGGTCAAGGACCTCGGAATACTAATAACGAAAGATCTAAGTGCCAAAGCCACTGCAACAACATAGATATGTAGATATAGGTATGACTTAATTTCTGTCATCTATGGAAGTGGTACTGATGGAATGAGCTCCATTTACCCATTTGTCTTGGGTCTGGACAATAATCTCATTGTTAAAGTAATTTCTTCTTCAGATAAAATGCTTTTGAGCTCTTATACCTTATGAAGGATGCCAAAGTGGTGGCCCATAGGCCAGATGCATCAACCTGAGTGGTTCAGAATGTCCCTGATAATTGTTTGGTCTTGTCATGTAGAAGTCCTTGCATATGGAAACCATACTCTTTGTCAGTCATGGAACACCAAAAATTTTGAATACAATGTTTGTATTCTTGTAACGTCTAACATAGGTTACCTTCCCCTAGTGTAGAAATTCTATTATTTGGATCAATTTCTTTTCACAGGATTACATGATTTGTAATTGGCTATCTTAAATCAATTATCTCACTGTGTCCACACCTATAGCCCCTCTCTTTTTTTTTTTTTGTTATTTGTGACACCAGAACTTTTATCCTTGAAGGGTGTTTCATTCATTTACTCCCTCAGCTTGGAGAGAGAATATGATAAATCATTTGGCTCCTGAGAAATTGTCCCGAGGGCCAGAGTTATTGCAGTCTTCCTCTTTTTTTCTTTTTTTAAAATACTTTTCTATTTAATGATGACAAATCACTGAAAATCATGGGCATGAACTTGCATGACCTTAATCAGAAAAAAGAACTGTGATACTGCATCAATGGTCAGTGTTACCATTCCTTGTAATAAAACATGGATTACATTTTCTATTTTTATTGCAAATTATTTCCTCCCTTGCAAAATGCCACAGGCATCCTGACAAATTAAAATAAACCTTAATATGCAACAGAGAATGAATAAATTCTGCCGCTAGACCACAAGGGGTACTTCCCTACTGCTTTATTATTAGGGAATTGCAGTTGGTAGCCTTAAGGAAGAGAATCTTGCATAAGGTCGGAGATTTAACTGGTGAAAAATATGTCACTCTATTTAATGATAACTAAAATATTGGCAAGAGACAAGTCAGCTAACTTTCCATTATTTTCATGGAGTGTGTTGTCAATATCCTTTACAATCTGTGTTTTCCATATGTTTCCAAAGTTTTAGGAAACAAACTAGGTGATACACAGATGAAGAATGGCTTAAATATAATAATAATAATGTCTTGTTCAATTAATTTGTCTGAATGAAGATAATTTTTAGAGAGTTGGGTAATTTAACACTCACATTATAGATGTGACAAACAAGTCAGAAAAGTATTACTGCATTATCAGGGAAAAAATAACTGGAGTCAAACTAGATGTTATATAAATGGAATCAATGTCAATGTGAAAATCATTAAAACAGAAGTGAAAAGCTTTCTTTGTTATTGACAAGGTGAACATTACATTGGTCAACACAAAAAAATCATCAGCAAAAGTAATATGTCTGTTTTATGGAGTTTGATATGCTGATTCTAAAAAAATATGCTTAGTTTTGCTCTATCACATAAAGTGTCTGATATAGAAGCATTTTTGTTATTACGTTATTTCTGATATGTAGATTACTGTTTTCTTAATGTCGCCAATATATTTCCTATACTTATTTTAATGATGCTGCTCCATGGAAACTATACTTACTTCAGAACAAAAAATGATTCAGAAAAGTACAAGGTCAACTGCTATTATTACAAAAAATATTTTTTGTAGACCTGTCTTATAGGGGCAGAAGCATTCTTAGAGGAATACAAGAAAGTTTTTTCTTCCCGTATCCCCAAAGCTCCAAATGTAAGGATATCTAAAGGTAGAGTTTTCTGAATATTATATATAATATTATATTACATATAAAACTCAAGTGGTTTGCCGTAGCCTGCTTTCTTGGATGGAGAGAGAGAGAGATTCACCCCAAGCTATCCAGCTTGTTTTGAGCATAAGGTGGGACTAAAATTTCACATCTCCTGATTTCTAGCCTGGAACCTTAATCACTACAGCAAACTGGCTGTCATTAATTTTGGATAATGGCATGGGTATGAATGAGTAACAGGTATTGTTACATCAGTATGTTGAAATTGTTCTGTAAAGTGAATTAGAAGCTTGTGATGAGAAGAGCATGTAATTCAAACTTGTGCAAGTTTTATAAATAGCTTTAGGGAGCTACAATACATATTTTGCTATGACCCTAACCATGAAACTTGATTGTAATATGTAACTGCCGTTTAACAAATGTGGATGCTTTTTGAGGATTAACAATGAAGCAACCTCTCCAGTTCTTCTTTATTCATCACAGATTTTCGGACAATTAAATAGATCGTTATTTCCATCACATTTTCCATGTAGATAATTTAAGATCTGAAGAAAATTGCTGAGTTTCCTATGCTTTAAGATTCCGCTAGAGCAAGGCTCTTTCTGTGGTGACCCCAACCCTGGGCCTTCTGTGAAAAAATAATGACTCATTAAGTCAGGCCTAATAAGTTTTGAAAAGCATTTTGCAGAATGCTGGGTTTCAATGGGCAATCACATAGTTTTTTCATAGAAAGGTCAAGTGGTGTGAGTATTTAACTCTACTGCTTTAGAGAAATCTTGATTTCACCTGGTCAATTGCTGCTTTGAATGCTAAATGCAATCTAAGCAAAATAAAAAAATACAATAAAATCTTGTAAAAGGTCACCCAAATAAAGCTTGGAATAAAGTCTTTCTTTAATGCTCTACGGAGCCATTGAATACCAAAGAAACAAAACTATTTGCATTTAAAAGCGGGGATGGATGAACAGTAAGAATAGAATTTTTAGGTCTGTACATTTTTTTTCTATTAAGACATCACATCTTGAAGCTTCTAATCAAGGCAACATAAGAAGATTTGAAATCATTTCATCCTCCTAAGCCAAGGCAGCCTCTTCACTTATCATAAAAGGAAATAGCTTTTGTTCTGCAGTTCTACGCAATTGGCTTTCCATAATTACCTTTAATGCTTCTTTTCCCTATCTGGTTTACAGTAAAGATCATAGTGTGTGCACAATTTACATTTCTTTAAAATGTCCAGCACCTTTATAACAGTCAGTAACTCTTTAGCTCTGTATTCATTGCATAGGTTATAGCTTTTGTGAACGCCTTGTGCCTCTGCCTGACTCTGCCAAGTCAATGGTTCATCACATTTGCACTTTGGTGACTATTGTTGTCTCTTCATGTGTGAAACTAGTAAAGCCTATTTAGATTAAATTGCTCAAGATAATCATAGATTGGGGAAGGACAAATCACAACATTTCTGATGAAAGAAGACAGTTGTGGCTGTTCGGCTCACAGATAGAAAATGCCGTCCGTGTCAGTGTTAAGCTTCAGAAGAGAATTTGAAAGTCATCATTTGCAGCCTGGAAAAAAGCATGAAAAAGATCAAAAAGACAAAAAGAAAACTGATAAGAGGAGGAGAATATGTTCCATAAACATACCTGTTTTTTTTTTAAAGCTTATTTTTTATAAGTGTTATTGTTTGCGACACAGAGAAAAGCAAATTTTAAATAGCAAAAAAACCCTTCTTAACAATAACCAAAACACAATTTGTGAATGCATTTTAAAGTAAATTTCCAAAATATTTTAGTCATTTGGTTTACATCAAAGATTGAATACTAAAATTTATGACATATTTTGTCGTAATTTTAGGTATACTTAGAAGAGTTTCAAAAGGTTATTATCTGTAATTGCCCATCAATGCTAATACATAAACAACCTGCATTTCCATGTAAGAGATGAGGAGAGGGGAGGGGTGGACTTTTAGATTCATGATATTTTTATATTTTCTTTTTTCAAATTTGACTTGCAGTAAACATTATAAAATATTAATAATGTGAGGTGCCTTTAAAAATGCTGCATAGCCACCTTATTATTTGTAACAGGATTCCCTCCCCCCCTTTACATAAAATTGTAGATTTAGGACAACTGAAATGAAGACAGAGATAAGCAAGCAATATGAAGTGGGGGGGGGGGTTGTCTTGAGCAGATGCAGATAAAAATAAGTGTTTGAAGATGTGTGATCCTTGTATTATTTTTAGCTTAACTACATTCATGCAGTAATATATGAATAGCTGGGTAATTTTAGAATAGCGGTTCTCAACCTGTGGGTCACAACCCCTTTGCGGGTTGAATAACCTTTTCACGAGGGTTGCGTAAGACCACTGGAAAATACATTTTATTTATTTATTTATTTATTTATTTATTTATTTATTTATTTATTTATTCATTTATTTATTTATTCATTCATTCATTCATTCATTCATTCATTTTGTCCAATACACAAATACATAGGAAGAGAATAGACATGAGGTAATATATATAAAGATAAATGTGAAAATAGAGGAGAAGATATATGAAAGGAAGAAAATATATATGATATATGAGATAAAGGAAAGACAATTGGACGGGGCGAAAGGCACACTAGTGCACTTATGTACGCCCCTTACTGGCCTTTTAGGAACCTGGAGAGGTCAATCGTGGACAGTCTAAGGGAGAAATGTTGGGGGTTAGGGGTTGACACTATTTTAAATAAATTCAGAGTTCGGAGGCCCCAGAGTGGGGTGGGAATGGAGATTTTGCAATATCTTTCCCCTGGAGTGGGGAGGAAATAGGGATTTTGCAGTATCCTTCCCCTGCCATGCCCACCAAGCCATGCCCACCAAGCAACAGCACACCACATCATGCCCACCAAGCCACGCCCAAAGAACCGGTAGTTTAAAAAAATGGATTTCACCACTGATCAGATCCTTTTAGATAGAAGCAGTTCTTTAACTACACTAGTGTTAGTTTGGTGTGGAAAGCATCAATGAGCCACTGGTTTTGTTTCTCCAGTTTCAGTTGACTTGATGCAGTAGTGTTCATTTCATTCCTGCTCAGTTATAGGAAAGCAAAAGAGAATATTTTTCCCTGTCCCAAATAGCTTTCAAGCATGCCCATCTAAAATTATAATATTTGCTTTCCTTTGCCCTTGGATCTTACCAGTTGCCAGTGTCATCTTTTGCTTGTTGTGTCTTTCCACAAATAGAAATGTCCTGAGGTCCTATCTCTTTCAGAAACTCCACAGAATCCCCTGAGCAATATGATGGTTGGAGAGCTCATTTGCTGATGTATAATGCTTCTGGCATTTGGTATACATTTTTTTCCTCTCATATCTGTCCAGCAAGGGGTTGTTTTGCCCAAAGTATCTGTTTTTTTCTGAAATGTCTCTGATTCTGTCTAATTCTGATAAAAATAGCTCTCCTTTTAATTTAGTTTTGTACAACTCAGATAGGGCAATGCAAAATTCTCACTCATGTACCTTTGCCTTAATTACTTCTTCTTTTCGCACCCTAAATTTCCAACATTGACTGCTTCATCTTCCTGCTTATTTTATTACTGATTTCCTTATTTATATCTTTGTCCTGATTTCCTATTTGATTTGTTCTAAACTTTACAATTTTCCTTTTATTTTACTTTATTATACTCCCCCCTCTTTTTTGGGGGGGGGGAGACACTTGGCCTTATTTCTGAGTCA
Source organism: Erythrolamprus reginae (assembly GCF_031021105.1). Lineage (NCBI taxonomy): Eukaryota > Metazoa > Chordata > Lepidosauria > Squamata > Dipsadidae > Erythrolamprus > Erythrolamprus reginae. Next base: position 289,858,718 of record NC_091950.1, on the reverse strand, counting down.
TCCTGGGAATCCTATAAAGACATGCTGCCTCTTATTTTATTTATTTATTTATTTCTTTCTTCATTCATTCATTCATTCATTCATTTATTTGATTTGTATGCCGCCCTTCTGCGGACACTCAGGGCGGCTAACAGCAATAATAAGACAGCGTACAATAATAATTCAATAATAAAAATAATTTAAAAATTAAAAACCCATTAATATAAAAACCAAACATACATACAGACATACCATGCATAAAATTGTAAAGGCCTAGGGGGAAAGAGTATCTCAATTCCCCCATGCCTGGTGGCAGAGGTGGGTTTTAAGTAGCTTACGAAAGGCAAGGAGGGTGGGGGCAATTCTAATCTCTGGGGGGAGTTGGTTCCAGAGGGCCGGGGCCACCACAGAGAAGGCTCTTCCCCTGGGTCCCACCAAGCGGCATTGTTTAGTTGATGGGACCCGGATAAGACCCACTCTGTGGGACCTAACTGGTCGCTGGGATTTGTGCAGCAGAAGGCGGTGCCATGAAGGGCTTTATAGGTCATAACCAATATGTTCCTAGACTAGACAAAACATTGCACTACATCCTTATATTTTGCTAAGCGTGCTCATTTTTGGACCATTCATTCCAGACTGGGAACAGTTTTTTTTCTGGAAAGAAAGAAAGAATTGAGGGCTTTTCCAAGTTGGGGGTACAAGTCTGGTGGCAGATGAATCTGGGGTGGTGTCATTGTGCTTTAATGATGTACCAGCTGTTCTTAGAAGCAAGGAAGAACTTAAATGTAATTGTTCTGAAACAACTTATGCTATTGCAAAGGCAAAACTTTTTCACCTTTGGATATATAGGACAGTCTGTAATTCACATGAGGATATTCTGTGTTCTTCAGCCATTCAACTGATCCTCATGTTAGTAACATCCTAACTTAGAAAAAGTGCTGATTTCTGAATTTAAATCATAACACGGTTACCATGGAAAACACAGACAGAGCAGAAATATACTTTTAAATTTATACTACAGGTTCTATTGAGTGAGTACAACAAGGCATTTCTGGTCAGCAATTAAACATGGATTAATTGGCAACTGACTATTTGCATTGGCCAAAAAGGGCAAGTGCTGATTGGCATGCTAGGTAAATATGCCTCATATTTAGAGTAATTTAGAGTAGTAAACAATGTTTCTTTTAGCAGTGCCTCAAGCCTATAGAAAATTGTGATACAGTGTTCCCTCGATTTTCGCAGGTTCGAACTTCACGAAAAGTCTATACAACGGTTTTTCAAAAATATTAATTAAAAAGTACTTTGCGGGGTTTTTCCCTATACCATGATTTTTCTGCCCGATGACGTCATATGTCATTGCCAAACGTTCGTCTGCCTTTAATAAATATTTTTTTTAATAAACTTTAATAAATAAACATGGTGAGTAATGATCTAAATGGTTGCTAAGGGAATGGGAAATTACACTTTAGGGGTTTAAAGTGTTAAGGGAAGGCTTGTGATACTGTTCATAGCCAAAAAGAGTGTATTTACGTCCACATCTCCACTTCGCGGAAATTCGACTTTCGCGGGCAGTCTCGGAACGCATCCCCCGCGAAAATCGAGGGAACACTGTATTATTAAAGCTAAATTTTCTCTCTCATCCATAGTATATGTTACTTTATAGCAATCTATGTTATGGTTAAAATGAAGATGAAGTAAGAACATATCCCAGGGAAAAAGGGAAATAATATCTTTTAAGAAAACTGACCTAATTTATTATTATTAATTCCCGAACATTTTCTACATGTATTTGTGCTGCCACTGGGTTTTAAAAATGAGATGGGTATCTGAATATTTTCAGAAAAATGTGTTTCCTTTAAGGTAAAGATGTTTATTTCAACAGCCACGTATAATCCAACATTCATCCTAAGAAGCTTCAAATTAGGTCATTTAATTTTAATATTTAGTATAACTATCATTATATAAATCATATCACCATAAATATACACTGCTTATAAAAGGATATCATATAATTGTGAACTTATTCAAGTACATAATAACATATTAACTAAAAATGTGGATTCAATTTTTAAAAAATGGTCTAATAAGTCATTAATTTTGTAGACTTTCTGCCCATTTCAGGAGATTGATTTTTTTTTAAATAGCTTTTTTAAAGATTCTTATCATAGGGGGGATGATATCTCAGTGGGGTTAAAAATGCTGAGCTTGTCAGCTAGAAAGCTGACAGCTCACATTCAAGACCCAAGCTCTAAACAAAAAGGTGAGCTACCAATTATCCTTCAGCTCATGCCTAGCTAGCAATTTGAAAGCATGCAAATGTGAGTAGATAAATAGGTACTACATTAGTGGGGAGGTAGCAGTGTTCTGTACACCTCAGCATACAGTCCTGCTGGCCAGGTGACTAGGGAAAGAGTCTTTGGACAATGCTGGAACCCTGGTACAAAAAACAAAGATGAGCACTGCACCTTAGAATCAGACACAAATGAACACAGTTTTATCATGTGTGGTATTTTGCACATTAAAAAAAATCTGTTGGCATGCATTTGGTATTATTATGGTTTGGTCACAAAGTCATCGAAATATTTAAACTGGATTTGGCATTTTTATCTACTTATTGAATGCTTCCCAAAAGCCTGGTATAGCCAGATGTTGTTTGATGGTGTTAAAATATCATTGCACGATGCAAGCTTAATCATTCTATATAGCTCCCCATGAGTCAAGAAATGAAACATTCAGGGGTAGACTCCACTTACCTTTGCCACCAGTTCGCATTGCAACATTTTGCGCGCACACATGTCCCCTCATGCAATTCTGCTTCCATGTATGCCCAGTAACTATAATTAGCCCGAAACAGAGCTGAAGAGCTCATCAGCTATGCTTCAGGTAAAGGAATAAAGATAAGTATAAACACAGAGTGGGTGGGAGGGCCTTTTTCAAACAGCAGCAGAGGAAAAAACTTCCAAACAGTAAAAAATTCAGAACCCCCCTCCCCCCAAAAAAGATGTTGGCACCCATGGACTGGCACTGATCGAACCAGATCCATGACACCATTGTGACATCAACAGCAGGTCACTACCGGTTTAGGTGATCCAAAGCAAACCAGGAGGAACCTACCCCTGTAAACATCACAATATTCATAATTGGTAACCACTGCACATCAGCCTGCCTTTGAAAGAAAGGGATTCAACATTACAGTACAGCTTGTTATGAATGGAGTAGGGATTGAAGAGTTCCATAAAATGAAGAAGACTGCTCTACCTTCTGTTATGAAGATACATTAGGAATAAGTTCTTCTTATTCACTAAAATCAGACATTTTGAAATCAAGACTATAAAATATTATTACCATGATAATATTTTAGTTGATATTAGGGTAAGCCAATAGAATAATACATTTTCGTCCATGGCAAATTACTGGTACAGGGCAGAGGTGTGTTTCAGCTGGTTCTGACCAGTTCTGGAGAACTGGTAGCAAAAAATTTGAGTATTTCAGAGAACTTGTAAATAGTGTTGGGCGAACCGAACTTGCAAAGTTTGGGATCGTGCCGAACTTTGCAAACTTTTTTAAAAGTTCAGATTTGGCAGTCACTTGAACACCACGAAGCGCCGCTGCCCAGGAGGAGAGTGGGGAATCCCATCCCTCTGCCAGCTGAGGCTTTTGAATACTATTGAAGGATAGTCCCATGTAGAGGATAATGTAATGCTCTATCCAGGATGTCCATTGGAGCAAAAGCTTAAAAGATAGAAATGTTCCAAACTTTTACAGATAGATTGATCAAGCCATTATTTCTTGTCAATTGCCTGCCAATCACTAGGGCAGAGATGTGCAAATCAATCCAAGATCTTATTAAAATTTGCGTTTAAAAATTGAATCTATTTGTTTTGGTGACCCAAACTGGTAAATCAATCAATTGAAAATATTTGGTTAGATGGAAACATATAGACAAAAGTCCATTAGATATCTGAATCAATTTGAAAACACCTGATTAGATTTGGTCTATCAAATTGATTTGTAGGTTCAAGTAGAAAATTCAATTTAAAGCAATAACTTGATCTAATTGCCATCAAACCAAATCTTTAAACTGAGTTTGGCACAGCCCTAATAGGTATTACTAAAGCCACTAGTCTCTATTACTGGAATTAATTGAGGAAGACCTTCAAATAATATCTATTATTTCATGTTTATAACTAGGGTTTTAACGTGGCATACATTGTCACCTCCATTTTATAATGCAGATTAAGTTGCAAAATAGTTTACAGTCATATAAGGGACCTCATGAATTGTAACCAGAGACTTCTTGGTCTCCCTATATTATTAAAAACTTTTACACTGGATCAACTATTTATGATTTGTGCTATTTTTATTGAAGACCTTGAAACCATCTACAACATTAATGAATGATACATTTGTATAACAGATGGATTAGATATAAAGTTTCTCTAAACTTTCAAGAGAAGTGTATTTACAAAATGTTTGAGTGTTTTTTAAAGAAGTATAAATAAAGTGATATACCTGAGATAGTATTAGAAGAATAGGGAAAAAGCAATTTTAATCACTAAATACTAGGATTACTAAGGAAATAATCACAAAAAACCTTTTCTTTTGCAATCCACTTTTCCTTTGAATTAAGGCAGAAACCAGCTTCATGACAAACCTTTTCCTTTTTCTTTTAATTTTCTCCACATTCAACATACAACTTCGTATACCTTCAATGCATTTTAATATACATATATCATTATTCAAGTACAATAAACTAGATCACATTCCAGTTAGCTTTATATTATTTCATCTGTATCCAACTTTCTTCTCTCGACTTCCCTCCTTCTACCTACTATCTTACTCCTTCTCCCTTCTTCTACTACTACCCTTCCCTTCTCTCTTCCTTCCTACTTCCTACCCACCCTCTAAATCCTTCCCTGTGTGTAATTCTATCAACTCATCAATCACCACTCATATTCCACAATAAAGTTATAAGGTAACGAGTAAAAAAGGAGAAAGAAAGAAAAAGAAAAAAATCCATTCCTTTCTTTATTAAATGATCCATTTGCATGTTTCCACCCCACTTTTCTTAACTCTTTTTTCCCATTCTTCTTTCAACCTTTATACCCCCACCTTCATTTCCCCCAAACATTTTCTTTCCTTTTTAAAAATAATACTTGCCCAATTCTACCTTCAATTCCCTCTCTCCTCAATGTTCCCCCCTTTTTTCATTGTCTCATTTGATGACAATGTTTTTTCCCATTTATTTTTGTTTACTGTAAAACCCAGTAAAATCACCATGAATTACAATGTAATCATCAAATTGTTCATTTATATTATCCTTTTTCTTTTTGTCATTAAAGCATTCATTCTTTTATAGATTCAACTTTTCTTCCTTTCCTTTGTTTTCCTCATTGAAGATGATATTAAATTCCTTAAAGTCTTTGTTACTATTGTTGTCCTTTAGTTTTTTCTCTTTTTCTGTTCCTATTCTCAGTTCAAAAGAGTCTATTTTTAAATCCCAGTAAGCATTTTTCATGTCTTTTATTACCTCATGGTAATAAAACTCTGCCATTTTTTCAAAAATAATTATCTCCATGTCATCAATATACAACATTTCTTAGTCTTACAATGTCCAGCTGTTAGCAGATGTCTGCTTCCACAGCCTTTTTAGCATCTCAATTTATGACTTTACAGTCAATCTCTTATTCTTTACCACAATAAAGTGTCTTAAAAGGTAAGTCTAATTCAAACAAATCCAAGTTATCTTTCAGTAGGATAGTAAATTACTTCTTCAATATCAGTCAATATCAGCAAAGTTTCTCCGTTGAAGGTCAACCTCTGTAGAAACATCCATGAAAATTGCCACCATTGCAATTGTTCCTCCAATCTGTAGATGGCACCCTCATAGTGATTTTAATATGTATTTTTATTCAGTTCTATCAAGCAAAAATATTTTTATTAAAAAAAAACTTCTTTGCCAAACTATTAACAAGGGTTCAGGGTTTAGGCATCAATTCAACTTTACCTCTTTTTAAAAAATTCCTATGGTCCATTGTAAATTAGATAGATCCTTTTTTAAAATTTCCTGTTCTTTTGTTCCCCTTTAATTTATTTTTAAGCAGGCCATTAGCATTTATTGATGAAAAAACACTCGCCAGCTTCTATTTACTTACTTCTTCTCTCCCTCCAGCACGCTCTTGTATTTTTCTTCCCAAGTGACTTCCTGAAATCTTCAAAAACGTCAATCAGACAGGTTGTGGCTATTGCGGCTTGGACAACTTCTGTTTTCAGTTTAGGTTTTCTTAGCAATAAGAATGGAATGGGATGGGATGGAATATGGATTGGTACTGGGACTGGGACTGAGATTGGGATGAAATGGAATGAAGTAGAGTAGAGTAGAGTAGAATAGAATAGAATAGAGTAGAAAAGAATAGAGTAGAATAGAGTAGAATAGAATATAGAATGTTCTTTATTGGCCACATGTAATTGGAATTCAAGGAATTCAATTTCACACAAGAAATGCAATATTCAATTTCACTTATCTTTTACTTTTACTTTTCCACCTTTAGTTTAATCCATTGTGTTTGGCAATATTTCCAAATAAAAATTTCATGAATGTTTCTTCCAGATATACACATTTCTGTGCACATTTTGTTAACAAATGATATTTTGCACTGAGTTTGCTTTAATTAAACATATCTCATTAAAAATGTTTTATTTATTTATTTTCAGCAGAAAACTGCATTTCCAAATTGGTAAAAAGCATAGATACGACAAAGAACCTGCATAACAATTTTCAGAAGCATGCTGGCTGGGGAATTCTGGGAGGCAATGCATCTTAAAGTTGCCAAGGTTGAGAAACTCTGCTCTATTGTGTAGGACCTTTTATATGTAGTACAATAGCTGCAGTTTTGCTTTGCCTCTTCATACATCAGGACAAAAAAACTGAATAAATAACGATTTGTCATCCATTTTCAGATCAGTTATTATTCTAGTTTCTCAGCATCAGGAAATCATGTGGCTTTCTTGTGGATGTAAGTGTTAGCAATTGTTTATTGTGACATCAAAATCAATCATTAAAGAAGATCTCACAGTTGGCAATACTTAATAATGATATTAATATGTGGCACACATGAAGAAGCCAATTCAAAATCAAGATAGATCAAGGTGACCTTTTGTTTACTGAATAGTCACTTGAGAATCAGGCGGAGCTTTTCCTTTGAAAAGGGAAGGGCATCACAAATTGAATGACAAACAGCATTTAACAAGCTGAACATCATCCTTTGTACACCAGCCAATGTACAGTTTAAAAACACCCATGTCTGTTCTGAAGGCTAATCATATTGCCACCTTTTGAGAAAGACACAAATGCCACCTAATCCTATTTTGCCTGGTTTTCTTCTCCATTCCCTGAATAGCAGAACAAGTCTCTGATTATTTCATTTTATCAAAACCATTTCTAACCATGTTTATTCAGGATGGCGATGGCATCAGATTGCCTATAAAAAAAAATCAGAAAGCAAACAGAATTGCAAGCCAGAGCAACAAACACATACAATGATCAACTGAATATACAAATGAAAAGGACCTCTTGATTCTTTAGTTGGAAAACCCATGAAGGGAAAATGTTTTTCACCCTGGGGGATGACAAGTTGTTTATTGCTTTCCTCTCATCTGGGACTACTAACTTCATTATTGTCTTTTTAAGCCCATTGTAATCATACCCCGAGCTATTAGGGCCATTGTATCCTCTGTGAAGATATGTGAAAATGCTCAGCAGTGGCCCTTCCTGTTTCTCATCTTCCATCATTTGGTTGTCCACATATTTACTTCAACTTTAAAAGAGAGTGGACAATTCAAAGCTACCATCATTTGTGGAGATTTGCAAATGTTTTTCCCATTAAATTTCTCATTTAATTGTTTAACAGTTGTACATACATACATACATACATACATACATACATACGTACATACATACACAAAAATAAATAAATAAACAAACAAACAAACAAACAGATAGATAAATAAATACATGCATGCATGCATACATACATACATACATACATACATACATAAATTCAAAAAGGTCAGAATAAACTATCATGTGACAATTGACTCGACATGCTTTCAGTTAAAATGATTTAACGCCAGAGATGTCGATTTGAGAAAAGAAACTAAAACTCCAAGCATTTTTCAGGTAAAGGAAAACTATAAAATCCATGAAAATTATCTAAAGAGTTATATAATTTATTTAAACAATTAACAGCAATTTATGATAGTTCCATCATAAATGTTTTGAAACTTTGCAAACTTATTTTGCATAACCTTTTGCATAACTTTAGACTATGCAATTTCTTGTTAACCTTTGATATATGGTTCTGATAATATTTTCATAGATTAGCTATCTGTGTCGTCTACATTCCTATTAAAACACTTTATAGCTCTCCTACTGAAATTTGAAATATCGTGCCAAAATTCAGCTCAGATTTCTATATATATATCTATATTTATATCTATGTATCATCTATCATAAAACCTTTTCTTCTTCTTAAATTAAAGAGATAGATTTAGATTAAAATTTTCCTCGTTTCAACACATTATGTAAAGACTTTAGAAAGGCTTGAATGTTGGAAAAACTGGAAGGAAAGAAAAGAGACTTGATGAACAATAAGGAAGATGGACTCAGTTACAGTGGCAATGAATGCACTGTTGGGAGACTTGAAAGAAAAGGTTAGGGATTGTGATGGGAATGATCTATCTATGTGGTTGCTAGGAGTCAACAGTGACTTTAGGGCGCTTAATTAAAATCAATCAAATCGATGGATTATCTTTGGTAGAACATGTAAAAGGGATATAGGTCACTTTTGTAAGTATCCAGAATCTTTTAGGATCAACCTAATAAAAGCTTATAGGTGAGCATCTGTGAGTCCTGCTCATTTAATCTTACATCAAATAAGTTTTCAAAAGGAAAAAAAATCTATTCGTTGGACAAGGGGATTGAAAGGTTTGTGAAGGCCTGGATGGTTTAAAGTTGCTTTGAGATTCTTTATTCTAAGACGATATGTCATTTTCTTCGAAGCTATGGAGTGTTGTTTTGTTTTTTTTACAGCTATTTATATTGTTGTTTTAATTTTAAATTCTGCTGGCTGCCCAGAATTGCTTGGTGGAGATGCAGCCATATAATTAAAAATAAATCTTCCTGTATTAATTAAGGTCTCACTTGTATGAATCCATTAACTTTCCAGATTGCTATAGACCTTTTCCCAGACTCCTGATGATCTGTGAGACATAAGTGGTAAGAGAGTACTTTGATTACCTCAGGGTGGCAGAGGGGTTTCTTTCTGAAATTATAAGCAAAATGATATGAAATAAAAAATGGCCCGGATTGTGCAAATTAGATCAAATGAATAGTAGGAAGAGATGTTCAAGAGTGGCATTAAATCATTTTCTTTACCCTGGAACGTCTTGGGAAGGTAGATCAATCCAGTTTAAAACTGATCTAGAAAATAAATTTAGTTAATAAAATACATTCAGTTTGAGGGTCACTTGATTTTTTTCACTGGGCTATGTTGAAAGATGAGGTGGAAATCTAAAACCTTTAAAACTTGAATCTTGATGCCAAGTTTCTCAAACAACGGCTTTCTCATGGAGGTATGAAAATCCACTGTGCTGAAGGAGCTGACAGGATCAAGTCATGTGGTACTGCTTTCATCAGAATTTTGATAAAGCAATACATTTATTTATTTAATTTCTCATTTACAGGATTGATAAAGACCATGCCATGTTCTTTTCCCCCTGATATATGAAGACGGCTATGTTGATCCTGGACTTAATGAAGCACAGTAGAGTGACATCAGCAGATGACATGGCTCCTCAAATCAACACAGACTACGGAAACTTTTGCATCTCATTTGGAAACCAAGGACCCAAATATATTGAGGAAGAACGGAGAGGCACAAACAGCAAGATGCTTGAAGCCAGTTTCCACAGTCTGTGTTGATTTGGGGAGCCATGTCATCTGCTGGGGTTGGTCCACTTTTCTTCATTAAGTCCAGGGTCAATACAGTCATCTACCAGGATATTTTGTAGCACTTCATGCTTCCTTCCACAGACGAGCCTTATGGGGATGCTGACTTCAATTTTCCAGTAGGACTTAGCACCTGCCCATACTGCCAACAGGACCAAAATTTGGCTCAGTGACCATTGGATTACTGTGCTTGATTGGCCAGCAAACTCACCTAACCTGAATCTCATAGAGAATTTATGGGTATTGCCAAGAAAAAGAGGAGAGACATGATAATGAATGCAGAAGAGCTGAAGGCTGCTATTGAAGCATCTTGGTCTTCCATAAGATCTCAGCAGTGCCACAGGCTGATAGCTTCCACGCCACACCACACTGAGGCAGTAATTGCTGCAAAAGGCCCCCCCAAAAAATTGTACTGAGTACATACGCATGCTTATACTTTTCAGAGGTCTGATGTTGTTCTATGTACAATCTATGTACAATAGATCCAGGGTGGCGCAGCAGGTAGAGTGCTGTACTGCAGGCCACTGAAGCTGACTGTAGATCTGAAGGTCAGCGGTTCAAATCTCATCACCGGCTCAAGGTTGACTCAGCCTTCCATCCTTCCGAGGTGGGTAAAATGAGGACCCAGATTGTGGGGGCAATAGCCTAGCTCTGTTAAAAAGTGCTATTGCTAACATGTTGTAAGCTGCCCTGAGTCTAAGGAGAAGGGCGACATAAAAATCAAATAAATAAATAAATAAATCCTTGTTTTATTGATTGCATGTAATATTCTAAATTTCTAAAATTGTGGATTTGGGGTTTTCATGAGCTGTACCCCAAAATCATCACAATTATGACAAATCACAGCTTGAACTATCTTGCCTCGCAGGTAATAAGTCTCTCTCATATATTACATTTCATTTTTAAGTTGCATTACTGAAATAAATGAACTTTTGCACAATATTCTAATTTTTGAGTTTCACCTGTAGATGTAAATAGTCTCTCAACCCATGCATCCCATAATAAATGCATTCCCATGCTAAGAAACACATACATATTTTTCCTTTGCCTATCAAGCATTAAATGAGATATTTTGTAAATTATTCCTAAACCATTATTTTTTTAAAAAAAAATGAGAAACAACTCAAGTAAATGTCTAGGCTAACTGAAACACTCTATTTAAAGCTCTTTGAAACTCCTTCCATCTCCTGGAAAACCAACAGAGAAAATGCTTACGGCAGGAATAGAACTAGTAATTGTGCAGATGCACAATAATAACTTTCCACAGCCCAAATTCATATAACTCAGCTCATTTTGCAACACTGTATTTCCAGTCCCCCCACCCTCCCACATTACAATTACCAGTAACTAAGGAGACATGCCATTGGTATATACTGTATTTTGCTTATTATGACTTGGTACAAAACAAGACCATTCATATTTTATTTTCCTAAGTTGTTATCCTTTACAAAACCTAAAGCTCTGGAGATACATATCATAGAGACCCAAATATGATAAAGTGTGATTTAGCCTTGTTTCTTCCACCTGCAGAGATGAAAACCCTATTTCAAACAGCCTTGAAATCCAGAGTTCATCCAGGTTTGATGCACACTCAGAATGCAAGCTATTCTGCTTCCTGAACTGCTGTGCAAATATTGATTATTGATAATACACTAAGAAATTTCTCTCAGCTATTTTTTCCTCCCTCAATCTTACTCTGAATATTCACTGGGTATTCACAATTTGTATTATGTGTACTGGAAATAATTTTATTTTAATAAAATTATCATCATCATCATAGGAGAGTCTTTATTCTAAGCTTAACTTTATTTCTCTGTTTCAGCTATCTCTTAACCATTAAAACAAATTCATGATCCACTGTGACCAGAAACTATGGGAGGTACATTTTAACAATAGATTGCTAAACTGCACCTCTGCTAAGCTAACAATTGGCAATAGCAAAACCAAGAACCAAAACCAAGTATCCGGGCAAGAGTAATTAACCAGACAAAGAATCTATTCAGACTTCACACTTCCCCATATCCACAAATAAACTATCCCAACAGCATTTACATAATTAAAGGCAAGTCAATAGACATGAGGAAGACAATTAAGTCACAAACGAGAACCAACATGTGCACAATTTGTCAAGGATTAGCTCAATCCTGGGTGATATTCTATTATGTTACCATATAAGGTAAAAGAAGGTTGTAAGCATGTTAAATGTTGAGTCATAGAGAGTAAACTGCAACCTGATTGGACCAGAACATTATAAGATGCAAAGCACCTTTGCAATGGTTTGTTGGTTTGGTTTTGTGGTGGTTGTTAGTTGGCTGGCTGCAGCAGTTTGAGCATGAGTTAAGTATTGAGTTAGAGCTGTGATGTTGATATGGAGAAACCTGGATTTTATTTGTTTGTTTGTTTGTTTTGTCAATTATGTATTGGTGGTAGACAAAGATATAATAATATTTATATACATGATACTAGTAAAAGAGAAACATTAGGACAGGGAACGGAAGGCACTCTGGTGCATTTATGCACGCCCCTTACTGACCTCTTAGGAATTGGGAGACGTCAACAGTGGATAGTCTAAGGGTAAATTTTTGGGGGGTTAGATGATGATACTACAGAGTCTGGTAGTGAGTTCCATGCATCAACTACTCAGCTACTAAAGTCATATTTCCTGAAGTTGAGTTTAGAGTGGTATACTTTAAGTTTGTATCTGTTGTGTGCTCAAGTGTTGTTGTGGTTGAAGCTGAAGTAGTCGTTGACAGGAAGGACATCTAGCAGATGATTTTATGGGCTATGCTTAAGTCGTGTTTAAGGCAATGTAGTTCTAAGCTTTGTAAACCTAGGATTGTAAGTCTAGTTGCATATGGTATTCTGTTGCAAGTAGAGGAGCTGCTTTACTAGAAGGAGCTCTTCTAGTAAAGTACTGTATCTCTGGACATTACATCTACATGTAAGTAAGTTTTACTGCATATAGCTAAAGTAAAGTTTGTTCCTGTAAATAGAAGACTAAGGCAGAATATATTTTGCTTGCACTGAAGAGTAAAAACTACTGTTTTCCTACGAAAGTGCCTTCATTATTTATCTGCACTGGTTCCAGAATTACTACACTATAAATTTTGGTATCTGGTATCTAGACATATATTGCTGCGTATCTCAGTATATCCGGACACAACTCCCCCAAACCCACACCAAAGACCAGTTCCTCTATAAAAATGATCTCTGTACCCCATGTTCTCTGTAACTGCCCCCAAGAGCAAATAGAACACATTTCCACCACCAGACCATTTAATTGCTTGTATATCCCAGAAAAAGAACCCCGGAACATTTTTTAAAACAGTATTCAACTTTTTGTAATCATAAGAGAAGGATTTCAATACTATGAAAACACTAGAAGCCCAAATCAACAGGCTTAAATGTTTATGGAAATTAATTGCATTCAATGCCAATAATTGTTTAAAATAGATCACGGAAATCTGTGGTTATTTTTGCCATTTTGCTATGCTTATTTTTCCCAACACTTTTTTCTTTTAAGACTAAAGGTAAAAATAAGTCTGCAGCATTCTCTTTTTAAAAAAAAAAAAAAGGAGGGAGAAGACCATTAGCTTCAGTTTGCTTATTGTAATGGTGCTTTTTTCCTCCACTTGTTCCTAGCTGTTGGAATGCTTCTTCTAGAGCTCCTCAGTCATATGGCTGCAATCATTTGAAACACTTTATATCCCTTCAACCATTACTTTTTCTTGGGGTCTTGAGGGAAATATTCTTTTTCTTATTCCACTTCAATCCAAATTGTCAGCAGTGCCATATCGATTACAGGCATCACAAAGACTAACCATGCAGCAAAATAAGGTAAGTGCCACTGGAATACCTTTCCTGCATGCTGTATTTACTGCTTCATAGCCGAGTCATTGAGAGAACTGAACTAAAGCATCATTGTGAAACATTCACAGCCAGTCTGAGACACTCATAACTTTTCTACCCAGCAGCCTGGAAAAAGAAAGAATTGTTGTGTCATGTGTCTATCTATCTTCCTCCCTCCCTCTCCCTTTTTTCTTCCCCTAGCCTCCTCAAACACAAATCCACTGTGAATCACATAAACAGCAGGACAGAAAATATGAAGCAAGATAATGTCAGAATGCCAAACAACTGGGGCATGTAAAAATACAACATGCCTAGAAATCATACTTTGCAACATGTAGTTTTACTAAAAGTGCACCACTTTTCTAGATTATGGCTTTTAAGCACAGACTGATTCATGGATTGTTGATTAGGTCTTGCTGATACTGTTGTCTGAGATAGTTTCCGGTTTATGTCATTATCTTTTCTTTTTTAACCCACTAGAGTTTACTGCTACAAAGTAACTTAATATATGCCTTCACTTAAGTTATAGTTCTTTTACATCAGAGGTTAATCAAAATGGCCAATATGGAGCCCCAAGGATTGATAGGATTGATTAGTCTTGGGACTATCCAAGTGACTGAGAATATTATTATGGTTGATGGCAGATTCATCAGAACTTTAGACTAGACTTGGAATTTTTATCTACTTATTGGGCCCTTCCCAAGACCTGGAAAAATGGGCAGATATTGTTTCATAGTGTTAAAGATGGTGCAGAATGTAAGCCGTTCCAAGCAAAGCTGCCTTTTGTAATTGACTATTGGTAAGTTTGTCAATGCAGATTAGATTGAAGTGATGCTCATAATGTTTTTAGATTGCATCCAAGCCACCTATTAGTATTGGTACTGCCCGTGTCTTTCTTTTGCCGCAATCATTCTACTTCTATTTGCAGATCTTTGCATTTTGTTATTTTCTCATTTTTTCTGTTTTATTGTTACTTCCAGGCTACTGTTACTAGTATTGCAAGAAAAATCCAGTCCTGTTCCAATCCAGGAGAAAGACCACAAGAAAAGAAGGTCCTTTGGATTCCAGAACTGTCAGTGACAGTAGCATGCTTCTGTGCTGGCTGACCAAATAGCTGAGTGAGCTGATGGATTTTTATAGAGTCCTGGGATTTGGTGATTGAGATGCTTCAAGGGGTTGTGCACCGTAGTAAGCCTTGTGTCTTTTACTATATCACTGATGGTGGGTTAATCCTATTATGTCCTAAAGATCATATTCTGTCTTTAGAATTTTGGTAGGGGGAAATAAATTCTTAATTCCATCAGCTCCAGCCTTCTCTGGGAGCTGTGACTGACGGTGTTTTGTGTATAAATAGATTGGCCCAGTCTTTCTGAATAGTACAATATCCATCTCTAAAGACTTGAAGCTTCTGCTTGAGGATATGGCAGGAAGATTGTGACTGCTTTCTACTTTCTATTGTTGTGAGCCGCCCCGAGTCTTCGGAGAGGGGCGGCATACAAATCTAAATAATAATAATAATAATAATAATAATAATAATAATAATAATAATACACTGGAACTTGTGCCGGAACTACCATTTACCACTGGCAAAGAACTGGTGGGATCATAAGCCTGAAAAAGTGGTCGAAAATGAGCAAGCAAAACTACTGTGGGACTTCCGACTTCAGACTGACCGAATTCTGAAGCATAACACACCAGACATTGTGATCGTGGAGGAAAAGAAAGTATGGATCATTGACATCGCAATCCCAGGGGACAGCAGAATTGAGGAGAAGCAGCTAGAGAAATTAGTGAAATACGAAGATCTAAAAATCGAGCTGCAACGACTCTGGCATAAGCCAGTGAAAATGGTCCCAGTGGTACTTGGCATGCTGGGCGCAATGCCAAAGGATTTCAGTGGAAATTTGAAAACCATCGGAATTGACAAAATCTCCATCTGTCAATTGCAAAAGGCCGCTTTACTGGGATCGGCAAACATAATTCGCCGCTACATCACACAGTCATAGGTGCTTGGGAAGTGCCCGACTGGTGATGAAATACGAAATCCAGCATAGTGATCTCGTTTGCTGTGTTGTACTGACATAATAATAATAGTAATAATAATAATAATAATAATAATAATAATAATAATAATTATTATTATTATTATTATTATTATTATTCCTTTGTTAAGAGTTTTCTCCATTTCTCCTTTGGTGAAATATCTGCCTCTTTTAATATCCCCAAAAATATTTCATTGTCTAGGAAGGGGGGCTTCCCACTTTAGTATTTATTATTTTCATATAATAAATGTTAGGAGGTTGATAAACAATCTTGAACTTTATAAGAGGTCAATAAGCTGAAGAGTTTGAAGACCTTTACTTTAGACTGAGCACAAGGTTGTAATAAAAAAGAGTACCATGCATTGCCCACTTGCCCAGAAGAAGCCATAAACATTTCAGCTTGATCAGACAATGCTTTTATCCAGGCTCTTTGCCCTTTCTCAAGATCTAAGAAAGTGGAATAAATCAGCTACTGAATACACAATATTTATCCATTTATCTTTATCATGTCCTCACTGAGTCAATTTATTTCACTTCCTTCTCCTGTGGAGGATATTTTTTTTTAAAAAACACAGTTGTTTTAAAACTATGTTAGGATTGAAAAAGTTGTGCTCTAGTTTCATTAAGCAATGAGGAGGGTATAACAGACAGGAAGCAGCAGGTGAAGCTAGGAAAAATCACATCAGATACATGTACAATTAGCACAGGTGCCCCCCAAGGCTGTGTACTCTCACCACTTCTCTTCTCTCTATACACTAATGACTGCATCTCAAACGATCCATCTGTTAAACTACTGAAGTTTGCAGATGATACAACAGTGATCAGACTCATTCAAGACAATGATGAATCCGCATACAGACGGGAAGTTGAACAACTATCTTTGTGGTGTGACCAGAACAATCTAGAACTGAACACACTCAAAACCGTAGAAATGGTGGTAGACTTTAAGAGAAACCCTTCCACCCTTCCACCTCTCACAATACTAGACAACACAGTATCAACTGTAGACACCTTCAAATTTCTAGGTTCTATCATATCTCAAGACCTAAAATGGTCACCTAACATCAAAAACATCATCAAAAAAGCACAACAAAGAATGTTCTTTCTGCGCCAGCTCAGGAAGCTCAAACTGCCCAAGGAGCTGCTGATACAGTTCTACAGAGGAATAATTGAGTCTGTCATCTGCACCTCTATAACTGTCTGGTTTGGTGCTGCAACCCAACAGGATCGACACAGACTTCAGAGGATAATCAGAACTGCAGAAAAAACAATTGCTGCCAACCTGCCTTCCATTGAGGACCTGTATACTGCACGAGTCAAAAAGAGGGCGTGGAAAATATTTACTGACCCCTCACATCCTGGACACAAATTGTTTCAACTCCTACCCTCAAAACGTTGCTACAGAGCACTGCACACCAAGACAACTAGACACAAGAACAGTTTTTTCCAAACGCCATCACTCTACTAAACAAATAATTCCCTCAACACTGTCAGACTTTCTACTAAATCTGCACTTCTATTCTACTAGTTTTTCTCATCATTCCTTTCACCCATTTCCTCCCATGTTGACTGTATGACTGTAACTTGTTGCTTATATGCTAAGATTTTTATTAATATTGCTTCTTCATTGCTTATTTGACCCCTATGACAATCATTAAGTTTTGTACCACATAATTCTTGACAAATGTATATTTTATTTTATGTACGCTGAGAGCATATGCACCGACAAATTCCTTGTGTGTCCAATCACACTTGGCCAATAAAAATTCTATTCTATTCTATTCTATAATTTAATTTGAATGGGTATTTCTTCACCATTATCACAACTATAAGACCTGGACCAGCTAGAGAATAATTTTAAGTTTAGATATGAAGACCGAAGTCTATATCCTGAGAAACGTTCATTGTATCATTTATTTGATTTCCAATCAAAGGAAAAGTATTTAATTAAATAAATTTAAGTGCCTCCCTTTCCATTATATCCAATATTGTGTTAAGATATTCATGAACTGGGTGAGCCATGTTAACAAGAGTAGCCAATTAAAAGTCATAGCAACTAAAGTCAGCCAATGGAAGCCAACCACTTCTGAGTCTGTTCAAAGAATCAAAACTGAATACTTAAGCTTAAGGCTGGGCATGGCTCCACTCCATACTCCTCCACTCTGAACTCTGCTGGAATAAAACTAACTGTTCTCTGCTATCTGTAACTGCTTGAAGAACTCTGCTAATGGCATTGCAAATTTATCTGTTATTATGTTTATAAATAAATTTATGAATCCAGCTGAATCAGTCACCTGTGTGTGCTTCTGGTTTTGAATTATGCAACAAACTTTAACAGATTGACATGTTAGGGTGAAATGAAACAACTGAGATGCTTGGACAAAAATCCTTTCATCATCAGTTTGTGACGGTGTTGAGTGGCCTACCAAAGATCACCTTCTTTGCAAATGTGTATATTTGGGGATGACATTTAGATATAGCTCACTGAATTTGTGTTAAAATAAATTTTGTGTTACTTGTTAAGCAACATATTATCTTGTATGGATTAAATATGATGGTGATGTTCTAACTAGTTGTCAATGTTCTAACTATTAGATGTCAATGTTCTAACTACTCATAATTTTGGCGTTTGCATGTGTGCATCTTTTAATGCTTAAGAGTGTAGGATGCAATTTTAATGAACAATTACATTCCCAATATATTTCCCCAAGAATAAATATAACAACCAAACAAATAAAATAATTTAACCATGTCATATTGAATTTAGATCTACATTATTCAACCCATGTAACAACATTTTTTATTTCAGTTATCTACCATAGAATTCGTGCTACTTATACATTACATTTTAACAAAGATATAGGGCAGAGTTGCACTTCTTAGGCCATCTCCAGAATAGCCATTCACCATGTTGTAAGTGAAGAAAAATATGACATCATTCCGCTCCCAGGCCCAACTTATTGCAAACCAATTGATACCCAGGCTTTGTTTAAAGTTTTGATTAAAAATTGTTATTTTTTGGGGTCAGCCAAACAACAACAACAATCTTTATTTGCTTTTAGCTGCTAAAGAAAGAGGATATACAGTACATTCACATATTTAAAGACATCTAGATGAATAGATAAGTGAATAAGGGAAAATAATGGTGGGTTTTGTCCTAAAGCAGGTAGCTGCTCTCCCACTGCATTGTGCAATCTGCTACCTCTCCTTACTGGCTAGTATGATTAAAAAAAAGGCAAGTCCTAGCAAGTTTTGGGAGGGTCTCAGAATACTAGCTTGGAGGTTTGAAATTTAGTATATCAGTGGGGTTCAAGCTTTATACTGTCGGCTTATGGAGGAAATCCATGATTAACAAATTGGAAGGATTAAAATTTCAAGCTAATGACATGCTTGTTTTGATCAAGCATGCTACTGAAATAAGCAATCAAAATGAAATCTATACTGTTCATTATGTTTGGGATTTTGTCATTATCAAATTGCAATTTTAAACCTACCTACTGAGAATCTACCCACTGAGCATTCTGTTTTGCTTTAAAGTAAACATGGATAGAACTATACCTTTTTTTAATAAAGTTTTTTTTTAAAGAACAATGTTCTGAAATATTGTGCCTTGTTTTGTCTGGGGGGTGGGAGGTTGTCTAGCAGCAAAATGCTTTTGGTGATGTCAATCATGAGCCAACAAGTTGATGCATTCTTGTAAAGAAAAGAATAAGAAACCATTCCTAAAACCCTAGCATACATCAACTCAAATGAGATTTTACCTTTTATATTTGCCCCCATAACCATTCCAGTCTTTCTTTTTTAAAAAAAGAATCCTTCCTTCCTCCATTTCTCTGTTGTTTTATGGCACAATTTTTTTTAAAGGCCACAAATGCACGACCGGCGGCTTAAACCGCCGGCCGAAATTGCCCCCGGAACAGGGGGACGCTGCCGGCAGCTCTTTGGAGCTCCGAACTTCCAGGTTCCTTCCTCCTCTGGTTTTATGGCTCGAAGCGAACACTCGCCCACCCTCCACTATTAACAGTGTGTCCTATGGAGGTCGCCTCGGGGCCGAATAGGAATTTTTTACGGCCTCCCCTTTAGAGGCGGCCGTTTTTCCGCCTGTTCCACCCTGATGGTGCAAACTGGATTGGTTAGGGGGTGCGGCGCACTTAGATGTCAGTATAGGCCTTCCTTTGGTCACTGGGGTTTGGCAGGTTAGGGACGGAAATGGGCAATTAGAAGCGACTGTGCATGCTCCTTTGGGCATCCTTTAAAGGGTGATGGCCCGCCTCTCTCCAGGAACTAGAGGTTGGAACAACTTCGGGGATTGGTGAGAGGATGTCCATGGGAATCACCGGATCCAATTTCCCACGGGGATTGGAGGGTGAACTCCTCCCACATGACAAAGGGGCGTGGCTTGGATCCAGGTAAAGGTGGCTACCTTCACCTGGTTCAGCAAGGAGTTTTTGCCCAATGTTACCAAGGAATTTTCTGGTAGGAATTTCCGCCCCGTTAGTTTTGGCCTCTGCAGGTCCTTAGTTCATGTTTGAATTTAAATATTTAAATTTACGTATTCAAATGTATTTAAATTTATGTTAATTTAATAAAATGACCCTTATTTAATCCACAATACATCTCAGCGTCTTTACTCCGCTTCAGGGGGGCAAATGGCTTTTCTTTCTCAAGACTGAATGGACCTATTTTTTTTTAGTTCTTTTTATTGTGGAATACAGATAGTCTTCAACTTATGGCTCCAATTGGGATTGCAACTTCCATTGCTAGGCAATCCAGTCATTAAGCAAATCACATCTGACTTTGCAACTTTTTTGATGCAACCGTTAAGTGAATCATCACTAAACAGATGGTACTGAGTTGAGAACCACCTGTAATGATTGCGTATCCAATGAACTTGCTAACTAATAATGGAAAAAGCATTTCATTTCAATTCAATTCAATTTATTAGATTTGTATGCCGCCCCTCTCCAAAGACTCAGGGCGGCTCACAACAACATTAAAAACAGTATAACAATGGAACAAATCTAATAATAAAATTACATTAAAAACCCCCAATAATTTAAAAACCATACTACACATACATACCAAACATAAAATATAAGATTTTATAAATATTATAAATATTTATATTATACATAAAATATAAAATTTGTATGATATGAAAGGATATATCCTGTAAGACAGAGCATGCTATACAGAATGACAAGATTATCTCTTTCATATATGCGAGGTTTTTAAAAAAAATATGGAAAAGTATTACATTATTACCTAGGTAAATTTTCTAAAGTAGGCATTAAGAAGCTGGCTTGTCATTTTAAAAATGCTGATTTGTGATCTCCCTTTTTTCAGACACTTTGACATTTGTACAAAACTTATGGCAGCTGTTTCCTAGTAAATGACTTGCTTGTTTGGGGATAATGGTGGAGGGCTTTCATTTGTGGTGATTTATTTCTACATTCCATCATTTCTGCTTCCTCAGAAATAGAACTCCAAATGTCAGCCTAAATAGCAGTGGCTTCTTGTCCTGTTTGATATCAAGTAGTGATTATGGCCAGGGTGATATTTGCTGGAGATGCTGATTTAATGGGACCTATTGCTAAGCTTTTCTATTGGCAGATATAACTAAAACAACACTTCAACACTAGCCCGAAAAAATGTAATGACAAATATTATTGAAGCATATGAAAAATGGATTCCTTGATTGATTTCCCTTCTGCATTCTCTTAAATCAGACATCTCAAACTAACTAACCCCAGTCACAGTTAGCAACCTCTTGGAACATAGCTCTATTTAATGTACGCCTTCGGATTCCATGTTATACTGAATGCATTAACACAGCATTCAAAATCTATCACAGAGCTTACTTCTGTGCTAGAAACAACATAATTTTAAGGACGTCCTGTTTTGAAGTGCAAGCAGATAAAGTTCTGTGGTTTCTATCCCACAAATAGATAACGTGCATGTACACCGAGAGCTTATTCACCAGAGATAAATTCCGTGGGTGTCATTTTCCAATCAGACTTGGCCAATAAAGCTACTCTATTCTACTCAATTCCCCACTCCCTAAATGTCCTAAATATTGGGACAAGGAAATAATTCTGCAGGCTTCTTGTCTGCTCAAAAGATAAGCAACTAAATGGCTTAAGGTTGCCTGAGAGTAGACTGAAAAATAGAACTTCTCTGGGTCTTAAGCAATTAGCAATCATTGGGCTCAGAAAGTTTGTTTGTTTATTTGTTTGTTTGTTTGTTTGTTTGTCTGTTTGATTGATTGATTGATTGATTTCTATGCCACCCTTCTCAAGGTGACTCAGGGCGGCATACAACATTATTAAATACAACAATATGTAAAGAAATCTAAATTACTACAAAAGAGTTATACAAATTACTTAAAAAGTATTAAAAACCCCATATACAGTCATACACATTCATCCAATTCAATCATACATAGTATCGACTGGAGACAATATCATCACTCACAGCTCCCATGCACACCGGCAGAGGTAGGTCTTGAGAGCTTTACGAAACCTTACGGTATCTAAATCGGTGTCTGGCAAATTTTCAGTGTTCTCAACAATCTGAATTTATATCAGCTAATGACAAATGATTGGTGGCTTTCTGGGGTTTTATATGCTTCTGATCAGCACCTATATTCTCCTTAGATTGCTGCCCTTACTCACAGAAGTAAAAATGATCAGGGTCTAGAAACCAAGACTTACGAAGAGAGACTGCGGGAACTGGGCATGGATAGAGAAAAGGAGGGCCAGAGCGGACATGATAGCAGTCTACAGGTATACGAGGGGTTGCCACAGAGAGGAGGGGATCACTTTATTCTCCAAGGCACCGGAGGGCCGGACGAGGAACAACGGCTGGAAGCTGACCAAGGAGAGATTCAACCTGGAAATAAGGAAAAACTTCCTGACGGTCAGAACGATCAACCAGTGGAACAACCTACCAGCGGACGTTGTGAACTCCAATACTCTGGACATTTTAAAGAAGAAATTGGACTGCCATTTGGCTAGGATGCTATAGGGCTCCTGCTTAGGCAGAGGGTTGGACTTGATGACCCGCATGGTCCCTTCCAACTCTAACAATAAATAAATAAGAAAGAAAGAAAGAAAGAAAGAAAGAAAGAAAGAAAGAAAGAAAGAAAGAAAGAAAGAAAGAAAGAACATGATTATGTGGATTACTGGATTCTGATCCTGCTTTTGTTTTGGATACTTTCTTGTTCTCTGTTCTAGTGAGCACTGACTGATGACCAATGTAAATGAACAGAATCAGAGGCATCAGGAAGTGTGTGCGAAGAAAGTTCTTTTATACTTGCAGAATAATCAGTTTTGGTTCAGGCAGCTGCCAATGTTTTGGTTCATTGCAACTTTACTGCAGATATTCTTCACCATCCAATGTCAGCTGGACCTAGAGGGTCGGAACAGCTAGTATTTCCTGTCTAAACTCTGGATGTTATCATCCAAGGCCATTCTGTTCTGGGATCTTTCAACAATGACTCTTCTTTAATAATGCTAAGTGCCTAAACCAATCTGAATCAACCTGAATATCCTAAGTCTATCCCCTCTTCTGCTGTAAGCTTTTTTGGCTGTTTTGAAACACATATTTAGCACCTTTGAAAAGGAGCCCAAATTACAGCTGACAAGCAGGAGGCTCTGGACACTCTGGCTGTCTCTCTCACATACTTCGTCCTGTAACACTAGGTAATGGAAGCAAAAATGACCTTGACAAACAGGGAGAAGAAAGGCAGCCAAGGAAATGGTCAGATCAAAAGCAACTTAGACCACAGCAGGAAGTAGCTAGAAGATACCCTCCCTAGTTTCTTAGGGTCTAAAAGAGATTGGGAGAGCAATGCACTTTAAGACTGGTAACATTCTGCTAATACAATCTTACAATAAAATGGAATTAGCTCATCTGGCTGTGCTTCCTGTCAGAAATACCTTGCAAATTTGGGGGTTTTGACTACATGGTCTGTGAGATCTCTTCAAACACCAACATTCTATGATCCCATGAAACAATAAAGGACTCTACCACACATCCATCCTCTGATGACTGTCATCTATTATTTGGGTTATTATCAAAAAGCACAAAACTAGGAGAAAAAATAACCTACAATAATGTATTTATTTATTAGTTTTATATCCCACTATTTTTTTTTGTATAACTCAAGATTACATAAATGATATTCTTTTGACCTATTTTCCCTTAGGAGCAGGGGTGGGCTACTGCCCGGATGGGGGGGAATGCAGTGGGTTAGCGAAAATAGCGCTCCAGCCCAGATCACCCAATTTGCAATGAAATATGTTGAAAGAAAATGCAGGGCGTTCTGCATAGGCCACACCCACAGTGTGGTAGTAAAAGTTTTGGTAGTCCTTCACTGCATAACAACCAACCTGTGTGGTGGAGTGGGATGGGATACATGAGAGAATGATTGGTCCAAAGTCACCCAGCTGACCTCTCTGCCTAAGGTCAGGAACGTATGGTCTTCTGTTTTCTAATCCTGCTCCTTAACCACTAGTGAAAGGCTGAGGGGGGTTCTGATATATTATCCAGTAATCTCCATAACTGCTTCCATATTCTCCATATCAGCAGATGACAAGCAGAGATGTATATTTTTTTGTGTTTTTCTTGCAGGTGTGCAAAAGCATCACTAACATACGCAAGGCACTGTGCAAGGCAGTAGCAGAAAAAGTTGCTCTCACTGCCCTATGCTAACATTTTGTCTGTAAGCAATAACAACAGAAGTTTATTTTTAATAATCTTCAAAGTAAAGGACTAATCCCACATTGAAAAGTAGTCCAACAGATAAGAGAAATGGAGGTAGGAGATTGCACAAGGCAGTGTGAGAGCAGCTACTTGCTTTACCGCAAAAACCTCCATTATACTTGTCACTATTAGATAACATGGTGCCCATCCCAAATTAAAGAGATTGTGAAGTTATGCATGTGTCTAGTGATATATGTTGGGATGGGAAGGAAGGAAAGGAAATTTATGAATCCCTTTTAATGCACCCTACACACAAGAGAAAAGACACCATGTTTAGTGGCAGGATGTTTGCAGCAGGATAGGAAGGGGCAATGGCAACAGCCTGTTTTATGCCATAATAACTTTCTGCCTGCAAAAAGAGGTGAGGATGGCATTTTCACTGAGTCATAAGAAAGAGGCCTCCTGCATATTCAAGCATTGAGGTTCACCAAGACCAGCAATGGGTTGCTACTAGTCTGGCCCAGTTCTATGAACTAGTAGCAGTGGCAATGGGAGGCTCTGCCCACCCACCCCGATGCTTCTGCGCATGTGCAGAAGTGTTGTGTATGTGCATGCAAACCAGTAGCGATGGGATTTAGAACCCATCACTGATCAGGACCTGGCATAAGGTACACTATATGGGATGCAAAACCTTAAAGACAACATCAGTGAGATATCATCTAGTGTTCTTTTGGATTTCTGCAGGCAAGAAGAGGTCAACCAATGCCTGGAAGGTTTTCTTATAGATCCCTTGTGGTCCACCAGCAAAAACCAGCCTTTCCTTAGTGTTACCCAATATCTGTGCCTTAACTGGTTTTCTGGACCTAACTCCAGCATATTTTTCTTCTTTTTCCTCTGAGAATCTATCAAAAGTAAGGGTGAGATTCATGGGGGTTATCCAGAAAGTAAGGTTACAAGTCACCTAGCTCTCATGGGGAATGTTCAAGGGGGAAGTTGATATTACTATAATGTAGCGGAAAGCCAGTGGAAGAGAACAAGCAGTGCCAGTGGTCAGTAGATAATCGAGTGGCATTGTGGTGAAGGTTAGAGATGAGTATCCCCATTCTGTTTCTCTTCAAGTGTGAAGTATGTGCTATATAATACACTACCAGAATGCTAAGGGCGTGAACTCTGCTGCGATGTGTGCACAAGATGCTTATTGAAGTGCACAAAATTGACAGAGTCAGTGCCGCCTGAGAATTTCTTGACCATTTCGAGATTAAAGGAGAGGCTTTTCTCAACTCTATAGTGACAGGAGATGAAATTTGGGCTTATCACCATACTCCACAGAGCAAACATCAATCAATGCAGTGACACCATAAAAAATCCAAAACTCTGCAATCGGTGAGAAAAATCTTGGGCACCCATTGTGCACAAATCTTGGGCACACATTGCAGCAGAGTTCATGCCCTTAGCATTCAGGTAGCTTACAGCGCACGCTTCACACTTGGAGGGAAACAGAATGGGGACGCTCATCTCTAACCTTCACCACAACGCCAGTCAATGATCTACTGACCACTGGCACTGCTTGTTCTCTTCCAGTGGCTTCCCGCTACATGATAGCAATACCAACTTCCCCTACAAACATTCCCCACGAGAGCTACGTGCCTTGTAACCTTACTTTCTGGATAACCCTTGTACAATGGGATTAGCAGATGACAAAACAGAGCCTCATATCTCATTGCTATGTACAAAATATTCTATCCCGCTCTCCTCCCATTTAAAATAGAGACAGCCAAGTGCACGCATAATTTCTTAGCAATTATTATTTTCTCATGGTTACACCTAATTTGTTTCCTTGCAGTATGTATTATAATATACTTTATTCTGGAGCCAGTCTGTCTTTTCAGCCTTCAGGTACCATTCATTTTGAGCTGATACCCTGTGGGGCTGGGGTGGGGGAAGGTGCTATTCAAAATAAGGAGATATCAACTGATTGAAGTCCTACTGGGACTCTATTTTATAAATTGCACTTCACATGTCCCATTTAACAAGCCCATCAGTTCCAGAGCTTATATTTCTCTGTAACTGGCTAGAATCTCCAAGATATGTAATTTCTTCATTTGAGACCAATTTTTTACATGATTGATTGGTATAATTAGGTTAGTGTCTGAGAGCAAGCAGTCCTTATATGCTTCCAAGGAAGAAAAGTCTGGATGTTGAACTCTGCCTGCCAGACACGACTGACAATAAACTTGGGATAAAGACAATGACTTGACTTCTCAATAAAAGAGGAGATCGGTCATTCAGAGTGCGAACAAGCTGGCCAAGTGTGGAAGTTAGCTACTTCTCAGTCTCTTTTAATCAAATCAAGACAAACTTAAAAGCCTAAAAGCTAAAGGCAATATGAGATAGAGATTCATTTGGTGAATATATAAGATGAACAGGCATTCGTCTTGGCTGGCAAGCAATTGCATGGAAATGTATCCAAGGGGGGTTCTTATTAATACTACAGTAGCATTTGAGATAGACGAAGCTGTGGTGTTGCTACCCTTTAGCAATTGTTTCCACTTTACTTCTGGAAGCTTAAATAGAGCAACTCGGGAAAGAGTCTGTGATTTTCACTGAAGTGTCCCAATCTCTCCTCCAGTGTCAATTCTTGATTAACCCATATCTGATTTTAGAACCTAGATAGATGCCCACCAGATAATTCCACAACTGTAGGCTAGATTGGGAACTTTTTTTTAAAAAAAAAGTATGTAAAACAGAAAACCCATTTCTACAACACCGCCAAGAAAATTGGAGAGATTGAGTCATCAGTAACTCAGCTCAACAAAAAGGCTCTCTATTTTTGGAAACTCTTGTCTTACTTCATCTCAGAGTAGAAACGTGGGATTTTTGCTAACATAGTAACCCAGTGAAAAGTGGATTAAAAATTTTAATCAACCTAACCTACCTTTGCAAAAATGAATTCTGATCCATTCTTTTTACACATAGACATAAATGCAAGCATGCATACTACATCTTTATGTCCAGGATGCAAGGGGTCATTAAATATTACAAGGTTCCTCTTTTCGACTCATCCAGTATACAGGTCCTCAATGGAAGGCTGATCCTTTACATCCTGTACTTAAATTGGTTCAATTCCTATATTCAAAACAGATTATTATTATTATTATTATTATTATTATTATTATTATTATTATTATTATTATTATTATTTATTGGATTTGTATGCCGCCCCTCTCCGCAGACTCGGGGCGGCTAACAACAGCAGTAAAACAGTACAACAAAATCCAATACTAAAAAACAGTTAAAAACCTATTATATAAAAAACCAATCATACATACAAACATACCATACATAAAATTGTAAAGGCCTAGGGGGAAAGTGAATCTTAGTTCCCTCATGCCTGGTGGCAGAGGTGGGTTTTAAGCAGCTTACGAAAGGCAAGGAGGGTGGGGGCAATTCTAATCTCTGGGGGAGTTGGTTCCAGAGGGTCGGGGCCGCCACAGAGAAGGCTCTTCCTCTGGGTCCCGCCAAGCGACATTGTTTGGTTGACGGGACCCGGAGAAGACCCATTCTGTGGGACCTAACTGGTCGCTGGGATTCGTGCAGCAGAAGGCGGTCCCTGAGGTAATCTGGTCCAGTGCCATGAAGGGCTTTATAGGTCATAACCAACACTTTCAATTGTGACCGGAAACTGATCGGCAACCAATGCAGACTGCGGAGTATTGGAGTAACATGGGCATATTTGGGAAAGCCCATGACTGCTCTCGCAGCTGCATTCTGCACGATCTGAAGTTTCCGAACACTTTTCAAAGGTAGCCCCATGTAGAGAGCGTTACAGTAGTCGGGCCTCGAGGTGATGAGGGCATGAGTGTACAGTTTTTACAAAAAATAGTAAAAAGAAAAAAGAAAAGAAAATATTACTATGTTAGTCATAAAGCCTGAAGATGTAGATTAAGTTGCATTTGTATGAATCAAAGGTTAATTATGCTTTTTGTGGTCAATTCCCCTACTTTACACCTCCCCAAAAGAGAAAACAAACAGAAAGATTTGGGAACTTTGGACGGAAGACGGCTGTGTCCCATTACTGATTAGCTGAAGCTTATGATGTCATTAATACATTTCTATTAATTCCTGCAACTGATTTATGAAAAAACAAACTCACCCCTCCCCAAATAATTGTAGCCCTTTGTAGGTAGGGATCTGAATATGTGATGCGATGTGGATGAAATATTGTGTTGCCATTGTTTTTCATTAAAAGGTGGATTTTGTTAACATGGGGAAAAAGAAGACTGACAATTAGCCATAGTTCATTGGTATATGCATCTGTTATCTGTTCACAGTTTATTCCCTAACTGAGTAATATGCTGTATACTCTGCCTCCCCCCCCATTTCTTGTTCAAAATTGCTGATGGAAATAAGTAATTTATCTTAAAAAAGATAAATGAATGTGGCATTTTCGTTAAATGTATTGAAACACCCACCACCCCAAAAAAATATAATATATTGGGTATGAAGACATTACAATAAAACCAAAACAACAACAACAATAAACTTTATCCTTGTTTTGGCATGAAATACCTGTATCAAAGTTGCCCAGAGAGCATAACAAGAAGAGTATTAACAATGTCCAGATGCACAGAAATCTATTGGGATGCCTCTCGCTAGCAGCCAAAAATGAAAAGGATGACAGTGCCAATCATAGCTAATAGACTGTGTTAATACTTTTCAAACAGCTCTTTCACACTTGAAACCGATGCTCATTAATAATGTATGATCTAGTCAGAAGGAAATGGAACATTTGCCTCAGGAACTAAAATGGCACATTCTTCCTTGCCAGATTCTTTCGAAACAATGCAATCCCATTTTTGAAGGACAATTTGTATTTTGTCATTAGGATTCCACAGAAACAATGTCAAACCTAATTATATCAATTGCCCCTTTATTTTGTAGACATGTATTGCAAATGTTGCCCATTTCAGAACTGTTCTCTTTCTCCTAGTCACCTTCCCAGTTTCTCTGACAATTCAATGCTGTATGAGTAACCTCCAAATTGTCTGGTGGATAGCTAGTGGAAAAGAGTACAGTAATACCTCATGATACGAACTTAATTGGTGCAAGGAGGAGGTTCGTAAGACGAAAGGTTCGTAAGACGAAACATTGTTTCCCATAGGAAACAATGTAAAGTCAATTAATCCGTGCAACCAAAAAAACCCCCGCAAAAAAACGGCTTTTGGCGACTGCTGGGAAGCCGTGCGGCTGTTTTAAAAGGTGACAGCTGACCTGGGGGGCTTGCCAGCACCCCCCCGAACCCAGGTTCGGGGTTCTGGGGGTGCTGGCAAGCCCCCCAGGCCGGCTGCGACCTTTTAAAACAGCCGCGCCGCTTCGCAGCTGTCTCCCGAAGCCGAACGCGGAAGTTCGGCTTTAGCGTTCGGCTTCAGGAGACAGCTGCGAAGTGGCGCGGGTGTTTTAAAAGGTCGCAGCCAGCCTGGGGGGCTTGCCAGCACCCCCCCGAACCCGGGTTTCGGGTTCAGGGGGGTGCTGGCAAGCCCCCCCAAGCCGACTGCGACCTTTTAAAACACCCGCGCCGCTTCGCAGCTGTCTCCTGAAGCCGAACGCTAAAGCTGAACTTCCGCGTTTGGCTTCGGGAGACAGCTGCGAAGCAGCGCGGGTGTTTGAAAAGGTTGCAGCCGGCCTGGGGGGCTTGCCAGCACCCCCCCAAACCCCAAACCCGGGTTCGGGGGGTGCTGGCAAAACCCCCAGGCCGGCTGCGACCTTTTAAAACACCCGCGCCGCTTCGCAGCTGTCTCCTGAAGCCGAACGCTAAAGCCGAACTTCCGCGTTCGGCTTTGGGAGACAGCTGCGAAGCGGCACGGGTGTTTTAAAAGGTCGCAGCCGGCCTGGGGGGCTTGCCAGCACCCCAGGCCGGCTTCGACCTTTTAAAACACCCGCGCCGCTTCGCAGCTGTCTCCTGAAGCCGAACACTAAAGCCGAACTTCCGCGTTCGGCTTCGGGAGACAGCTGGAAAGCGGCGCGGGTGTTTTAAAAGGTCGCAGCCGGCCTGGGGGGCTTCCCAGCAACCTCCCGAACCGAACCCGGGGTTCAGAAAAATTTTGCCTCTTACGAACTTTGTTTGAGTTACGAACCGGCGTTCGGGAGGCTTCTTGGAAGCCCCGCCGCCCGGCTGTCACCTTTTTAAACAGCCGCGCGGCTTCCCAGCAGTCTCCGAAAGCCGGTTCGTAACTCGAAAAAAGTTTGTAAGAAGAGGCAAAATTTTGCTGAACCCCAGGTTCGTATCACGAGTTGTTCGTAAGACGAGGGGTTCGTATCTTGATGTACCACTGTATTTATTATTTATTTATTTTATTTATTTATTTATTATTTAGATTTGTATGCCGCCCCTCTCCGCAGACTCGGGGCGGCTCACAACAAGACACAACAAATCGTAACAAATCCAAATAAATTTAAATATTTAAATATTTAAAAAGAACCCCAATATACTAACACACACACACACAAACATACCATGCATAAGTTGTACATGCCCGGGGGAGGTGTTTTACTTCCCTCATGCCTGACGGCAAAGGTGGGTTTTAAGGAGTTTACGGAAGGCAGGGAGAGTAGGGGCAGTTCTAATCTCCGGGGGGAGTTGGTTCCAGAGAGTCGGGGCCGCCACAGAGAAGGCACTTCCCCTGGGGCCCGCCAACCGACATTGTTTAGTTGACGGGACCCGGAGAAGGCCCACTCTGGGATTCGTGCGGCAGAAGGCGGTCTCGGAGATATTCTGGTCCAGTGCCATGAAGGGCTTTAAAGGTCATAACCAACACTTTGAATTGTGACCAGAAATTGATCGGCAGCCAATGCAGACTGCGTAGTGATGGTGAAACATGGGCATACCTAGGTAAGCCCATGACCGCTCTCGCAGCTGCATTCTGCACAATCTGAAGTTTCCGAACACTTTTCAAAGGTAGCCCCATGTAGAGAGCATTACAGTAGTCGTACCTCAAGGTGATGAGGGAATGAGTGACTGTGAGCAATGAGTCCCGGTCCAGATAGGGCCGCAACTGGTGCACCAGGCGAACCTGGGCAAACGCCCCCCTCACCACAGCTGAAAGATGGTTCTCTAATGTGAGCTGCGGATCGAGGAGGACGCCCAAGTTGTGGACCCTCTCCGAGGGGGTCAATGATTCCCCCCCCCAGGGTAATGGACGGACAGATGAGATTGTCCTTGGGAGGCAAAACCCACAGCCACTCCGTCTTATCCGGGTTGAGCTTGAGTCTGTTGACACCCATCCAGGCCCCAACAGCCTCCAGACACCGGCACATCACTTCCACTGCTTCATTGACTGGACATGGGGTTGAGATGTAAAGCTGGGTATCACCTCACCCCATGCCCTTGGATCATCTCACCCAGCGGTTTCATGTATATATTAAATAGCAGGGGGGAGAGGACCAACCCCTGAGGCACCCCACAAGGGAGAGACCTCGGAGTCAACCTCTGACCCCCCACTAACACCGACAGTGACCAACCGGAGAAGTAGGAGCAGAACCGCTGGAGAACAGTGCCTCCCACTCCCAACCCCTCCAGCCGGTGCAGAAGAATACCATGGTCGATGGTATCGAAAGCCGCTTAGAGGTCAAGAAGCACCAGGACAGAGGATAAACCCCTGTGCCGGGCCTGCCAGAGATCATCCATCAACGCGACCAAAGCAGTTTCCGTGCTGTAACCGGGCCTGAAACCCGACTGCTGGGGACCTAGATAATCAGCATCTTCCAAGGACCGTTGGAGCTGGAGCGCCACCACCTTCTCAACAACCTTCCCCATAAAGGGAAGGTTGGAGACTGGGCGATAGTTATTAAGTACGGCTGGGTCCAGGGAAGGCTTCTTGAGGAGGGGGCACATGAGCGCCTCTTTATAGAGTGTTGGAAAGACTCCCCTCCCCAAGGAAGCGTTGGTAATCTCCTGGACCCAGCCCCGTGTCACCTCCCTGCTGGCCGAGACCAGCCAGGAGGGACACGGGTCCAGTAAACAGGTGGCGGAACTCACAGCTCCAATGGCCTTGTCCACTTCATCAGGTGTCACCAGATCAAACTCTTCCCAGACAGGTGGACAAGTACATGCCCCAGTCACCTCGACTGACTCATTGTCAGTCAACTCTGTTTTCCAATTGGAGTCGAGGTCGGCCCGGATCTGAGCGATTTTATCAGCGAAAAACGTGTTAAAATCCTCGTCACTGCTCTGCAAGGGCTCCCCAACTCCCCCCTGGTTAAGAAGGGAGCGGGTCACCCTAAACAGAACGGCCGGGCGGGATTCCGCTGATGCAATCAAGGTGGCATGGTACGCGCATCTTGCCGCCTTGAGCTCCACTTTGTAAGTCTTAATAAAAGCTCTTACAAGTGTTCGATCAGATTCAGACCTACTCTTCCTCTATCGCTTCTCTAGATGTCTCTTCTGGCGTTTCAACTCCCGGAGCTCCTCATTGAACCATGGAGCTCTACGGGGTCTAGCGCCACAGAGAGGTCGCAAAGGCGCAATCCGGTCAAGAGCCTCCGCTGCGGCCTTGTTCCAGGCCTCCGCAAGAGACTCCGCCGAAGTGTGGACGAGTGTCTCTGGAATAACCCCAAGCGCTGTCTGAAAGCCTTCTGGGTCCATCAGGCGTCTGGGGCGGAACATCTTAATTGTCAAGTCTTGCCTGTTTTTTGATTGATTGATTGATTGATTGATTGATTGATGTAGGTAGGCAGGGATGGATGGATGGATAGATGGATAGGCAGACAGACAGATGATAGATAGAGACAGAAAGTTGATAGTTGATAGATAGAGAAAGAAAGAAAGATGATAAATGATTGTTAGGTAGATGATATATATATATATATATAGATAGATAGATAGATAGATAGATAGATAGATAGATAGATTAGATAGATAGATAGATAGATAATAGATAGATAGATAGATAGATAGATAGATAGATAGATAATAGATAGATAGATAGACAGACAGACAGACAGACAGACAGACAGATGGATAGATGGATAGATTTGATAAATAGCTATGGTTGATAGATATAGTTGACTGATACGGATGGGAGAGAGAGAGATAGGTAGTGTGTTTCTGTCTCTCTGTGCGTGTGAGAGAGAGGGGAGAGAGGGAGAGGGAGAGAGAGAGATTAAAAGCTTATCCACATGAAGGAAATGAAAGAATTAGAATTTTAAAGGATTATTATCCCACTGGTTCCTCTACTATGGAGAATAATTACTGTAATATTCTATTCAAAAGCAGCTAATAATTTCAAACAAAGCCCATGTTGTTGCACGCAAGTCCATCTAGATTCTAAATAACTAGATGCGCTCAAATTAATATTTATTTCTGTGGCACATAGGAAGGAAATTTGATTGGGAATAATGATTGGCAAGAAATCACCTCTCTCTGTGAAATAATAAGCAAAAGAACAGAGCATACAGAGTACAGAATATAATACTCATATGGCTTCAAAGTGTTTCACTTGAGCCATTTGGAGATGAAAGTTTTGTTGTGAGGCCTGGATTGTTTAAGCGAACAGAGCAAACAGCAATGTCCACAGTGACATACTGGGTTCATCCCAATTATTTATTGTTTTATTTCTCTCCAGCAGACCCATAATGGTCATATTCAGTCAGTGCAACAAATAGAACAGGAACAAAAAATAGATACACAAATTTACTGTTCTATTTATCAGTGTAAATGTTGGCAAAGGTTGGCAGGAAGGAAACATTGAATATTCTGTTCAATATTCAATTGAATGTTCTATTTGGGTCAGATAAATTTCCTTTCCCAGCATGGAAGAAGAATGATCTTAGTCATCTCTTCTGATGAGAATGCAGCTTGATTCACTATTAGTCACATGCCCAGTGTGAACACCTATCCCACTGTCCCACCTACATTCTCCCTTGGGGAATTTCAGGTAATTCATTTCATCCAGAGAAATGGATCATGATTATTTGGGGTGCTGCTGGGGGTTTGCTGGGGTTTGGGAGAACCTCTAGCTAAGATTCCATGCAGTTTGTAGAACCCTCAAAATCCACTCCTGACTGGCCCCTCCCACCCTTGCCCACTTCTCCCAGGTGTCCCCACAGATAAATTTTGGATGCAGCTAAGTGCAAGGCATACACAGAGGCTCAGAGAGGGTGAAAAACAGGCCTATCTGAAGTTTTGGAAGGCTGGAAGTGGGCCTATTTCTGGTCTCCAGAGGCTTCCTTAGCCTGAGGAGGCTGTTTTCACCCCCCTGGAGGCTTGAGGAAAGCCTCCAGAGTCCAGAGAAGGCAAAAATGCCCCCTGCCACTCAGGTGCAGAAGGCTGACTAGGCTCCACCCACCATGTCCTCGCCCACACAGCAACCAGGCAGAAAACCCCTTCCTAAAATGTTTGAAGCCCAACCCTAATGATGCTACTTCAGACTCTCAACGGGAATGAAATATCTAGCATTTGGGATAAATCAGGTACCAAATTTTTCAGAACAGTCTGAATCCAAGGGAATAAATTACATAGTTGCCCAAAGTCAACTCTTAGTGGACAAATTTAATACTAAATAAAAATAAAATAGACCCAGATGATAAAATATTGTTTATGTGATGATGATAAAGTCTGGCAGAAATAGATAAAAATTGAGGGAGGGGATTATTTGTGGGGATTGCTCTCCACCCTTGCAACCAAGAGACACTGTAATAATTCTATCAGTGATGGGCTCCTACGGGAATGGTCAGGAATGCAGTTCCGGTACCAAAATTTGGAGCTCCACCCCAGAGCACCCAATTTGCACCAAAAGATGTTGAAACAAAATGCATAAGCCACGCCCACAGTGTGGTAGTAAAAATGTTGGTAGCCCATCACTGAATACTATGTAGACATTTGATAATGGACTGTTATAATCAGACACTGGTTGCTTGCACAACATCATAAGGATCACTTATTCTGTGAAGTGGGATGCTATATAATTTCAATAAATGGATACAAAATGGAAGTGTGCATGTGTCCTTGTACAAAAGGTCATTGAACCTGTGCAGAGTTTTAGAATCATGGTTTGCTTTCCCCCTTTTTATTTTTGTACACAACTGTCAGCTACACAAGAGCAGGGTTGAATTCCCTACACACTTTTCAGATTCTTTTGGAAAACTACTATTGATTAGTCTTTAAAGATAGAGGCTAGATAGAGATGCCAATCTAAAATGATTAGCAGTGATTGTCATATAATCTCCACATTTTTAAAAGATGAGCTAGAAATATCAACCACCTCAGAAGCATGTGTTCTGTTTTTAATTTGGGCTCAGTTCTATAAAGGAAGAATTCATTTTAATGGGAACTGTATATTTAGCCAAGATTTACTGGTTGACTAAGTACCTGTAAATATCTGTTATCTGCATAGCTGATGAATGAAAATAGCCGAGGACTGTCTTGTTATGAAGGGTTGTTTGATCTTTAGTCAATGTTAAATAAGAAAGGGGGGGGGTTAAGGCTAAGATAATAGCACAAATTGAGAAAAATATAGGTAATCCTTGATTTACAACAACTTGTTTAGTGACCATTTTTCACACATGACCGTTGCAGCATCCTCATGGTCACTGACTCATAGTTATGATGGTTATTATTATTATTATTATTATTATTATTATTATTATTATTATTATTATTATTATTTATTCGTTGCAACATCCCTGGGTCATGCCATCTGCTTTTGTAACCCACTGACAAGCAAAGTCAATGGGGAACCAGATTCACTTAATAACTGTGTTGCTAGCGTAACAACTGTAGTGATTCACTTAATATCTGTGGCAAGAAAGGTCACAAATAGGGCAAAACTCACTTAACAAATTCTCACTTATGAACAGAAATTTTGGGCTCAATTGTAATCATAATCCTATATTTTTGTATAAACAATATACATTCTCTCTCTCTCTCTCTCTCTGTGCGTGTGTGTGTGTGTGTGTGTGTTTCAGATGGACCTTAGAATCTACTATAGATTAAAATATTAAACCAAGAAAAAGGGAAAGATGCCTTCTATTAAGCTCAATTCCTATTTCTAATGTGGATACAGTCATGACATTTTCTTGGCAATGATGAAGACATGGTTTGCGGTTATTTTCTTTGACATGTTTTGCAACTTCCAAAACTTGAATATAGTATAGTATTGTGGTATTTCATCTAAGTATTAATTAACCAGGTTTGAATTTTTAGGCTAGGATATCTAACTATTGAACAGTGCAGTCTTAACAAATGTATAACATAAATGAACAATATGTGGAGGTTTAGGGTAATAGGATGGGGTGTTCTTGTATAAATGCTCCAGTGCAATATCAGGTATTTCACATGACAGCTGGACATATGACTGACCATTACAAGTAAGTTATTTGTGGGCGATAGCAATGGAATTCTTCCTTTTGTCAGAACTCACCCTTGAAACCACAAATCACACATTTTCTCTCATTTTCCCTACTATTACTTTATCTATGTGCTTTATAAACAAAACCCAAATAGCTATTATTTCAGCTGCCTAGTTGCAACTTCTTGAAATAACTTCCAATAAGTAGCATGACTGGAATTGCTGATTTAAGATGTACTACATCACAGAAGCAAATTGTATTTGCAATAATGAAAACCTGGCAGAACATCATTTTAATTTTATTTTTAATTTGCATCCCTTTGAATATTAATAAGTCTGCATCAGGTTCCATGCCATGCTGTGATTTCTGAATTTTTAAACAAAAGGCTTTCACAGACTTGCATGAAGTATATTTTCCTTAGTTGGTTCAATTGGAAAGAAATTCTACAAGACACTACTTTTTTTCCCCAAAAGATTCAGGGATATTTATTTTCCAAGCTCTATAATTGCATGAAACTGGATGGATGTAGTCAGGTATGAGCCAGCCAGTGCCAATGCTTTGTACTAATCATAGTTACATCAACGAATAGCAGACTTGTATAGTCGTATTTAATGTCTCCCACTCCAAAGAACAGTTTTAATTTTCTTATGGAATAATGAAATGTTTTATATAGAGTAAAAGAAGGATAGAAGTTTATTTCAACTAAATGCTTTCTGACACATTGCTGGCAGAGATCTAGAGTAACTAACTTATCAAACTCCTTGATCAATTTCAGTGATGGGGAGAATCATGTCAAATTAAATGAAGGCTTTATTTCCAAGCATTCTATTCTTCTTATAATAATATTCCTTCATTAAAAGGCATAATAGAATTGCACAGCTAAAAAGGGATATTTAGGTGACATCTAACTCTGCTCAGTTGTGAAACTAAAGATTCTCTGGAATTGAGAATTTGCCCTCTTCCAAGGTGGTTTGTTTGTTTTGTTCAAACTCTAATCTACAGACTGGAATTATATGGGAATTTCTCATCTAGGAACTAACCAGGTTCAAACCTACTTAAATCCTCTGGACAGGAGATAACAATAACTCATTATGTATCTATCACAGTGCATTAGAAATGGCAACATTGTTTACAAAATATAAAATACAGTGAAATCAGTTTATCACAACTCTGTGAAATGGACCTTGCACACAATATACCATTTTTTTACACCAATTAATTTTCTTAGTGTAATGGAACTTTTGTGAACACAGTGTAATTTCTGCTGACTTGCATAATTTGTGTAATGGGATAAACTGTAGTATAAAGAGCATCTGTGAAGTTTCCAAAAGATGCCCTAATTAATTCGTGAGCCATGAGCCAAGGTTCAAAATAAATTCAATCGTTTATTAGGAGAAACATTCCGGCAATACTCTGATGGAATCAGAACTAACCTCACATAATTTATTGGCCCCATGACCCTATCTCCCTGCTCCTCTCTGGGCATGTCATAAATCACATTCTCCAATGAACCATATTGGTGGGCTGTAAAACCCACATCCCGCATGCAGACTTTGGTAACCTAGGATATTATCTGTAGAAAGGCATGTGTGGAATTCCGTTTCACTTAGGGCAAACCAAGCAGCTCAGTCAGTACTCCCTGCTTATGGCAACTTGAAAGCTTGGTCAGTTGACAGCATCTATATTAAAAAGTGAAGGGGAGGATGGAATGCAGAAAAATAGTAAATATTCCTGCAGATTTTATAAGAAAAAAGCTAAGAGGTTCCTGTTCCAATTCATTCAACTTCATCTTATGGTCCTTGAGACATGGAGGACATTACAAGATAATCTACTAACCAACTAACCCAATATAATGTCAAAAGCAATATATTATCATATATACAGTAATACCTCGTCTTAGGAACTTAATTGGTTCCAGGACAAGGTTTGTAAGGTGAAAGGTTTGTAAGATGAAACAATGTTTCCCATAGGAATCAATGGAAAAGCCAATAATGCGTGCAAGCCCATTAGGAGAATCCAAAATATTAAGGCTTAAAAAAAAGTGGTACCTCTACTTATGAACTTAATTCGTTCCGTGACCAGGTTCTTAAGTGGAAAAGTTTGCAAGAAGAAGCAATGTTTCCCATAGGAATCAATGTAAAAGCAAACAATGAGTGTGATTGGGGAAACCACAGGGAGGGTGGAGGCCCTGTTTCCTCCCAGGAGATTCCTAGAGAGGACCCATGGAGGCTTCTCCCTGACTTTTCCAGCCCTGTTTCTTCCCAGGAGATTTCTAGAGACGACCCATGGAGGCTTCTCCCTGCCTTTTCTGGTTACAGTTTGGGAGGCTTGGGTTTGTAAGCGGAAAATGGTTGAACACCCGGTTCCTATCTAGAAAAGTTCATAAATAGAGGCATTTGTAGGTAGAGGTACCATTGCATATATATATATTGTCTTTTTGCCCCAACTCAGACTTGGGGCCCCCTCACACAGTAGGCTTATGAAGCGAAGGGAGCCTAGTTAGGCCAGTACCGAGGCCATTGATTGAGTGTGCTATGGCCTAACTAGGTTGTCTGCCCCCACCTCACAGCTTCAGCCCATGTTCCCCAGGATCATCCTTCACTCCAAATCATTGCACAAAGGATGGGATTTGAACAAGGTCCTTAAAGCACTCATGAAAGCACCCTTCGAGCCTTTGGCCCTTGTTTCTTTGAGAGAGCTCTCTTTCACAGCCCTATTCTTGGTTGCAATCACTTTGCCTAGAAGAGCTTCATAGTTGGGGGACATTATCGGTCAACCCCAGGTTATTTGTTTTCCATAAGGATTAGGTCGTTCTGAAGTTAGACTCTGCCTTCATAGTACTTTTTATGAATTCAGCTTTTCACTGGGTGCAGGAGCTCATTTTTCCCATTGTTTTGACTCTGAGATATCTGCTGATGTATAAGTCAAAAGTTCTTTTGATGGAGGGTCCAGTTTGCAGAGTTTCACTTTCCCATTTGTGCACACAGTTGGCAAGATGACTTAATCTCTGGAAAAAAATTACTGTGGGGTAAAGAAACCCCGGAAACCCTTCGGTGTGTGTGTGTCCTGGCATGCAGGCCACCTAAGCTCCACTGTGCATGTACATGTGCCTTCTACTAGCCAGTTGACTTTTGGGTTTCTGTCGTGCATGCAGGGGAAAGCAAATGTGTGTGTGTGCAGTGCAAGCCCCCAGCAGTTCATTTTGGCTCCAGGGAGGCATATTAGGCCAAAAATAGGGCAGGGTAGTGGTGCAGGCCTCCCACAGCTTGTTTTGGCTCACAGGAGTCTGCAGGGTGGCGTCCTATACCCAAAATGGGCCCCAGGGGAGCTCATACACACATTTGCGGGAGGTAGGGGTATCAGGATGAAAAAAATATGTGGGCAATGCTAGGTCATCAGCTAGTTTAAAGTACATCACAAAAGCAAACAACTGTCACAACATACAGTATTTGAATTCCAAAATCATTTACCAAATGGGCTCATCTTGGTCCCATAGATAGATTGTTTCATAGAAGAACCCAAACCTTCTATCAGATCTTGTAAGATGATCAGATAAAGTCAGAGACAAGTGGCCCTGCATATAACCTAGTCCTGTGCCATGAAGGATTTTAGAAGTGAACAGTATCATAGATGGCACCCAGAAGCTGATAAGAAGTCAATGCAGCTCACAAAATAATGGTGTTACATGGCTAAAGAGTGGCATGCTAATAAACATTGTTGCATTCTGAAACAATTGTAGTTTCTTGAAGATCATGTTGTAATAGCAGATGGTGACCAATGCATAAAAGGTTCTGAGAAATGTTATGAGAAAGGAAGACAAGCAATTGGCAGAAGATTAAATTGTGGAAAAGCCAACTTGGCCACAGTTGTCATTTGCTTCAAGCAGGAGTTATGAGTCCAAAAGAAACCCCAAATTGTACACAAGTTGTTCCTAGAAAAGTACAAAGAATAATCCCATCTAGCATTAAAGATGGAAAATCTGCAGGATCTTTAAAATCTATATTTCTCAGGGATGAGTTAAATTATGGTCTCCTCTTTACTGGACTCTTTTATACAATACTGTACTCCTAAAATGAAACACACGTTTTTGCCAACAACAACTTCATTTAATATAGATAAATGCCAGCTTCACTTGTCCTTTTAAAATTGAGCAATGAACATTATTTTATTCTGGTTTATAAACATTATACCTTTGACTGAGGATAGCTATATATTCTCCTCACTTTCAAATAACTTCTATTACTGAAATAAAGAGAAGAGTTTATTTCAGTAACTATTGAGAAACTGGGCGGTAATCAGGGAACTTATGGAACTCTGTAGAGGAACATGTTTATAATCTTAAGGAATACAAAAACAACCTATGGGTTCATTCCCAGTAACTTTTCTGTATCAGGCATCACAACTGGGAGCAACTGTAAATCACCAATCTGCAAATACTTTGCCTGTATCTAAACTGCTTAATTTAACAAGAGATTCACAGAAGATGTCAAAATAAGAGTGTTTATTGTGCACATGTATGAGGCCAC
Organism: Erythrolamprus reginae; assembly: GCF_031021105.1. Taxonomy (NCBI): domain Eukaryota; kingdom Metazoa; phylum Chordata; class Lepidosauria; order Squamata; family Dipsadidae; genus Erythrolamprus; species Erythrolamprus reginae. The sequence continues at coordinate 289,817,262 of NC_091950.1, read as the reverse complement.
AGATAAATAACTGTTGGTTGTCAACTGCTACAGTATGTCAGGATCTTTTTCTGAAGAGTTTAAACGTTTAAGGATTTTTCTCCATGTATCCTTGAATAACAGATATTTAGCATGTTTTTAGTGCCTTGAAGATGGCCTGTGGTATACATCCATAATTACATAATTATGTTTAGTATGGAACTGGTTAAACCTAAAAATATCAGAAGCTTTTCCCTTTTCTATCTTCTGATAGTGGGCACCTAATTCTGTCTTCATTATTTGATCATCAGGAACTCCTTCAGTGTCCCAACTATTAGCTCCTCTCTATATTTATCTGTGTACAGCATGTATCTCGATCTTTTTCTCACCAGGGACCTAGTTATTGCAAAATTCTCTACTAATTCCCCTCCCTAAGTAAAGGCATAAAAATTGAGGATATATAAAGGTACAGTGGTGGTGTTCCCCCAACTTACTTTTCTATGGGTAAAAATGTAGCTTTAAAAAAAATATCTTTGAAAAGTTTTTTTGAAAGTGATATTTGTCTTTTCCATATTTCCACCTTATTGTAGATGATGGGCAGAAGGCAGGTGGAAGCATTATATTCAATAATTGAAATAGAGATGTTCAAAAGTTACATATCTATGCCAGAAGTCAAGAGATTGGGAAAACTTGTTAAACTTGTTGAATAAGCACACTGTCTCTGAAGAATCAGACATAACATAACAGCAAATGAAGGGAGGCATTTTAGAAAAGGGATTAATCAGATTGACATCCAGACTTTTTGGCTAGTTTTGAAGTCCAAGGAAACTATCTTAAGGCTGAAGAAGATAGGAGAAAATAGGAAAGAACATGCAACAACCAGAGGTTTGTGAATCTGAGACTTGGTGCAGCAACGATGATGGAATAAAGAAGCATTCTTAATATCTGTTCTCACAAAAAAGCTATCAAAGTCACAGAAATTACTATTTTTAAATACCTCAAAATATCCAGCTGTCAGTTGTGTAGTACAACAACTGTACCACAAAATAAAATGAGAAATATCAGTATATACAAATAAGAAGCAGGTTAGATCTGGATTCTAAAGAACAGGCTTAGAAATGAAATTATATTTAATATGAAAAAAGACTTGTTGCACTTTGGAATTCATTTAAATAGCTAAATAGGTAATACCTAAACATCCCTCTTAGTAAGGCAATATAATGGTATTGCAGGGAGAGAGAAGTACTGTAGATTCAGAATAAATATTGGAACCTCCCTCTTCCCCCTCAGTATTACATATCACTGATGATGTTGGTTGGATTTAGTTGGGGTCTCCTATGCTGGAGTCAATTTTACATCCACTGGATAAATATGATTTATTTTAAGATCTGCAGGAGCTCAAATGCTGCAATACTGGCAGGTCAAAAATACTTCTCTTAAAAAGTATAGCATAGAAGATGTCAGCTGCAAAGCTACAGAACAAATGCTTGAACATGATAATTAGGAATAGCAGTATTTTCAGGATGCATAGTGAATAATGTGATACTATCAACTTAAGGTCCAGAAAATCATGGAAAATATGAATTGTAAACCTCAAAACACTAATCTGCTAATCCATGGAATTTTTTTATAGTCAAACTTTCCAATAACCAAAGCCAGTTAAAATATTCCTGTCCCTAGTTGATGAGAATCAGATTGTAAGCTCTTGTAAATTCCCATTCTCCGTACTGAAGGAGCGGGTCCAGCAGTCACATGGGTTGCTCATGTCCAATCCGGTGGAACTGAGCCTAGTGTTAAAAAAGCTTGCTGGATCCGCCCCTTCCCCAGAATTCGCTCAGTTCTCGCATCCTGCGGTTGTATTGTGATAAGCTCGTTCAACATTCTAACTCCTTCCCTTCGATCTTTCCTTCAAAATTAGTAAGATATTATTATACTTATTTGTTACTTGCTTTATTAGCGCCAGCCATTTGCGGCTCGGCTTTTCCTTTGGGAGAAGTAGCGGTTTCGTTTTCCCGCGGCTTTTTTTGCCGTTTACGATTCCCGCTGCCGCTTGTGGATTCTTTCAATCCTTCGGCCCGGAGGTCCTTGTGCAAGTATTTATATATTTATATATTTATAGTGCTATTGTTAAAGGGCTCGAGAAATACCTCCTGCGGTGCGAGACGCTTTTTTTCTAGTCTCCTGGACTTAGTCGATCGCTTCCCCTTTAAAATTACTGTTACGGAGCGATTTTTTTCGGCACGAAGGCCTTCGCGCCTTTTTAATTTAGGCCTCTCGTGTTGGCCTTCTGCCAGCCGCGTGTGCCTTAGTCCACCGCTCGGATCCTGGAGTGGGCTTTGAGACGCTCAGGCTTAATTCTCCACCAGCTAAGCCTCCAACCAGAGTGCCTTGGTTACTTTAGTTAAAGTTTAGGGAGGCTGGGCACGCTGTATTTGGGGACACGAACTCTGGGTTTGCCCAGATTGCCCTCAAATCTCAGCAGCTCCGAGGCCTAGGAGCAGGATCCCTTCCTCTTGGGAAAACCTTGAAATTCTTCTCCCTAATAATCCAGTTTATTTGGCTCAGCCTTGTCTTCTGTTAATTGTCAGACTATGGCTTCCTTTCCCAAGAGAGGCACCACTCAAGGTCCCAGAGAGGCCAGGCCTACAGGCGATGAGATTACCAGTATCCCCCAGGCCTCGTCCGCCTCTTCTTCAGGGGCCCGCCCCTTGACCAAAGTCACCAGGGCTGAGAAGAGAAGGGACCAAGCCCTACAAAAAATCCATGATAAATCAGCAAAGCGATTGAAAGTACAGGCCCAAGTGCTCAGTAGTCATGACCCCCCAGAGGCTCCTAATCTGCCTTCTTCTGGGGTCACTGTGTTATCTCTGGATGAGCCAAACCTAGACAGACCCCAATCTAACCTATGGGGATTAGGTCCAGAGGAACCAGATATTATTGAAGATTCCCCCCAGCCAGGATCCTCTCAGGCTTTCAGGGATTCTTCTGCCATTCCTGCTGATATTTCTAGTTTACCTCCAGAATTCCAATCTATTTTTCTGTGTTATCCAAGGCCATTGATGCTAAACTTTCTGCCATCAATGCGCCTTCCTTACCTCATCCACCTCCTCGTCCCTCCCGTCCCTTGGGTTCTTCCCCACTGGTTAGAGCTCCAATTCAGGATGAATCAGATTCCTCTCAGGATGAATATGAGGATATGGAAGAGGATGAGGATCCATTTCAGGGCCTCTCAGACGATGAGGAATCCCAAATAAAGGTTCCTTCTCCAGTTACTATTTTTCTGTCTCAATTGTTCAAATCTCTCCTCCTCAAAGCTAGAATTTCCACAGGATTAGCGGCCCAAGAGAAGCAGGCCACCACATCCACTGACCCTCCGGAGGAGAATTTACCCTACTTCACAGAGGAACAGGAGGATAACGAGGTAATCCCTATGCCTAAATTGTTTAAAGATGCCTTACTTAAGCAGTGGGATTTCCCAGCTTCTGGGCTTAATCCCACTACCAAGGACAAAAAGTTGTACAAACTCTCTTCTTCCTATGAAGATCTCCTATCTTTTCCCAAACCGGATGAACCTGTCAAAATCCTTCACTCGGCGGCTGCCGTGCCAGGCGAAGCAGAGGAGGTCCTCCGTCCAGAGGACAAGCGGATTGAACAGATGCTCAAAAGAGGGTTCACCGCAGATTCCTGGGCTATTAAAAGTTCCGCAGCGGCTTCCTTTTTCTCCAGAGCCATGCTTCTGTGGCTTCGCCAACTTCAACAGCATATTCCTCCCGATGATTTAAGAGGTCAACAGGACTTCAACAAGGTATTTGCAGCTGCTCAGTACGTGGCTGATGCCACATTACAGTCCACCAGATTCGCAGCCAAGTCTATTGCGGCTTCCACAACGGCGAGAAGACTCCTATGGCTTCGCCCCTGGCAAGCAGGAGTACGTCAGAAGTGGCAGTTATCTCTGGGACCATTGAAACGCGATCTGCTTTTCGGAGATCTTCTGGATCCACTCCTCACGGAAACCACGGACAAGAAGAAAGTATTGGGTCCAACCACCAAAAAGGCCACCAAAACGCAGTCCTTTCGTCGCCCAGGGCGTCAACAAGATCAAGCGGCTACCTATCAGAGAATCCCAGGTCAGTATTCCCCCCGCTTTCGTTCCCAAGGTAGGAACTCCAAGGGCAGAGGTTTTCGCTACCAAAGAGGAGCGTCCTCTAACAGGGCTTCAAAAAAACCTAGATGGTAGTTCTTCCTCGATTCCCATAGGTGGCCTCCTAGCCTATTTCTCCTCTAGCTGGCGTCTCACTTCCAAGGATCCCTGGGTTATTGACACGGTTCAAAAAGGTCTTCTTTTAGAATTTACTTCTCCTCCCCCTAAACGTTTTATTTCCTGCCCTTCTCCCAGGTCCTCCTCAGATCGTAACCGTATGGAGGAGGCCATTTCCCACTTATTGTCCATCAGAGCCATTCAACCGGTTCCTCCCGGTCAGAAAGGCCGAGGTTTTTACTCCATCCTATTTATGGTTCCTAAGTCCTCCGGAGGTTGGAGAGCTATATTGGATTTAAAGAAGCTGAACCTATTCATCAAATATAGGAAGTTTAAGATGCACTCCTTACCATCCATTTTAGCCGCCATCCACCCGGGGGATTTCATGGTTTCATTAGACTTCACTGAGGCCTACCTCCATATTCCTATAGCCAAATGCCACAGAAAATTCTTACGTTTCTCCTTCCAGGGCAGGCATTTCCAGTATAGGGCGATGCCATTTGGCCTTTCCTCGGCCCCTAGGGTCTTTACAAAGCTCTTGGGGTCGCTGGCGGCCTATATCCGGGCTTCGCCCATCCACATTTTATGTTACCTAGATGACATTTTGGTTCATGGGAACTCCCTAGAGAAAGTGAAAGTAGATCTTTCTGTCACCATGTCAGTTCTACAGGACCATGGTTTTTCCATCAACTTTGACAAAAGTCACCTCCAGCCTTCCACATCCATTTTGCACCTGGGATCCATTATTAATTCAGAATCCTCCCAGGTCTTCCTCTCTCCTGAGAGAAAAAACAGTATAGGGGAGTTGATTTCACGCATTTTACCTCAACCGTCAGTTTCCATAGTAACCTTGTCTTCTCTTTTGGGGAAGATGGTGTCATGTATAGGCATCATTCCCTGGGCTCGCCTTCACGCTAGGGAACTACAGTGGCTTCTATTACCCTTTCAGAGATCGGGGCACAGCAACTCAAGTCGTTGCATTGTCATCCCACCGATTGTTCGCAGATCTCTCAAGTGGTGGATGTCTCCGGCCATGGACAAAGGATCCCCTTTCAGGTGCCCGGAACAATTCGTCATCACCACAGATGCCAGTCTATCGGGATGGGGCGCCCATGCCCAGAGGATGATAGCCCAGGGCACGTGGTCCCCGGAGGAAGCCTCCAAGCCAATCAATTGGCTAGAGTTAAGAGCCGTATCCCTGGCTCTGAAACAATTCTCTCCTCGCATCCCCAACCGGCACGTTCTCATTCTCACCGACAACATAGCCACAAAAAGCCACATCTGCAGACAGGGGGGCACGAGATCCAAGGCCCTCATGAGGGAGGCCCTCAAGTTAGGCCTTTAGGCAGAAAAACACCTTCAGTCGCTCCTAGCCGATCACATCTCGGGGAGCCTCAACGTCCAGGCGGATTGGCTCTCTCGAGCAACGATAGACCCAGGAGAGTGGAATCTCCATCAAGACCTGTTCCATCAAATCAGTCTCAAATTCGGCCTACCAGTACTGGACCTTTTCGCGACCGAAGCGAACGCCCAACTCCCTCGCTTTTTTTCCAGATTTCCATCCCCGGGAGCAGAAGCAATCAATGCCCTCAGGAGCCCCTGGCCTCCAGGACTCCTGTACGCATTTCCTCCAATCCCAATTCTCCCGGACGTGATTCACAAGGTCCTCAGCGAGAGGGCTCGAGTAATCCTAATCGCCCCTCATTGGCCCCGCCGGCCCTGGTTCGCGGATCTACAACAGCTGTCCGTCCAGGACCCCTGGCGACTCCCCGTTTCGGGGGATATGCTACGGCAGGGGGCCTCATTCCATCCAGACCCGGAGTGGTTCCACCTCACCGCCTGGCTGTTATCAGGAGAGACTTAGAACTGCGTGGACACGACCCCAACACAGTGGAGGTCATTTTAAAGGCCAGAAGAGGTTCGACCAATCGGATCTACGACCATACATGGTCCAAGTTCCACCAGTGGTGTCTACTGGAAGGGTTTTCTCCCCTGTGCATCCCCATACACAGGATCATTTCCTTCCTTATGCAAGGTTTCCATCAAGGCCTCTCCACCAGCACCCTCCGGCATCATCTGGCGGCCATTTCCTCTGTCCTAGCGGGGCCCCGCAGACAGCCTCTCCGTTCCTTTCCAGAAGTTCAGGAATTCCTCAAAGGTATAGCCAACCTCAGACCTTCCAAGGTTCACAGATATCCTTCCTGGGATTTGCCACGGGTTCTCCATTCCCTCACACAGGCACCCTACGAACCCCTAAAATCTGCGTCCCTAAGGTACCTATCTTTTAAGGTAGCATTCCTGGTGGCTATTACTTCTGCTCGACGCATTTCGGAGTTGGCAGCCCTTTCAATCAGGCAGGACCTCTGCCAATTTCATCAGGACAAGGTAGTATTACGGCTGGACCCCACCTTCTTACCCAAGGTCAGTTCCATGTTCCACAGAACCCAAGATATTGTCTTACCTTCCTTCTGCCTCCAACGGGACCATCCTTTGGCAATTAGATGGCACACTCTGGATCTCATTAGAGCGCTTAGGATCTATATCCAACGCACAGGACCCTTTCGGAGGTCGGAAGCACTTTTCGTAGCCTATCATCCCAGAGTCATGGGTACCAAAGTGTCTTCAACAGTGATAGGCCGTTGGATCAGAGGGACTATCTCTAAGGCCTACGAGTCGGCCTCCCTCTCAGTTCCAAGGAACATCACAGCGCATTCCACCAGAAGCGCAGCCACTTCGGCCGCTTGGGCGACTCAAGCCCCGTTGGAGGAGGTCTGCAAAGCAGCCACATGGGCCTCACCAAATTCCTTCATCAGGCACTACAAGATTGATTCTTACGCCTCAGCGGACGCTGCCTTCGGCAGAAGGGTACTCCAATCCGTTATCTCTCACGATAGCAATCTAACTCCTCCCTAGGGACCAATCTATTGGGTATGTCCCATGTGACTGCTGGACCCGCTCCTTCAGTACGGAGAATAGGCATTGATTGCTTACCTGAACGCCTCTTCTCGTACGGTGAGCGGGTACAGCAGTCACTTCCCGCCCTTGTTTGTGTCTTCTCTATCTTCTATCTTCTGTAACCTTCTTTCCTCTAACTATGAGAGTTGAACACTAAAGAGCTTCACATCTGAGCCTAGTCTACGGATTCGCGAATTCTGGGGAAGGGGCGGATCCAGCAAGCTTTTTTAACACTAGGCTCAGTTCCACCGGATTGGACATGAGCAACCCATGTGACTGCTGTACCCGCTCACCGTACGAGAAGAGGCGTTCAGGTAAGCAATCAACGCCTATTTGCCAAAAATGCATTCTGAAAATTCAGAAATACAGAGTAGCAGCTCTAATGCTTACAGAGCTCAGGTGTCAGCTATTAATCAAGTAGAAAGCTATCCTTTTTCCTCATAGGACTGCTGATGAGAGAAGAGGAGTGATAGATAAAACTTTTTGTAAGTTCTTATCGATCAATACATTCCTTTATGTGTTAGCAGCGGCTAACGCTGGACTAACATTGATTGTTCAATTACAAAACCTATGAGTGTCATGGCTTGTGCTTCTTCTTTTCCAAATATGCCAGAAAGTAGAAAAGTGTTCATGTTGAGTGGTGGTAATTATTAGGGAGTTGAGACTCTACAGGCAGGGGTGGGCTACTGTCCAGATGTGGCGGAACGCAGTGGGGTAGCAAAAATGGAGCTCCATCCCAGAGCACCAGATTTGCATTGAAAGATGTTGAAAGAAAATGCAGGGCATCTTGCATAAGCCATGCCCACAGTGTGGTAGTAAAAATTTTGGTAGCCCTTCACTGTCTACAGGCCATGAGTTTTGAACATAGTACAATGAATAGTACTATGTAAGCTGTCTACATAATAATAGGGAAGCTAAATAAAAGTAAAGTAAAAGTAAGAACTCTCAATGAGTGCTACTGGATAGTTGTCAGGGTTCTCAGTGATGAGCATAAGTGATGAATAGCTTTAATACTAATTAATATTAATAGTAGGTTGAACAACATGAGTGGGAAAAGCATATTTTTGTTTAATGAAGGATTTATTGAAGGATGTAGCAAAGACTTGCTATTGAATATTTGCCCACGTGGCAAAGATTAAGTTGCACTCCCTTTAATGTGAAAAAATTTCATAAGTGAAAAAGTCATTATATACACAACTGCAAGAAGTCATTATATACACAACTGCAAAAAGTCATTATATACACAACTGCAAGAATACTGTTTTTTTTACACAAAAACAGTAAATGTAAATAGGGGGGAAATGTGAATATTCCTTATGAAAATCAGAAAAGAAAAATATAGTTCAATCTAGAAGTCTGCCATGGTTCAGGAAATTTAAATCTAAATAATATTTCCATTTCTTAAAAATAAGCATTTGAGAATATGATACCTAAAATAGATAAAATGTTATTCATCAATAGAAACAGTGCAGAATTCCTGTAAATAGACTATCTAAACTCAGGTAGAGTATAAATAAGTGGAATGGAGGAGGCATCTGTGACATTTTCATGGGCTACCAAAGTAATGCATATATAAAGATCTTGCATGATTTACATTTTCTGTCTATCTGGTCCAGCCAAAAGGACTCTGGAATATGACAGCTGGATTGTCAGCAATATAATAGCAAATACTAACTACAGTCCCATGGAATGAGTTCCATCAATTCTTCTAATGCAAAACAACCTTAACCCTAATTGTCTAATGTTCATATCTTGTCTCAAGCACAGTATTTAATGGAATGAAAATGAATAATTCAATAATCAGATATTTTAATGTCTCCAACTCAATCTATTATTGTTTGTTTACCATAACCTGATGAGAAAAGCAGCACAGAGTTTAGAGTCTAAATAAATGTATTTTCCAGGAACCTTTGGTTACGTGGTGTCATTTACAGGAAAATAACCTTCTCAGTTTCCATTTTAAAGATATTGTGAAATAACCGAGAAACACGGTTGCTAACTTTAAATGTTTATTCTCAGCAGGAGACTAACTAGACGCGGATACACTTTCACTCAGACGCGAGCTAGAGAGAAGCGTGTAAGCCCGGTGGCACTTTCCTTTTATACAGTTTCGCCCGGCAACAAGCGACGCCTGACAGCTCTACAAAAATTGGCGCCAAACCGCAGCAGCCAATGAAAAGGAGGTAAACATTTCTACTTTAACACAGCTATTTCTGCTTAACAACTATACTTTAAAACTTTACCCAGTTACAGAATCTTGTGGAACCTTCTGGTCATAACACCCCTCCCCCTTCTGGATGGATTTTTTACAGGTTTTTATTCGGACAAGCAAGTAATAAAGTCCTCAAGCCGAGCAGGCTTCCTTGGGGTGCGTTCTGACCGTCGTGGTTCATTGAGGACCTGGACATCTACTGAGGACGATGGTTCTTCTGATCCTGCGGGTGAAGAACTTCCCCGGTTGGAGCATGCTGGAGCTTGAGCAGCGCTGGAGTGGTCACTAAACCCAGGTAAGTCCCAATCTATTTGCTCTTGGGCACAGCTGGGTCTGGTATAACTCCCTGTGGGGAGTGAAGCATTAGAAACCCCATTACTATTGTCAGCCATATTCTCTCTGATACTGGCTGTTTCCAATCTTCCCCTGACATGGTCAATGTGCCTCTTCCAGAGGCGTCCATCATCCAGTTTGACCATATATGTCTCAGGACCTGTTTGCTCTGTCACAATCCCAGTCTCCCACTGTTTGCCCCTGTCAAAGTTTTTTACATAGACCTTTTGTCCCACAAACATTGACCTTTCATGGGTGGTTACATGATCAGGCTTGACCTTAATATAGGAGGGGTGCAGCCTATCTAATGGAGACCTCAATCTCCTTCCCATAAGTAATTCAGCTGGGCTCTTATTGGTAGTTAGACTCGGTGTTATATGTTGAGTTAACAGGAAGGTGTCCAGTCTTTCCTGTATCTCCCCAGGTGATGACCTTTTAATGGCCTCTTTGGCCACCCTAATATACCTCTCCGCCATACCATTAGCCCAGCAATTGCTGCACGACAGGTATCAGATAGGAGTTGTGCTGTAATGCCTTATTCGAGGTAGATTTATAATCTGCACAAACTCGCAGAGAGCCATCAGGCTTCAGGGGGGTGACAATAGGGGTCTCCCAGGGGGCATGTTCCACAGGCACTAAAATACCCTGAGCCTGGAGTTTCTGTAATTGAGCATCTAATTTTTCCATTAGGGGTAGTGGTACCCTGCGAGGTTTGAACCGAAGGGGGAGGGACAGCGGGATCCAAGGAAAAAGAAATGGGAGGCCCCTTATAGGTACCCAACCCTGGTTTAAAAACCTCCGGAAATTCTTGGACAAAGTTAGGCTTCTTTACACTAGTCACTTTGTGAAGACCAGTGACAGCTAACCCCAAAGGAGCCATCCAATCCAGTCCAAAAAGGGAATGATTGGCCCCCTCAATAACTAGAATAGGTAACATACAATGTACATTTCTAAAAGTTATAGGCACCCTAGTGCTTCCCAAAACCCGGATTGGATGCCCCTGGAAGTCCTTGATGGCAATGTCCAGTGGTGTTAAAGAGTCCAGGGACAGTGAAGGCACATAGAGTCTCAGTTTATGCCACGGCATTAAAGTAAATTTAGAGCCTGTGTCCAGCTCCATGTGGCATGGTTGATGATTTAACATGAGGGGAACAATAATTTTATTAGGGGCAGGTGGGTATGTACCAAAGTCCGTGGATGTGCGGTTACCTCGATTGTTCCATGGTCTCCAGTTCCCTCATCCTTGTTGTCTGAATGGTATCCTCGTTGAGATGGGAACATGGGCAGCAGGTCTTGATTGAAGGGGATGTCATCGGGTAGGATGGCTCGGCAGACGGCAGCAATGTGGCCTCGTTTGTCGCAGCGGCGGCAGAAAGCATCCTTAAAGGGACATCTAGAACGGGCATGCTGATCCCGGCATCCGGCACAGGCTTGGAAAGATGGACGAGGTTGTCTGGCAGGCAGTCCTCGCAGCTGGCAGCAGTAGTCTTCATATGGTCACCTTGTCGTTTGACTTAAGGTCAGCTGCAGTGGCTTCAGAGACTTCCGCGGTTTGAGCTGCCTTAATTACATCTTGAAGTGACAAGTCATCAGCTGCCAGCAGTTTATTCCGGATAGAAACGTTCCTCATGCCAAATATTATGGCATCAGTTAACCTAGCCTCAGGATTGTCAAACTGACACTTGGCTAAAATAGTCCTGAGGCAAGTGGCAAACTGGTTAATGGACTCCTGAGCCATTCGGGAGAACTGATGTCTGAAAACCCTGGCAGGTTTCGTTGGCTTAAAATGAGCGGCCAACTTCTCCATTAAAGTTTCCCATGGAACCAAATTTGCAGGTTCTGGGTCAGTTAAAGTCCCTGCCAAATCAAAAATTTGAGTGCCGCAGTAGTTAAGAAATAAAGCCCTTTTGCGGCCGTTGTCAGCATCTTTCATGCCAGCGGCTTCAAGGAAAATTTCAAATTTAGCCATATAGGCTGTCCAAGTTGACCTCTCTGGGTCAAATAACTCGGGTGGCTGAATAATCAAAGGGGTCGCCATAATGATTTTTTTCTGTCAAAAAAAATCTCCTCAAGACCCTCGTCGCCAGTGAAATAACCGAGAAACACGGTTGCTAACTTTAAATGTTTATTCTCAGCAGGAGACTAACTAGACGCGGATACACTTTCACTCAGACGCGAGCTAGAGAGAAGCGCATAAGCCTGGTGGCACTTTCCTTTTATACAGTTTCGCCCGACAACAAGCGACGCCTGACAGCTCTACAAAGATTGGCGCCAAACCGCAGCAGCCAATGAAAAGGAGGTAAACATTTCTACTTGAACACAGCCATTTCTGCTTAACAACTATACTTTAAAACTTTACCCAGTTACAGAATCTTGTGGAACCTTCTGGTCATAACATATTGCTTAACTGTTTTGCTATGTATTCCACTGTAGTTCTATAGCAACAGCACTTAGACTTATAAACTACTTTACAGTGCTTTCGAGGCCTCTCTGAGTGGTTTTACAGAGTCAGCATATGCCCCCAACAATTTGGGTCTTCATTTTATCCACCTTGAAAAGATGAAAGGCTGAGTCAACCTCGAGCTGGTGAGAATTGAACTGCAAAATTGCAGTCAGCAATCAGCAGAAGTAGCCTGCATAATTGCATTCTAACCACCAAGCCACCATGGCTCTATAACAGTTTAGCAATTGAAATTCATCAATGAAAGCTATAATGTGTGTTATTGCTTCTGTATAAAGTTGCATGAGGTCAGAGGTCTGCAACCTTAAACACTCAAAGAGCCACTTGGGCTCATTTCCCACAGAAAACAAACCAACAGGAGCCACAAAACCTGGGTGGGTATGGACAACATGGCATCCCTCCCACCCAGTCACATGACCCCCCTAGTCACACCCACTCGGGTTTTGTGGCTCCCTGCATTTTGTTTTCTATGGGAAATATGTATCTTCCTCTCTGTGTCTCTGACTTCCTCTCTTATCTCTCTCTCTCTCCCTCCCTCCCTCCCTCACTCTGTCTCTGCCAGTCAGGGGGTCATGAGAGGAGAGACACTGGCTGATGGGTGAGTATCTTTGGTGAGGGCCAAATCTCTCCAATGGGCGGCTACCTCTGGGTTTGTTCTCCACCCTGAGTGTGTGTGTGTGAGAGAGAGAGAGAGAGAGAGGAAGAAAGAGAGAGGGTGCTGCCAGGGACTAGTGGGGCAGGAAATGGGATGCAGGGAGGGGATGGGACACAGTCTCCCCATTGTGAAATGTGCTAGCTTTTTCTGTGCTGTGCAGTGGGCACGTCATGGGGAAGTTATTGGGACTTCCTCCTGCCCCACACCAAAGGAAAGCCAGCCAGGATTCTCCTTCCTGCTAACCTTCCCCCTGCTCCATTCTCCCCACTCAATTCTATTTCAGGAGAGAGATGTGTGTGCTGGAAACACCTGTTGGGGTGATGTCAGAGCATGTCTTCTGACCCTCTAGCACTTGCTCGCAACTGTCTGCACTCCTTCAAGTTCAAGTTGCAAGTTTTATTGGATTTATATGCCGCCCCTCTCCGAAAACTCGGGGCGGCTAACAACAATCATGAAAATATACAATAAAATCCAATACTAAAAGCAAATTAAAACCCCTTAATATATAAAAACCAAACATACATACAAACATACCATGTATACAGTTGTAACGACCTAGGGGGAGAAAAAAGTCTTAATTCCCCCATGCCTGGCGGCAGAGGTGGGTTTTAAGTAGCTTACGAAAGGCAAGGAGGGTGGGGGCAATTCTAATCTCTGGGGGGAGTTGGTTCCAGAGGGCCGGGGCCGCCACAGAGAAGGCTCTTCTCCTGGGTCCCGCCAAGCGGCATTGTTTAGTTGACGGGACCCGGAGAAGACCCACTCTGTGGGACCTAACTTCAGACCTGGTTTGTTGAGTGGGGGGGGAGAAACCTTGATGTCTCTGCTCTCTTTCCCCCCCCCATGGCACCAGTAATTGCTTCCCAGCGAAGGAACAGGAAACAGAAAGTGGCATATTTCAAAAGCAGCAAATAGCATTCTGCTACGAGACTTGGGCCAGGCCCCTCTGCCATCCAACTCGCAATGGGACTGTCACTGCTGAGCCCTCTCCCTCTCCACTGGGTTGTTGTGCTCGGTGTTCAGCATGGGAGGAGTGCACTTCCCCACACTGCCACAATCTTTCTCTTGGACCTGCTGACAAGGGAGGAGGAAGGATTATCCAGGGATGATCCCCACCCCATAAGATCTGCCCCCACCATTTTCTCCCAGCCCTCTCTGCACAGCAAATGTACATCAATAAAGGTGGAATGCTGTTGCTTCACAAAGGCAAGTAGAGGGGTGCTTCACTGCTGCACTAAGGCTCCAGTCATGCCACTGTTGCGACAGGATGGTGACTCTTTCATCCCTCCGCCATGACAGGGTGACAGGGAGCCACTAGAGAGGGTCAAAAAAAGCACATATAGCTCCAGAGCCACAGATCCCTGGACTAGGTAAATAGACAAGAAAACAATCACAGATTTATAATTAAATAGACCTGTCTGAAGATTTGTATATCTAAACAACTTTATAATACATTTTTCTATAGTCATCCATCAATCTTTGGTTATAGGCTTTAGAATTAGGTATCTGACATTAGTCCAAAAAGTTTATTATAGTTGGATTTAGAACCGCAACTAAACAAGAAGCCACCACAAATCAAGTATTGCAGGAAGCTTTATTTTTGCTTCCAGAAGAAGCAAATCCTACTTATTTCTGATTTTTCAGATATCTTGGTATAGAGGTTAGGTCAGCGGACAAACAACTTGAAATAGTATAGATTTCTATCCTGCAAGAGCTATCAGGTTTTTAACCTTTTCACTTTGAAGATTAAGAAGAGTTCCTTACAACTCATCATGTTAGATTGTACCTGCAATGTAAAAACAAAAAACCCACAAATATATGGATAACAGGAACTGCAATACAATGCTGCCATTAAGGCCGTGCAAAAAGGACTCAAAAGAGAGGCTTCATAAACAGTATTAGCATGAAAATGTTAAAGTAATTAGATTATATAGAAGATCTGCATGGATGCTTGTGAAGGGATTCTTCTGAGGAGTGATGCAACACACCAACAAAGAGACCATTGTTATCTTCCTTGTGTTTCCATTGACCCTTTAATTATTTAATTATGAGCTGTGGTGGCAGTGGTTAGGGTTTAGTATGGCAGGTTACTTCTGCTGCCTGACAGCTGCCTGCAATTTGGCAGTTCAAATCTCACTAGGCTCAAGGTTGACTCAGCCTTCCATCCATTTGAAGTGGGTAAATTGAGGACCCAGATTGTTGGAGGCAATATGCTGACTCTGTAAACCACTTAGAGAAGGCTGTAAAGCACAGTGAAGTGATATATAAGTCTAAGTGATATTGCTACTTAAAAATAATAATAAACTTATTTAGTTCCTAACCTGTACCTTAACACTTATCCCTAACCCTGTGCTTTATAATAGTATATAGGTAGTCCTCATTTAGTGATAGTTGAGAATGATAACTTGTTTTTAGTGGAATCAGTTTATAAGTGAAACCATGACTGTGCTTATGATTATACTTCCATCTTTCTTTTACTTTACAAATCTCATACATGTGGGAATTGATCAGAGTTACTTTGTCATCACTATTGTAGCTGCAAATAGCCACTAAGTGAGGACTACCTGAACTCTATGTATACCTAAAAACTATGTCAATGTGTTTAATGAGATTACCAGCAAAAGTGCACACAGATATATACAGACAGACAGAGATAGCTGGGAAGGATGTTTGCAAGGAGAAACTATGACTTGTCTCTCCTTATCTCATTGATCTTTTCTTCCTTTAAAATATGTTCACCTATACTTTTATATCTTTTCTTCTATTCTTTTCTTTACTTATATTATTACATATCTATTCTCTTCAATGTGTATTATGTATTGGTCTAAATAAATAAATAAATAAAATAAAATAAAATAATAAAATAAAATAAAATAAAATAAAATAAAATAAAATAAAATAAAATAAAATAAAATAAAATAAAATAAAATAAAATAAAATAAAATAAAATAAAATAAAATAAAATAAAATAATAAAATAAAATAAAATAAAATAAAATAAAATAAAATAAAATAAAATAAAATAAAATAAAATAAAATAAAATAAAATAAAATAAAATAAAATAAAATAAAATAAAATAAAATAAAATAAAATAAAATAAAATAAAATAAAATAAAATAAAATAAAATAATAAACTTGAGAAGTAGCTTGGTTTAGTAAAATGGCTTCAGCTTGTAAAAATCCCAAACCTGTACAAGGAAGAACAAATATAGGAACATCTTCTGCAGCATGCAAAAGCAGAAGTGACGCTTCAAGGAACAGTTACAAAAGTAGGCAACATTTATGGCATTAGTGGCTTCCCTGCCTTTGCCAAATAGGCAGGAACTTGCATTGCCCCTGCACATTTACAATAAACTTGGTTCAAAGCAGAGAATGTGATCTTCACAATAAAGAGAGAAATTGGCTCTTTTGTTCCTTTCAAAACTATATGGGCTATCTAAAGAACCATCTTCATTAATTCTCTGAAGAAGGGTGCTTCACTCAGGCTAACATACTTTACGAAATCTCTCTTTGAAGTCTTTGCATAGAACTAACTACCATGAAGTTTCTGATGATAGTTCTCTGCAAGAAAATGTTATGTGTGTGTCTCTGTATGTGCATTTCAAGCCATTGCTGTTATGAAATAATGTGACCCACGAGGGGAAAAGATTGTTCAGGAGTGTTGTGTTTGTGTGCTTAGGCCATTTCAGTGTACTGAAGTTGTGGTGCTTCAGTGTAGATAAATCTGCAGGTGATTGTTGCTCTGAGAATGGAGGCTAAGCATTAGCTACCCTCTTCCGACACCCCAACAATTGCAAGACATCTACAGGATAATGACAAGGGAAAGAGCAAATGTAGGTTTCTGTTTAAATGACCTTCTTCCTCTGTTCACCAATTGCTGCTGTTATGAAAGCACTTAAAGACAAACTAGGCCAGAATTGGTACATAATAAGGGTAATGAAATGCAACGGTCTCTTCTACTTGGCTCCTGTTGACTAAGCCAACTGATTTTATATCTACCAGCTGAGTTGAATGAAAAAGGCATTTACAGGCATAATTTCTTCTTATGTCGTGTACAAAGGAATGGCATTTAGAAACCCAATCACCAGGAAAACACACCCAAGGAACTTAATAGGAAAAGCTGTTTACACTCTTACTATTCTGCTATACCTTACAGGAAGATAATTAAGTTGAAAACATAAGCTTTTTAACATAATAAAAAAGACATTGAGTGGGCTCTGAACCAAAGAAGTACTTCTATTTTAATTCATACCTAGCTGTGATGGCTTCCATAAATATATGCTATTAGGATAAAAGGACTTGCAGAAAATGTTGCCTTAGAATTATTTTTGGAAGTATTTTGTTACTCTTATGTGGAAAACTTTCCCCCCTCTTGCACTAGGAGGTTAGGTAGATTAGAACAGGACAGAGTGATCCTGATCTCTTTCATGTCTACAATGCCGAATATACTTTGTTAACCGACATTATCTTTGCTATGATCCCCAATTACACAATAAAATAATTGCAATAAACAAGGCAACTGTGCATTCCTGTGTGACTCCAGAAATTGAAGATGAGCAGCCTTCAAATTTTGACAAGACACAAATCTTTGGCCTGCTGGAGCTGGCAACAGAGCTAATGGACCATTGCTGATACCAGCTAGAAGGAAGACGTCTATGGAGATTCTCAGTAATCCAGGTTATAGTTGTCCCAAATGTGTTTTTGAAGAGGAAACTGGACATCCTTGTTTTTCTTTGAAGATGTTTTGCATCTCATCCAAAAGCTTCTTCAGCTCTGACTGGATGGTGGGCAATGGAAGGATTTATATTCCTTGCAGACAGCAAAGTTCACATTTTGGACAGACTGGACGGCTGTTTGAAAGAGGGGTCAAAGAGACCATCTATGTGAAAACTGAACGGTGCTCTCTCAACAAATATGACATAATCTGTATCTCCAGTCTACAACACAGTCCTTTCAGCAGTTCTAAGAAGGCTCTACACCCATTTGCACAACTCAGGTCACCCTGAGTATACAGATAAACCTCCAGGTGGCCTTAATAACTTGCTAAAAGAATGCAAATGTCTAACTTCCATTCACCACCATCCAGTTAGAGCTGAAGAAGCTTCTTTGATGAGAAGAGAAATGTCTTCAAAGAAAAACAAGGAAGTCCAGTTGCCTCTTCAAAAAGTACCTTTGAGAAGAAAGGTTTACAAAAGAAGAAAGAGGTTTACAAAATGATTTTACTGGAAAATTATAGCCCTTTAAAAGAATTGAATAACATTGTGCTACATCTATAAATGGTGACATAAAAATTTCTTCAATCCAAGATGGTCAAAAGGAATATCCCATTCCAGAAGGGAAGATGTGCAGGCAAAACAACATCATACCACCAGAAATCAAAAGCAATACATGCTTCGTGACATCACAAGCACGTATAAAAATGGTAGATCTTGCATTACATTGCTCTCCTCAAATTCACAAAAGCTCCAGTCCTGCTGATGCCTTTTAATGCCCTGATAACTAGTAATCAAATCTGGATGATATGGAGGCATATGAAAACTCCTTTAAGAAAAAAGTTTAAAAAGCTAGAGAGTTTCAAATGCTTTCAAGATGTATTAAGTTGAAAAGACCTCTATATGAAAATTTCTTCAGTCTTCATTTTGTTGAGGAGAATAAATATAACCTTCTAATTTTATTTTGTTCACCATTATGACACAAATGTAAACCACAGTTTTTTATGTATTGAAACCCACGGGTTTTATTGGTTCCGTCTTATTATTCTAGATCTCCTTAACCTTTAGGACAGTGATGGTGAACTTTTTTTGGTTTGTGTGCCAAAAGGTGTGTGTGTGGGTTTGCTAGCATGTATGAACGTGCCCACACCCCTTTCCTCCCTCCCCATTCATGCACACAAATAGCCGTGCTGCCCCCAGCACTTGCCCATAGGCCTTACTGAATCCTGGTATGTGAAAAAAGTGCCCAAATGGACAAAACGGAGGTTCGAAAAACCCACTTTTGATTAGCCCATTGTGCTGGGTTTTTTGCACTCTGAGGCTTTAGGAAGCTCCCCTGAACCCTCTGGAGTGCAAAAAACAGCACAATAAACCAGAACTGCATTTCTCCGAGCTTCCTGTTTGTCTATTGGGCTATTTTGTTTTGCACATTGGGGCTTCAGGGAAGCTTCCCTAAATTCTGGAAGGTGAAACAGCCTTCCCAGTGATGGGCTTCTATGGATATGGTCAGGTACACAGAACCAGTAGGAAAATTTTGGTCAGGTGCATTTTTCCTATCGCAGTAAATGAGGTTGAATGTGCATAATTTTAGAAGAGCTGTGCATATATGTGTGTACACATACTGTACAGTTTATATAGTAGATAATGTATATTTTTGTGTGTCTCTGTGTAATATATGTGGGGAAATTTTATCTCTTTGAGGCAAGGCAAGGCCAAGCACCCTAACCCTAATCCAAACCCTTGACGTGAGTGACGTCAAGTTGCCAATCTTTAAGACAGCCACATGATCTTTAAGCCTTCCCCCAGTTACATGATAATCAAGCCACTCCCACTTGATCACATGGCCAGCAAGCCACACCCACAAAATAAGCCATGCCTACAGTGTGGTAGTAAAATAATTTGCAGCCCTTCGCTGGGCCTTTCCCAAGGCCGAAAATTAGCTGGCCAGCATGCGCATGCCCACTGGAGCTGACACAGAGCCATCACAGCTCTAGGGAAAGTAATCTTTGGCTAAAATGGGGTTACAGTATCAGGCTAAAAACTAGGAGGCCAAGAGTTCCAATATGTTGTACTGAGCTAGCTAGGTGACATTGGCTAGTCACTCTGTCTCAGCCCTAGGAAGCAAGCGAGGGCAATTCACAGCAGTGGGCTGCGAGCCGGAACGCTAAATTGTGCTCACCACAGCAGCTCATAAGTGCTTGCAGGGCCAGTGCGATTTTGTTTCTGCACCTGTGGAGGTAGCAAAATCACGCACGGAGTCGCAGGTAAAACCTTGCTGAAACACGGGTGCACTTGTGGCTCCATGCATGATTTCCACAGGTGCAGAAGCAAAATCGCACTGGCCCTGCAAGCATTTACGAGCCATGGTGGCAAGTGCAATTTAGTGTTCTGGCTCGTAGCCCACCACTGGCAATTTACTTCTGAAATCTTGCCAAGTAGATTACAGGGACTTGTCTAAGCAGTTGACACTGATTCAAAGGTACAACCCCCCCCCCCCAAATCCTGAGGAAAAATAAAATGGAAAATGCAGTAGAATTGCACATGAGAGGATCTCATCAGCAGGGAGGTTGGCTGGTAGAAAAACTCGAGGCATGTCATGACAATACCACTATTTTTAACCCCAGGTTGGTTCTATCCAGACAGCTCAAATGTAGTATTTAATTTTCCCATAGACTCCTTTGTTAGATACTTTTGAGTTTCAAAAATGTTACTTTGGTACAACCCACCAATTCCTTTCCTGCTGTTTGTTTTTATAAATACTTTAATGTCCTTCTAAAAAAGGTCAAATATGGCACAGACTGTATTATTTTAATTCAAATAGTGTTTACTTTAAAAAGTTCCAGTTCCAGTGCTAGGACAAGCATAGATGTATATTGAGGAGCTAAGAAATTTTATTTTATTTTGATTTGAAGGCTATTCAATCCCCAAGTGAGTCTGGGTGCCTTAAGTGATTAAAAAATAAAAAAGACAATTAAAAAAGAAAAGAACGTGCACTACTGGACTAAATAACACATTGTAATATAAATTAAAATCTCCAGATTCTCAATAAATAACCAAGCCTCAAGTAAAAGAGGACAGCCACATTTTCAAAGACTTACAGAATTCTTCCAGGGTGGGAGCCATGTGAATATCTAGGGTGGAGTAATCTGTTAATCTGTTCCAGATTTAAGATTTATTCTTAGAGAGAGGTGCTTCAGTGAATAATTGTGACATTCAGTGTCACATACAATGATCCTCTTCTGCAGGGGGCAATGTGGATGAAAACATCCCATTGCTTAAGGCACTCCCCTCCCTTTTCTCTCTGATTTTTTAAAAGAAACATTTACATTCTGAATCCTAAAAGAAATGAAAGATTTATCTGTCAAATTTCATGCTGACTAAAGCAGGATCCCAGCTCTTAGAGTTTTTGTAGGCAAGTAAACACAAGTACAGCTCTCTTTAGATCTTCAGGCCACCAGCTGAGGACAGTAAGTAAGATATAACAGTAAGATGAAACATATGTGCCTCATCCCTTATTTCTGACTTCTTATGCATTTATACAAACCCCTGAAGAGGGAAGAAGAATCAAGGGAGTATTGGAAGAGAGGTAGTCTTTATATAAATAATTTTGTATTGTTGTAAGCACATGGGACCTTTTAAACAAATAAATGGAAAATCACAGTGTCAGAAAAATTCCCCAGACCAAGAGAATAAAAGCTAAAAGTCTTTATTAACAAGATGATATAAAACATAGAAACATATATAAAACATACCATAAACATACCATAAACAAAGTTTCCGGCATGATCATACAGTATCATACAAGGACCTAGAGAAGTCACGGGAAGAATACCCGTGAACCTCAGAAGGTAAAGTACCTAATTACAAGAATCATCTTATATAGAATTTTTATGTCCTGTTTACACCCCCTTTTTCCTGTCCACTATTTGTCCATATATGGGGTTGTCTTGCATCCAATTTCATCATAGTTCCTCGGAACTCTCTAGATTAATCCATCAAGTTGTTGTTTTTCCTTTATGAATGTTTCTTGGCCTAGAAAATAGGATTTCTTCATCTCTGATACAGGATGTAAACATGTTTTTGTTCTTTTGCATTTTTTGGAAAGGTCCGCTGTCCAAAAGGTCGGAAGTTTAGTACTCTAATAGGAGTGTTTTGTATCTATCTAGGCCTTAGATGCCTAGATTCAATAGATAATTCTCACACACAGCCCCTTAAATTTTTTATGTATAGAATAAAGCAACTCAATTCCCAAGAGTTATTCTGAAAGTGAGATAGATTAGATGATGGATAGATTGGATGGATGGATGGATGGATGGATGGATGGATGGGCGGGCGGGCAGGCAGGCAGGCAGGCAGGCAGGCAGGCAGGCAGGCAGGTAGATAGAGGATAGATGTTATTCATCCATAATGTTCGAGGGGGACCTTGACATCTAATGGATAGTGGAATTTACACGATGTCTCTGCAGGTGGCAGGTAAGGCCTATACGGGCATGAAATATTCTGCCCACATGTTGGGCAGGCATGTGTGGACACCATTGTCACAGTATTTGTATTTGCAGATGCAAAATTCAAAAGATGATAGATGCATGATTATTAGTAGATGATAGATAGATAGATAGATAGATAGATAGATAGATAGATAGATGATAGTCAAATGATCTATTTTCTTGTTTGTTATTAATTAATAATAAATTTATAATTATTATTATTATTTTATCCCACATGTATTATTAATTTTTATGCTGAGCATTTCCCCTACAAGGTGACTCCAGTAGGCTTAAAAATTATTAAAGCAAAAATAATTAAAATTTTAACACATTAAAATTACACTGATTAAAATATTTTAAAAGCAGAAAACATACATATTATTGCTCCTTCTGCTTATTTTCCACATAAGAACAACCCTATGAGGTGAGTTGGGCAAAGAAGACAGTGTCTGGCCCAAAGTCATCCATCTGGCTTTCATACCTAAAACTCACAGTCTCCGGGTTTCTAGGCCAGAACATTAACCCCTACACTAAATTAGCTGAGATGAGAGTACAATAAAGCAGGGCTGTCAAACTCCCAGCCCATAGGCTAAATGGCATGAGCTGGCCGCACCCTCATCTATTTTAATGAAGGGGTGGGGGAAGTCCCAATATGTCATATGATATCGCCATGACAATATGAATTTGACATTCCTAATATAAATCATTAAAAGGCTGATGAACACCTTTTTCCTAATGCTCATTTCTTGTCCACTGTTGTCTTTTATCTGTCTAGCTATTTTGTTGATTGTGTATATCTAGGACCAGGTTGATTGCATACGCTGCATTTAAAAATAACCGCAAATTCATATAATCAAACCAAGTCAGGCATTAACGGGAAACAAATTTGGTGATAAAGCCTCATGATGTCACATTATCCTATAATTAGGCGCAATTCTAAATCAGAGTAAAATTTGTCTGATCAGCAGCTTTGATTTCATCCCATCTGCATTATTGTTGAGTATAAGGCACCAAATACATATAAAGCTTTTTTTGTTGTTGTTGTTAAAGAGATCATTAGGAAAACACTTGATTCAGCAGATCAACTTTTGCAGGAAAGAAAGGGAAGTTTCACAGCAATATTTTAGCATACGGTATCTAAATTATGAAGGAGTATGGTATGCAGCTTACAACTTTGTATTCTTTACAGCAAAGAAAATGAATGAAAATTCTACCAATTAGTTAAGCAAATGTTCTCTTTTGTTTATTGCCTGTGCTTGTACAGTGCTTCACTCAAAAAGTAAATCTAAGTGGCTTACAAAAAGATAGTACATAATAAATTATGCAGCACATCTCATTAATAAACTTCACTGTAAAATCATGGTCATGTTCAGAAAACTAATACAGAAATATTAGCAGCTTTTGAAAGACAACAAGAACAGATTCTGAATTGCTTGCTCTTTAATAAATATGTGATTAAGGAGTTTCTAGGCAAACCTTTTATCTCTAGCAGTTATTTCATATTATCTCCTAAATAAAATGATTTTTTTTTAGTATTATTACATTTTTATACTTTGTGTACACATAGACCCAAACACACACACTCCATAGAGCACACCAAGAGAACTAGACACAATAATAGTTTTCCCGAACACCATCTCTCTGATACACAAATAATTCCCTCACTACTTTCAAACTATTCACTAAGGCTGCATCATCATCATCATCATCATTATTATTAGTAGTAGTAGTAGCAGTAGTAGTAGTATTTATTAGTATTAGTATTGGTATTGGCATTAGTATTAGTATTAGTATTAGTAAGTATTAGTATTGGTATTAGTATTCTCATCGTTCCTATCATCGAACTCCTCCCACTTATGACTGCATGATTTTAACTTGTTGCTTGTATCCTTAAGGTTTATATTAATATTGTTTCCTGATTGCTTATTTGTACCCTATGAAAATCATTAACTGTTGTACCTCATGATTTTTGACAAATGTATCTTTTCTTTTATATACACTGAGAGCATATGCACCAAAGACAAATTCCTTGTGTGTCCAATCACACTTGGCCAATAAATAATTCATTTTTTTTTCTATTCTAGCTGCCATACTGTATAGAAGACAGTGCATAGTCATCCTCTCTATTAAAGTATTTGGGAATTTATGTCTAATTTCTAATGTCTGTTTAAGAATTCTGTGAAATGTCAATTACATTATAGTAGGATGCTAATGTTCTCCAGGTCTTTTTGAAATTTGGTCCTTGTGACTGTTAATTGGCTAATGGTAGCCTTTATATGTTTTTAAATCTAATGTTCCTTTCATGCATTATAATCTAATGTTTACTGGAGAGCAGCATTTGTCTGTCTTCCCAAATCTTACTTCCATTCATTTCCCCCCCCCCCCAATATTTTTTTATCTTCTTGTCAGTACAACTGAGATGTATAGAAGATTTGCATACTATTTATATCCCTTCTTGGTTGTTTTGAATATTTTTTTCTGCTCTAGTTACATTTTTATCGTATACACCCTATTTAAAAGGGCATTGTATCACAGGTTAATTTGTTTTGTGTCCTAATTGTATCACCTATTTTATCAGACCTATTCATTAGTGATATTTTTCCCATGTAACAGTCTTTGTGTATCTCTTTTTTACATGCTACACAACTCCAAAGTAGGGTCTGATATCTCTCTAAATTTATAATTAACCATTCCATGATTAAAGACAAGTTTGACTAGATGTTGGTGTAGCGGTTTTTGCTACTGGGTCTAAGAATGGATGTATAATAGTCTATTACAATATTGCAGAAGTATCATGGAAAAACAATTAGATTTAAAAGCAGTGCAGGCAGGCCTGACTAAACATTAGTGGGCCAACTTGTGATAAAGACTAGGAATACATCAGCACAGTGAGCACACAAACATAAAGTTATTTGATGGACCACCTCTCCCCAACTGTATCTACAGGCCCATTAGAACCAGAAGTCAGTGCATGTTCTGGCCCCTTCCCATCTATCAAGGAAGTAAATCTGATGGAACCTAGGAAAAGAACCTTTTCTATGATGGTTCCCTTCTTTTGGAAAATAATTTCCCTAGGGATAAGATTAGCCCTCATTTTGTTGCTTTGCCACAAGGCTTTGAAAATAGGATTTTGTAGGGAAGTCTGGGAACCTCATTAAAACCTGGTCACATGTGATTCTCTTTTCTTTGCCATGGGGTAGAGCAGGAGTCTCAAACTCAATTTACCCGGGAGCCACTGGAGGTAGAGTCTGGGTGAGGCTGGGCCACATCAGGTCACAAAAGGGGGTCATGTGACCTCAGGATACAGCACCGGTCATAAATATGAAACAGAGGCCAAGTTTTGATCACACAAACATGGGGCCAAAGGGACCTCTAACAGTGCTAATTTTAAATTTTCATATATCCTTATTTATTCATATGTCTCTCTAAATCCTTATTCTAGCTTAATTGCTAGAAGAAGAAAAGAAAAAGCAATATTACTTATTCCTAAACAAATACCATCCATTCATATCTGCTAAATCTTGCTGAATATTCTCATAACAATAGCTTACTAATCCCGCCGCCCATGGAGAGAAATTCCCCTCAGAGCAACAGCTCAGACGTTCCTGCCAATGCTGTGCCGATGCGCCTGTGCTGAAGTGGGAGAGCGGCCACACCTCACGGATTCGCAAAGGTGGGCTTGGGCTCAGGAAGTGTGAAGAGAAAGAAGGGAAAGAAGGGGATGGCAGCAGTGGTGGGACCTGCAGCTCGGTGGGCATCTCCTCATGGGATGGAACCCTCTATCTCTTTCTCATGGCACTGCCCCATCCTGTGGCTGCTCCCACCATGGCCACGTGGTCCCGGCGCCCATGGCTGAATGTCATCCTGGGGCTGGTCACGGTTGCCTCCTGGCTCTCTCCTTCTCCCACCACCTGTGTCTACCACCAAGTCAGCAGCCGTTGCTGTGGATTCCTTGGGCGGGAGCTGCCACTTCTCTCCGGGCATCCCAGCCACGCGGCCATAGAAAGTGCAGAGACTATTGCCTCCACCTCTGCCTCCACTCAGGGAGCCACTGTGATCGAGCTGAGTAAGAAGAAAAGGCGTGGCGACCACGGTGGTTCCCTGAGTGGAGGCAGAGGCAGTGGCAATAACCTCTGCACTTTCTACAGCTGTGTGGCTGGGCTGCCGGAGGGAAGCGGAAGCTCCCATTCGAGGAACCCACGGCGATGTCCGCCAGCTTGGTGGGAGGCGCTGGCAGTAGACACAGGTGGTGGGAGAAGGAGGGAACTTCCCCCGCCACCACCCGCCGCAGATGAGGCGGTGCTGAGCCTCCCAGTTGCCTTTGTTGGGAGAGACTCTCTGCCTTTCTTTTTAAAGTTCATGACAGAGTGCTCAGCCTCCCCCCAAGGTGCATGGCAGGCTGGCAAGAGAACACGAGCTTGCACGCGCACATGAGATTCAAACAAGAAAAAATCTTCACCAGCAGAACAATTCCTTGGGCCGCACTATTATCTCTCACATCATGACCCAAAACTCATTTCACCAATAAATAGCAGGCATGTAATCTACATAATATGATGAGACACAGATATTTTCTGTATGTCATGTGAGACATCTAGAATAAAGCGACCTGATTGGACGTTTGATAACAAATAGAAGAGAGGAGATATAATGTATGGAAGGGTGGGTGGATGCCACAATAAATGTTGCTTTGTACTTATGATCAAAATTTGAGGAGCTTCCAAGGGAGGGAGGGACGGACGGAGGGAAGGCAATAATCTAAGAAAGGAATTCATGTATTTATTGTTTCAATGTTTCACATGGGTGTGCTATATGTTTTTGGTATTTAACAGTCCCCATAGTCTGGACTTCCATTTGCCATATAGGCAGAAATACTGTATTGAAATGTGCCAGAAATTATAATGATGCACGGATAATATAAGGGTAAAAAATATATCCTCATTTTGTCATTCAGGTCTTTTGAGAGAGAAGAGGAAGTAGGACTTGAAGGGTCAAAATAGTCTACTT
This sequence comes from Erythrolamprus reginae, assembly GCF_031021105.1. NCBI lineage: Eukaryota > Metazoa > Chordata > Lepidosauria > Squamata > Dipsadidae > Erythrolamprus > Erythrolamprus reginae. Next base: position 289,790,227 of record NC_091950.1, on the reverse strand, counting down.
GTAGCTAATGAACCAAGATATGGAAATGTGTTATATTTATTCTGCATTGTATATTTCTATTTCAAAATAAAGGAAAATGCATTCTGCGGAACTCAGTACATTTCAAGGAGACTGCTGTCATCAGCCATCTCTTTAATGTTTTCATTTGTTCCAATGACATACTTTTCTGCTTTATTTTAAACATCTCTCCTTCACTGTTAGAAGAAGGGGAAATTCACAAGACTGCATCACGTCCTGCATGTATATCACATAACTATTGATATACTGAAACCAGATGGTTATGCCATACAGGTGTAAGGTAATTCTGAAGGCTAGTAAATAATGGTATTTCTGGAAAATAATGCAGCTGGGTAAACATCTGTTCTGCCCACAGTTTGTGTGATTGAATATGTAATTCAGTGAGGTTGCTACCAGCTATCTCAAAAGTCCATTGAATAAAATTGTAAAAAACACTTGGTTGATACCACTTTAAGACACTAAAAAGCTAAAACTTTCCTACACAAAGGTAAAAAAGTTAAAAGTGAAACTTTAAAGAGGTTTCCACTAAACCGAAAGAATACTGAATGAATGAGAGCTCATCTGTGTTTGTTCTGAGAATGCCCAGGTGCCTTTTTGAGCCACCCTGAATAATCTTTCACTACATGTAGCCCTTGAATTACGACTGCTGTTTAAGCAAATCTGACTTCCCCAATGACTTTCCTTGTTGGAAGCAAGCTGAGAAGGTCACAGATGGCAATCACAAGACCCCAGGACAGGGGCGAAATGCTCCTGGTTCATTTGTGCCTATCGATTTTTCGGAGAGCCAATCATAAAGGAAGCATGAGGCTCTGTCCACCCACCCAGATGCCACCATTTGGATTCTTTTACCCTTTATGCATGCATAAAGCGTTATGTTCAAGAATCTGGACAGATTCCCCTAATTTGCAATCAACAACTAATCTGCAAACATCAACTCCATTAACTACTCAAGGTGTTACCCCATCAACTGCTCAAGATGTTACAACAAAGCCAACCAACCCACTTATAGCAATTAAGTCAGCACTCCACTATTTATATAAAGACAGCAGCTCCAGCACTATTTATATAAAGACACCAGCTCCAGCACTATTTATATAAAGACAGCAGTTCCAATCACGCTTTGTTCACCGTAGCACAAAGCTTAAAACACCAGTCTGAAGATGACGAATGGGACCTTGTTGAAACATTGCCAAGATTCTATAAATCTTACACAGAAAATATCAGAATACACTAATACAAATCATCATCCAGCTCCATTGCAAAACATTGTGACTCCACCCCGAACTACCCATACCCCACCTTTAAATACCTATAGGAAGTGGTCAACAATTCCCTAGAGTTAACAAACTACAGACTACTTCTTTTTTTCATACAAGTATTCTTGTCTTTTTCTTAATCTTCTAAAGCAGGAATCTAGCAGAGGCTCCAGATCTTTCTTCTCCTCCTCTGTCAGATTATCCTGTCATTGGCACATCTGCCACCTCTGGTGGTCCTTAAGATTTATCCAGGTCTATTTCTCCCTCACTCTCTGCATCAGCTGGCAACACCACTGGCCCAGGGTACCAAGATGGGACTGGCTCATTCTCCTCAGAATCTATCATTTCTAGAGATGGACGAGGAGCACTCACAACAGTAAGTAAGAAGTGGATTATTATTATTTTTGACAGATCTTCATTCTCTCAAGAATATCTTATGGGATACATTATTATTATTATTATTATTATTATTATTATTATTATTATTATTATTATTAATAATTAGATTTGTATGCCGCCCCTCTCCGCAGACTCTGGGTGGCTCACAACAGTGACAAAAACAATATATATTGACAAATCTAATAATTAAAATCTAAGATAACAATTACACATTTAAAATTCTAAAAGCAAGGAACCCCAATATAAAAAACATACATACAGTCATATCATGCACTAGAACTACACAGGCAGGGGGAGATGTCTCAGTTCCCCCATGCTTGATGACAGAGGTGGGTTTTAAAGAGTTTACGAAAGGCAAGGAGGGTGGGGGCAATTCTAATCTCTGGGGGGAGTTGGTTCCAGAGGGCCGAGGCCACCACAGAGAAGGCTCTTCCCCTGGGCCCTGCCAAACAACATTGTTTTGTTGATGGGACCAGGAGAAGGCCCACTCTGTGGGACCTAACTGGTCGCTGGGATTCGTGTGGCAGAAGGTGGTCTCGTAGATACCCTGGTCCGGTGCATAGAGCTGAAGTAGATGATGGATTGAACCAAGACACGCAATCTCTGCATAATCCTCTTTCTCTAACTCACTCTTTCTTCTCTCTAAATAAATAAAACAAATATTTTGAGAGATATCAACTGCTCTGTTGTATTACTCAATGTAGAAACCCAGGATTACATGCAATCCTCCCCACTAAAGATTGTAGCTCATTTCTCTTTTATTTTTTTTTCTGGATTTCAAAAGTCTCTAGGCTCAATATAGTAGTTGCTGTCTATCTGCACTTTGCAACTTGTTCTGTAATTAATGTTTCCAATATCATTTTAGCACTTTCTCTGCTCAACCCACAACATACTTCTGTATTGTTCATCAAACCAATGAACAGCACATTGTCATTCCTTTAAGCCTGAAATGTCATCCTACAAAGGAGCAATTAAGAATTTCCTTTAAAAAGTCTTCCTTATGAAACTGGTGCTTCTTTTGGAGGAATGTAGTCATCTTTACATAAGATATATGTTGCCCTGCTGACATGCAGTTCCATAGTCGAGCTCTGTGGAAATCAGGATTTAAAATGCTCAATTCTGCACACAATCCTTCTAAATAAATTTTGACCATAAGTATGTTGATAATCAGAATTTATCAGGATCGCTCTAATGAAGTCAGCTTATTTCTTGCCCTCAGCTTCTACATCTTCTTTTCTATCCAGTTTTACATTTATTTCAAAGCAAGAATCATTAAGTTCAATTTTCTGGTTGTAAGGAGTTCTTGAAAACTCCTTACACCAACCAATGTATTTTGAAGAGCCATTAGCTTTGGGAAAACTGTATGCATCTCTCCTCCCACACCCCCAGCTTAATAAGGTTAAGCCTTAAGAAAATAAAAGTTACACAAATTTTAGCTTCAAGGATACCAGACAGGAAACAAAATGAAATGTTTCTCTTTGAATTCTCTTTGTGCTTCTAGGACAATACCTCAAAAGTCCACCTGCTGAAAGTTGGGTGGCTCATATAAAGGGATGTCATGGTAATTTGGAAAAATGCTAAGCACAGAAAAGAGATTTATTTTTGCCCCAGGTTACCCCACTGGTTTGTCTAACTCATTACATGCCAAAACATTTGATTGATGCACTCAAACCAGTCGTGGATAATCTTAACTCTTACATTTAAATATGCTCTTGCTACTACTCTATTATAATTAATTGTATGAGGCAAATCAGAATTCAAGCTTGGCTTACACTGGTTTGACCTAGATGCCAGAGAGGGCCTTTGTTTCTCACTGTGTAGGAGGCAAGCCAATATTTCAATTCCTTTAACCCATGGGGCCTTTCCTTTTCTTAATTGTAGAGATATTTCTGTGTGATAAATAGCTTTTTACTGCAACCAATGTAGCCTTTCCCTGTGCTTAGAAGTTCTTAGAAATACAGTTAAAAAACCTCCTAGATAAAGTTACCTTTGAAATGTAGGGGATTGCAATGAATTAATATTATAAAAGCATCTGCCCTTGCTTAGTTAGCAATGCCCAGATGCAAAATTCATAAATATATTTGACCTCCTTGCCACTTGAATCTATCATACAGGTGTTTCAAAACTTATGGCACATTTTAAAAAGTCTACTGGATTCTGTTTAAAAAATGGTATGTTCAGATATTGCAATTTCCATAAGAACTCATGGCAAAATATTGGTTGGGTGGTCTTTCAATGCTCTTCCAGCCATTGCTTTGCATTTAATTTTAGGCAGTAATCTTTTGATGCTCTTCCCATGATTAGGAAACATGTAAGGACAATGATCCAAATCACTGCAGAAGACTTCAAGCATGTAATAGGATCTCATTTATAGACAGGCTTCTATAACAGTGTGGTAGGCTGGAAAATTTTGCGAATTGAAGTCCTCCTATCTTAAAACTGCTAAAATTGAAAAACTTTGTTCTTCATTTTGTAGGAGCACCCCATGATCACAGGCCCAGTATAGACCTCTGGCTTCTTTTATTATATCCCTTATAGATTCTCACAGGGTAGACCACATAAAATTTGTCATCAGACATTTAAAGATGTTTATGGACAATGGACATCAAAGGGGAAGATGCTGAAGACACCCCCACAGATAGGATCCATTGGAAGAATTTGAGTTACTTCGCTCACATGTTGTTTCCCTATGTAATTCATGTGAAAGGAACCAATGTTGGTAACAGAATAACAGAGTTGGAAAAGACTGTGGAGGTCTTGTAGTCCAACCCCCTGCTAAGGTAGGAAGCCATTTATGATTTCAGATAAATGGTTGTCCTCTTCTTAAAAACCTGCAGAGATGGAGCACCCACAGCTTCTGGAAGAAATTTGTTCCACTGATTAATTGTTCTAATTATCAGGACATTTCTCCTTAGTTCTAGGTTGCTTTTCTCCTTGATTAGTTTGCATCCATTGCTTCCTATTGTGCCTTCAAATGCTTTGGAGAATAAGTTGATCCACTATTCTTTGTGCCATTCCCTTAGATACTGGAACACTGTTGATGATGATGATGATGATGATGATGATGATGATTAGTGATGGGCGAACCCAACGGTGTTCGGGTTAGGCAAGTTCGGACGAACTTTATGCAAAATTTGCCCGAACCCGAACTGAACCCGAACCCGAACAGGGAATCCCACCAAGAGATTCCGGGGGTGGAGCTTTGATGTCACGTATACCGGCAGGTTGCTAAGGACACCAAGGTGATCACTTCCTGGATTCCATGGAATCCAGGAAGTGATCACCTTGGTGTCCTTAGCAACCTGCCGGCGACGTCAAGGCTCCTCCCCTGGAATCTCTTCATGGGAGGGATTCCCCAGCTCCTTCAAAGGGAGGTCTTCATGTAAAAATAAACAATGTTTATTTTTACGTGAAAGGACACCGCAGCGGCACTGCAAGCAAAGGGCGGTCCTTTCACGTAAAAATAAACATGATTATTTTTACATGAAAGGACCGCCCTTTGCTTGCAGTGCTGCTGCAGTGTCCTTTCACGTAAAAATAAACATTGTTTATTTTTACATGAAGACCTCCCTTTGAATGAGCTGGGGAATCCCTCCCACGAAGAGATTCCGGGGGTGGAGCCTTGACGTCACTGGCAGGTTGCTAAGGACGCCAAGGTGATCACTTCCTGGATTCCATGGAATCCAGGAAGTGATCACCTTGGCATCCTTAGCAACCTGCCGGTGACATCAAAGCTCCAAAAGCTGAACGCAACCCGAACCTTGCCCGAAGTTTCAAAAAATTTCGGGTTCGGGTTTGGCATACCGAACACTGCAAAATTCGATACAGACCTGAATTGTGCAGGTTCGGTTCGCCCATCACTAATGATGATGATGTTGATGATAGATCCTCACCAAAAGCTAACAGAAAAATATTAGTATACCATGGTGAAATCTTGAAGGGATGGTAAGGCAATCATCATAATCATCATCACCATAATCTAATCAAAGCAAGACCTGAAATTTGGAGCTTTTAAAAAAGACATGTCCCTGGTATAGAAACATCACCAATGCCTGGCACACACAGTATGTTGCCATAAAGGCAGGAGTCTCAGTACTTGAGGACATATTCAGACTTCTTTGACAGGCTGGGGAAAAAAAGCATAGCTGCTTTAAGGAGTTCACACATTAAAGTGAAAATGACATTGCAAGCTGGAGCACCTTTTTTTCCCCAGGTTTTAAGTGATAGCAGAATTTGCTGTATGCTCTGTTGTGCAAAGCCCAAAGCACTTTTACATCCTTTTTGAAGCACTTACAGCTCTAATATCAGCTTGTTCCTTGTTTCACTACCTGCTATCTTAACCCCATGCACAGAGTACTAAATAAGGAAGCTTGAGGGAACTATCCAATGAAATAAAAGGGATGATTTATTCTTCTTAACAGTCCCTTAAGCTAAGGCAGGAAGAAGTTAAACAAAGATGCACTGGATAGATCCTTAAATGATTTTCAATAGACCACCAGGAATTTCTGACTTTCCATGGTTTAATAACAGTGAGAAGTCCCCTCTCCACTTTAAATTAGGCTGCTGAGAGGGAAGAATACTTGAGAAAGAACAAAGACTGTCTTTTGTGTAACAGAACTGCCAATTTCATTCTGGTATTTGAGCTCAGTTTGAAGGAGACCTTACTAAAAATGAAAGTTTGGGCTAAAGATATGTTCAATCCTTACAGCATTTTTTCCCTTGCTTTCCCAGTAACTTATTTTATTCCTAACTTTAATTAATAGACCTCTGGATTGTTGCTTTTAAAATAAGTAAATTAATTTGTTCATTCATACTTAAAATGATGATTAATGAAACCAAGATGAAAGCATTTTGAGATGTCTGTATGGTGCATGGTAGAAAAAAAGACCACATCAATTCAGGAGCTTCTTTCAGAGTCTGCAAATAATTTAGTTTAAGGTTTATCCAGACAAAAATAACAATAGAAGAAAGAAGATCTTCACTCTTCTACATGATTTGTGTTTTTACATATGCGTATGTATGTATGTATGTATGTATGTATGTATTATTATTATTATTGATGATGATAATAATAATAATAATAATAATAATAATAATAATAATAATAATAGACTCGAGAATGCCTGAATATTGAGTAAATCTATAACTATGGGTAAACATTGTAGAAGAAAAAGTGGATAAACATTATTCTAAGGGTACCTGTGACCTATTGTATAGTGGATATTAATAACTTCACTGGTGTATATTGCAATCAGAGAAGAACTTTAATTCTGTTTATACCTTTTGTATACTATTAATTGACCCTGGGTTAATTTAATAAAATGAAACGTTTGAACCCAGTTACTGTTATTTGTAAAATAGAAGTTATGGTTAAGCTAAAATATAAATGGGTCAGTGGCTTGCTTGCAAAATAGCCAGCGTGAACTTTATTTCTAATGGATGGGGAACAGTGGTGGTATTCTACCAGTTTGTACCATTTCGAGCAAACTGGTAGCAGCAGTGATAGAGGGCTCCGCCCACCCACGCAGAAGTCATCACTGATGCTCTGCACATGCACAGAAGCACCCCACGCGAGCTCCCATGTCTGAACTGGTAGTGAAGGTAAATGAATACTACTACTGATAGGAAACCTTTGGAGAATTTCAGGACTATATTGATTAATTGGGAAGTTGAAAAAAAGGCATGCTGCAGGAAAACAATAGCATATTGCTTCCACAATGCTTCCAATAAAACTGCAAAAATATAAGCAACTGGGAACTGTTTGCTTCAAGGACATTTTTAAAAATTGTGTTAAACCCCATCATGTAGTTGATGTATGATTTAATGCATTTTGTACAACTAGAAAATTGAATTAATTGAGAAAACATGGTTAAAGTAGCATTAACCAAACAAACACAACTTTCAAACAGAATACAAACAATTGGCATGTTCCACTGTAATTTAACAAGTGTTTTCTATTACTTTTTCCCAGAACAGAATAATTTGTATTAGAAATTAAAATATAATGATTTTTCTTATAGTGATTGATCAGAAAGTTACTCAGGCAGAGCCACTGGAAATCAACATGTTGAATACCCATATTGGTATATACAGGGGGTGGACAAAAACATGGAAACACTTGACTTTTTGGCATCATAATGTTTGAACATGTTCTAATCAAACATTGTAATGTTTTTTTTAAATTCTGTTATTTGATATGTTTTTTTAAAAAACTACCTTTCTTTTTATAGAAATTTAAGGAAATTGGTTATAACCTTCTAGAAATGGCAGACCTCTCAGACTTTCAAAGAGGCCAAATTGTTGGTGCTCGAATGGCAGGCACTAGTGTAACAGAAAGTGCCCGAATGTTTGGTGTGCCAAGAGGTAATGTCTCAAAAGTAATGACTGCTTTTGAAAGAGAAGGGAAAATGTCCTCAGCCAAGCACAGGTCTGGTCGAAAGTCAAAGTTGCCTAAGAGAGACCGTCGGACTCTAAAGCGAATTGTTAGAGCGGATCGCAAGACTGCAGCTCCTAAAATTACTACAGAGCTCAATAGACATGTACAGAACCCAGTTTCCACAAAAACTGTTCGAAGGGAGCTTCACAAATCTGGATTCCACAGAAGAGCTGCAAGGTGTTTCCATTTTTTTGTCTACCCCCTGTATATATATTTGGAGAATACCAAATTTAGTTCTTCAAGGTCAGAAATGCATGCGAGAGAATAGTCTGTCAGCTAAAAATATACTTTATTTACAAAGCCATAAATCAAATCTCTCAATGGTTCCTGACTGTGACAGAGGCTGTTCCTAGTAGGGATGAACAAAGAATGCTGGAAGTATGGCAGGAGTCTATAATCGCAGTAGGATCACCCAAGGCATGAAGATAATCCCAACTGCCCAGATAAAAGAGACAGATGCATGCATTGGGCATGCATAGAGGAAGATGCTGGAGGCAGATTCTTCTTTTAGTGACAACAAACGCACAAACAATTCGTATTGCATGGGAGAAGGCAATGGTAAACCATTCCTGAATTTTACAAGAAATTTTATTTTGCCAGTAGATAATATAAGATGATTGACAATATAATGCCAGATGATGGAACCCCTCAGGTCAGATGCTACTCAACGTGGTACTGAGGAATAGCTAAGGGGATCCTTCAGAGAACCTATGGTGTTTATGATGAAGGTAGATTAAAGCCTTTGGGACATCTAGCTGCTGATGTTGCCAAGCAAGAAAATAAATCCAAAACTGCAAAGAAAGAATTACAATGGGGACATGGAACATAACAAGCATGAGCATAAGAAAGCTCAGGAGAGTGGAAAAAATAAATGAATCAACTTCATATTAACATTTTAAGCATCAGTGATTGACGTGGATTGGAATTGAATACTGAATACTGCACTGTTTACTATTCAGGACACACACAAAAAAACCATTAAAAAAACAGCATTGCTTACATAGTCAGGAATGATATAGTAAAAGCAGTACTTGGCTACAATGCAATGAAGGATTGAATAATGTCAATTAGATTTTACAGACAATCCTTTAATACGATGGCTATCTACATTTACGTTCCAACCACAAATGAACAAGACAAGGTTGCTGTGGTTTATGATCAAGTTCAAAATTGTAAGTGAGCTGCTTGTGGTTGAAGACTGGAATGTCAAAGTTGGAAATAATATGGAAGAAAAAAGTATCAGCAGGACTGTATGACCTAGGAAATGGAAACAAAGGAGAATGACATATGAATTGTTGTTAATGCAATGATTCCTTCATGGCTAATGCAATTTCTAAACAATCAGAACAGTGGCCATATAAATGGACATTACCAGAAGGATACACAGAAATCAAATTTACTGCCATATATAATTGATACAAGAGGGTAGAATAGCTCAGTTATAAGAGCAAAGATATGTCAACGTAACTTCAAAGTCACACTAAAAAGAAAGAACAAGCCAATACAAGTTCATTGATTCTAGAAACCTTGATTGTGTCAACCATACCAAGCTCTGGAATGTGCTTAGAAAAAATGGGAATCCCTGAACATTTCATTATCCTACTGAGAACCCTATACAAAGTTCAAGAAGCTACACTATGGATGGAACATAGTGCAAAGAATTAGCTGCAGATCTGCAAAGTAATGAGACAAGGCTATACACTCCCTTTATTTATTCAACCTATATACTGAATGCATATGGCAGAAAGTGGGATTAAAACATACTGAAAAATCAGTATGGTTTTAAAACAGGAGGAAGAAACATCAGTAATCAGTACCACATTTGATAATACTACTCTGCTACTTGGAAATGCAAAAGCTCTAGCAGTGGAAGTCAACGAGCAGAGTGAAAAAATTAGGGCTATGATTAAATACAAAGAAGAATAATTAATGGCAATGGTAAAGTCGGCAGCCTTAGACTTGACAATGAAGATATTGAAGTAGTAGACAGATGATGCCTTTTAAGATCAACAATCAAATGTAAAAGAATCAGTCAAGACATATATATATGGTATACCAGGGTGATCCAACAGAAAAAACATATAGCCCCTCCCTGGTACAAAGCTGAAGGGATCAGATCCTGTGGCCTAGAGGTTAATTCTCTGCCTTGTAAGCCCCAGGATCAAATCCAAGTAAGGGTATGGCTAGCTGATGAGGCCAGAACAAGGCCAAAATAGCACTATCCTAGTCTCCCTTAATTTTAAAAATTCAGCAAAAACATGCGATATATATAACTAACTGTCTTATAACTATTCAATCAGCAACTGCTTCAAATTACAATGGTGCTGAACAAAGAAACTTACAGCAAAGGAACTTACAACCTGTATTCAAAATTATGGTTATTACAGTGCCCCCATGTCACGGGATCACAATTTAGGCTTTTGACAATCTGCTTGTCTATACGAATGACTGCAAAAATGCTGCAACTTTCACTATCCACCTTTCTCCCTACCACCACCACCTTGCTTGGTTCCTTGAGCCTACGTCCTGTCTAGCTAGGTCTCTATCATGCTTTTCTCCCTTTACTTCTTCCCAAGATCGCCTTTCTAAAAGAGCGTCCAGCCAATACAACTATATGGCCTTCCCGCAGAGGCCATTTCACATACTGCCATTCTCAAAACTTGTGCAGTTTTCCAAATCACAAGATATGGAAAATGGCAGCCTTTCTAGAGATTGTGTGAAACAAAGATATTTCTAAAGCCATATCTGAGAGGGGCCTTTCTAATTTCCAAATTGCTCCAGTCTATGTAGGCAGCAATCTGTATCAAAAAGAAAGATTTAAATATTCTAGTTCAGTCTGATTTATTTTTGTTCCAGTTAATTGCGTTCTGTTCTCTGAAATTGCCTGGACAAGCCTCTGAAATTTTCTTGGAAAGGTTTTGCCATTACTCCTTCCTAGGACTAATAAAGCAGTGATCTCCAAACTTGCCGACTTTAAGACTTGTGGACTTCAACTCCCAGAATTCCTCAGCCATCAAAGCTGGCTAAGGAATTCTGGGAATTGAAGTCCACAAGTCCAAAATTACCCAGCTGTCTTTGTACCTAAGGCAAGACTAGACCTCATTGTTTCCCAGGTTTTCGCCTAATGCTTTAACCACTACATCAAATTGACTCTAATAAGAATTATTTGGTAGTTATTTTCTTCTCCCACCTCATGGGATTAGTCAAAGCAGATTTAATATGAACTTATTTCATACACACACACACAAACACACACACACACTGATGTATTACTTATACTGTATGTATGTATATAAGTAATATAACACTTAAGATGTTAACATTGCTTTACCAACATTTTGAAAGCACTGAAGTCACATTTGTGGAATTGTGAGGAAACCCATCAGCTACTAAATATAGAATTAGATAAACTAAGAATTGCAAAAAGCAGTGGAAAGGCTTATTCATCTACCCATTCATCCGCCCTCTTACTGTAAGTCTGCGTACTGTATAGTTTTATTTATTTTTTTATTTTTATTTATTTATGTGTATTATTGTGTATTATTTACAATAATACACAATGAATGTTATAGAGGATATAGTAGAGAAGAAATATGAGATATAGGAGAGACTATAGGACAGGGGACAGAAGGCATTCTAGTATGCTTATGTACGCCCCTTACTGACCTCTTAGGAATCTGGAGAGGTCAACCGTGGATACTCTAAGGTTAAAATGTTGGGGGTTAGGGGATGATACTACGGAGTCTGGTAATGAGTTCCACGCTTCAACTGTGTATATACTGTATAGGCTTATATACAAATATAGATACAGAAATACCTACATACATTTGGCACATACACTTCCCAAGGATAGCTCAATGTATTGTAGCCGCTTAATTAAGCCATCATGGGCAAAGAATACTATAGTGAGCATTCAATTAGAACACTTCTCGACAAAGCTCCTTTCTCTGTTCTCAATTTACTCTGCTTGCTTCCTTATTATAACGGTGAAAATAACAGGGAAAATAATGTGCGAGAAACCATATCAGGAATGACTGTCTCCTCTGCATGAAGCACAGTTTGGGCATTTATTTCCTTTCTTTGAAAGAGCTGGAACTAACCCATACAATTTTCTCTTCTAGCAGCCCACACCATTTGCCTTCCCAGCTTCTTTGCAGATTGTAGACAAAGTTGGGGGGGGGGGGGAAGGCTGGATGTGAGGTTTTTCTCTAGTTGTGAAATGTTTGACAGGTAAAAAAAGATCTCCTGCCTGGGAAACTGGTTGAAGTTGTTCTAATCTTCCAAGGCCACGAATTAAATATTTACTACTCACAGGCGCCTGAGATATGTATTGTAATTATCATGAGCTTGTTAAGCTGTGGTATTGGAGCTAAATAACTGGCTCATATTTTGATAATTTCTTGAAACAGCAACAGCAAAAAACAGAACAATTTGGAGAAGCATGAGTGGGTATAGAATGTATTTTAAACTAATTATTTTGCTAAGATTTTTTTTTTTAAATGCAATACCCAGAGAATATAGCTGGGGTTTAAAATAATTGTGTTTCCAAATTAAGGAAAATAAAATTCTTCAAAAGGGGAGTGTTCCCATCTTATTCTTTAGGGTAATTAAAGATGATATGCATTGTTTGATTTTTATAAGGATACAGTGTTTATGTGTAAGAAATAGTGAAATTTAAGAATGTTAGCTTGATACATGATTGATCTCCAAAGTGATTTCAAATGCCAGCTATATAATAGATTTCCCTCCCTATAGGATTCAGACAAAGCAATTAAAACTGCATCTTCATTATACTCTTTGTACCCCTCCTAGCCTCAAACTAGTTTTAGTGATCCCATGCCTGTATAACACATAAAAAAAGAAAACAAAATAAAATGCTTTCTTATTTGCTCCCAAATGGATACAAATGCTCATATCAATTCCAAGTTCAGTTAGAGGTACAACAGAAAGTGTTTCTGTGTTTATGTGCATATTGTTAAGATATTAATTAACTGGGAGAGCCAATGAATGGTTATGAAAGGTTAGCCAGTGAATAGGCATAACAACTAAGTCAGCAAATGGAAGTTAAACACTTCTGAGTCTGTGCAGAGAATCAAAACTGAGAACTTAAGCTTAAGACTGAGCATGGCTCAGTCTACTCTGCTCTCTTGTACTCTCTGTGCTTGTCTGCTGCTGAAATGAAACTAACTGTTCTCTGCTACCTGTGACTGCTTGAAAAAGAATCAATATTGGTATTGTAAAATTTACTTCATCTATATTCTTGTATATAAAGAAGTTAATGAATCTAGCTGAATCAGTTACCTGTGTGTGCTTCTGGAAATTTGATTTTTCTGCAACAAACTTTAATACGTATGTCTTAAAGTCTCTCTCTCTCTCTCTCTCTCTCTCTTTTTCTCTGTATGTTATGTATATGTACACACACAGAGAGAGAGGGAGAGTATATGTAAACATATATGTATATCAAAGGTGGATTCCTCCCGGTTTGGAATGGTTCCCCCGAACTGGTAGCTACCTGCTGGTGACGTCATGATGATGTCACACAACCAGTTCAGTCGATGCCGGTCCATGTGCACCACCATCTTTTTAAAAACTTTTTAAAAAATGTTATTCTGATCATGGGCAGAAGCTGAGCTACCAGCACTGTGTATGCATCACCCTTTGGTTTTGGATTATTTTGGGGGCATGCACGCTCATGTGAGGCATGCCCACATGGCATGGGAGAAAGTGAACCAACAGCCAGTCAAGCTAGAACCCACTCTTATGTGTATGCATATGTATATTGCATGTATGTGAATGGCTATATGTACAGCCAGATACATTAGAACCCACTCTGATGTGTATGCATATGTATATTGCATGTATATGAATGGCTATCTGTACATGTATAATGTATGTATGTGAATGGCTATATGTACATGTATCTGTATATGTATCTAGTATATGATGTATAAGAGAGAAGATGAAGATCCAGAAGGATATTAAGGGCAAGCAATACAGCTGAATATATAGCCATTTAAAAAATACTATTACATATTGCACATATTGTACATTTTTCAGATTTCTTTTAAAAAAACTAGGATTTATGCATTAACAATTATTCATTCTGCCTGATTTTAGAATGTTGAGTGATGGGGGGGGGGGTTGTTTTGTTTTGCTTTGCTTTATTCTTACTAATTAGTTACCTTTGTTTCTGTTGTGGGATTTCATTTCTTTAGAGCTTCAAAGGAAGTTGATGAAATTTTTATATATTTATTCTGGAAGGCCGGTAGCAATGTATGATGCATAACTCGTGCTATGAATTGCAGCTAGAGAAAGGACAATGCTCAGGGGAATCTATACATTTTACATACCGAAGGTCTCAAATTCAGGTTCCAGCACTATAGCTTTTTCCTTAGAGGACTGCTGAATATGAATATGAAGGCCCTCCCCCTTAAAATTAAGACACTCATTGAGGGAAGGGAAGGAAACCCTTCTTCAAATTGTTCAATTCCATTTTTGGAAAATTGATTGGATTGAATTTGGATGTTAGAATCAAATAATTGAATCAGATTGATTCATTCTGACCCTTATTTGGTTTCAAATGGCAATTCGATTCAAAGACTTTCTAATTACAATCCTGAATCAAATTTCTGCACTGGAGTGTGATCATTCTCAACATATTTAAAATGAAGAAAAATACTACAAAACCATAATAGGGTATTTTAAAACATGAATACTTCAAAGTGATTTAAAAAAATATATATTATAAAAGCAATTGTATTAGGTTTTGTCAAACAGCAAAACATCAATTAATAACATATAAAGCATATTTCGAGTGAGAAAAAATTGAGGAATAAAAGTAAACCAATGCCAATTATAATACTATATGAACACAAGCACTATCCTTAAACTGTATATCCTGTTTTTTCAAGGGAAAGATTTTTCTATCCATTATACAATTATAAACCTCTATCAGATATTATAAGCTAGGAATACATAATTTTTGGTTTCAAAGATATATTCCTCTGCATTTTTGCATTTTTTCTTTGATAGATTCTATGTTTCTATAGAAAGTAGAAATCATTAAATACCTCTGGAGCAAAAGTCTTTTTAATTCTGATCTATTAAATTTCATATATTAAAACTGCATTTAGTCAGTCTCATTATATGTGTATCTATATATTTGGAGGCAATGTAGTATCAACAATCCATTGAAGAGATTAATGTAGCCCCTGGTTCAAAATATTCATTTTTTTTTTCCTTTAAGCATAATTTTAACCTACAGAAAATATAATAAAAAGTTAATAATGGAGCAGGCTGAAAATAATTTGGGCATTATACAGTACTGTATATTCAGTAATTATTATTTTTTAAAGTTACTTCTTTTTTTAAAATTTTACCAGTGTAAGATATTTGCAAGTGACTTCAGGATCCACATCCCACATAATGTGAAACATTTTAGCTGCCCTCCCTTCATTATTTCATTCTTGTTAACACATTGGTGACCCCCCTCCCCACATCTCTCCCTTTCACATGTATTTGGGAAAAATGGAGAAACATTAATTTGGAATGAATTGCTTTCAATATTTATTATTATTATTATTATTATTATTATTATTATTATTATTATTATTATTATTATTATTATTATTATTTAGATTTGTATGCCGTCCCTCTCCGAAGACATAGATACATATTCATGATGCCTAATTCACAATTGCTTACTTTCTTTAAAAAAATAACAAAAACAAACTGAAAACGGAAAAGAGTAGTAAATATCCCAGAACCATATAAATCAAGGGTTTCTATCCAATACTGACTTGTATACATTTTGTACATGAAGTGAAAAATCGAAATGACACCATGTGCTGAGATCAGAGGCAGGAAAATGTTTCCCCTGTGAAATCAACTGTGTCAAAAAGGCTATTTTGGATTGCTAGCTCTCTGTTAAGTCCATTCCTGCCTTTGTCTACCATAGATATAAAATAACATTCCTTTACTTAAAGAAGAAAGCTTTCATATTTTATTGCAAATAAAGCATCCAGTCCACTTTACCTGGGAAACACAGCAGGACCCATACCTTAATAACAATAGTCAAGATGATAGGTCAGAGTTGATCTTCAATTTAACCTCATTCTAACCCTTCAGCTTCTAAATCTTTATCTTACTGAATTCTTTGCCTGGAATTCCTCATTAAAATGACCCTGAAACAGGATACCATATCCTGCTTGAAAGCATATTTAATAAATGCACCTGTGACAGCCATGCAATAACTTAACAGTGAATAATAATTAAGGCCGGAGGTTCTGAAGCCTTCATTTTTGTAAGAAATGGACCAATAAAAATAGGAGAGACAATCCAAAGCTAAATTGTAGTATGTGAAGGGGAAAATCCGTCATCACAGAATGATTCCAGTTCATTTATCCCTCATGCTGAGTTGCAGAGCAAAATACTGCATTCATATATATTATTTGGGATCTAGACAGTCATCCACGTAGAGCAGATTATTAAGAACAAGAACAATACACTAAAAATACATTAGTTAGCAACTGTATCCAGCGCACGCATAAGCATAACTCATCTAAAAAAATTTAACCCATATTGATAAGGCATTTTGTAGTAGTTCATTTCAAACTTTAATAGTATATCCTTGAGAAACTCTTTGTGTTTATTTTCTCCTTGTAGTATATTTAAAAAAAGAATAGTGATAAAGTTAGTCATCATTAAAGTCCTTATTTCAATAAATTGCTTTGTAGCAACTGAAGAAAAGATTATTTCTTCCTTCTTCCCTCCAACTCTATTCCATTTGTCTTTGAAGTTTACTCTTCTGCCTTTAATTACCTTTGATGGAGTGGTAAGAATCTTTCCCCGGAACACTTTATATACTTAGGCTGATATATCATAAATGAGAAATCTTATGCTTCAAGCAGCACTTTAAACTGTAAGGACACATCACATTGACATACACTCAATAATAACATTTCACAGCTTTTAACTAAGCTGGTAAGAGCTTTTTTCCCCTGAGACAGATGCCCCTTCCTGCCCGTGTACTGTTTTTTGCAGATAGAGTGATGTCTTTATTTAGGAAGTTAGAAAAAATTGCTTGGAGTCATCAGCGGTTTCAAGAACTCGCTGCAGAAAGAGGGATAAAGCTTACTCAAAAGATAGATGACAGCTTCTCATTGGGGAATGATATAAAATGCTATTTCCCCATATAAAAAGAGTTGCTGAAATACAGAATTATCACACATTACTAAAAAAAAAGCTTGCTTGCTTGCTTGCTTGCTTGCTTGCTTGCTTGCTTGCTTGCTTGCTTGCTTGCTTCCTTCCTTCCTTCCTTCCTTCCTTCCTTCCTTCCTTCCTTCCTTTAAACTAAATAAATTGAAAACTATTAGGTCATCCAGCAATTCCCATTGAGATAAATCAAAATTTCACTTTGTTTAAAGGAACTGAAAGGAAGACAGCTTCTCTAAGATTAGATTTTTTTCAAGGAAAATCTCTAAAGAGCACTACATATGTATGAATTGATTTTAAAAAGCACTGTTCATAAAGTGTGACATTTAGAATGGTGTTTAACAGTGGATTTTCTTGAGCATGAATATTGGAATTGATGGAGAAAAAAGGAATATGTTTACTGTCATTATACATAAGCCATTTGTAAACCACTGAACAAATGATTGAACATTTAATGGCAGCAATTTGTTTATAGCTTTTTTTTACTGGTTTGCAATGAAGCATTCCTTGGCTCTGCCAAAGTTGAGTTATTATAGCTACTTAACTCAGTCCTATAATTGTTTACTGTCAATTACGGTCAGTGTAATAGAATACTTAAAGCAATGGACTAGGAAACCCATGCCTAACCCCTACCTCACTAGCCATTCATGGAAATTCACTTGGTCACTTCTTTTCAGTACAGTCTACCCAAAGGTTGCTGTTGTGGGAATAGGTCCATGTCAGTTGCCTTGAGATATTGAGGTAAGGCATAAATCTAATAAATATCTTTATTTTCATAGAAACCTCAGCACCCAAATCAATAATTGAAACTGTGCTATGGACTGTATGGACTCTCAGCATAAATAGCAACTATCATTATAAAAAGAAAGCACACAAAGATTATTAAGACATCGGATCAGATTACATATGGGACCGCCTTCTGCTGCATACATCCCAGTGGCCGATCAGGTCCCATAGAGTTGGCCTTCTCCAGGTCCTGTCGACCAGACAATGTCGTCTGGCGGGGCCTAGGGAAAGAGCCTTCTCTGTGGCAGCCCTGGCCCTCTGGAATCAGCTCCCTCCAGAGATTTGAACTGCCCCCACCCTCCTCACCTTTCGCAAGATCCTTAAGATCCACCTATGTCGCCAGGCATGGGGCAGTTAGTACATGCCCCCCCTTTTGACCATTAAATGTTACATATGGATATGATTGTGGAATGTTGATAGTGTTTTAAAATAATGGGATTTTAGTCATTGTTTTAATTATTAGATTTGTACATATATTGTTTTGTACCAGAGAGGTGTGGCATACAAGTCTAAATAATAATAATAATAATAATAATAATAATAATAATAATAATAATAATAATAATAATACGAATAGCACAAATCCCAGCGACCAATTAGGGCCCACAAAGTTGGCCTTCTCTGGGTCCTGTCGACTAAACAATGTTGTTTGGTGGGTCCCAGGGGAAAAGCCTTCTCTGTGGCGGCCCCGACCCTCTGGAACCAGCTCCCCCCGAGATTAGAACTGCCCCCACCCTCCTTGCCTTTTGTAAACTCCTTAAAACCCACCTCTGTCGTCAGGCATGGGCGAACTGATATAACTTCCCCAGGCCTATATTGTTTATGTATGGTATGTTGTGTGCATGTTTTTTAAATTATGGGTTTTTAGTTTTAATTATTAGATTTGCATTCTACATTGTTTTTTTCTATTACTGTTGTGAGCCGCCCCGAGTCTACGGAGAGGGGCGGCATGCAAATTTAATAAATAAATAATAAATTAATTAATAATAATAATATAAATGGTAATAGATAGAATGTTGAACAGCATCCTACCAAGCAGAGGTGAGTTCCTCTTGGTTTGCCTGAACTGGTAGTGAACCACTAGTGACATCATGATGATGTCACAGAACTGGTTCAGTCAATGCCCTTTGGGGGTGCCCCCATCTTCTTTTGGGAATTTATTTTATTTATTTATTTTGGATTTTTAATTTTTTTTTTCTACAGAGCATGCACAGAAGATGAGTTTCTGGCACTGCACATGCATTGTCATCTTGTTTTTGGCTTTTTTGACTTTTCTTAATTTTTTTTATACTACGCATGTGCATATGTCCATGAAAGCACAAAGGTGCCCACAATTCACGGTCACGCAGCATGAGAGGAAGCAACCGGCAGTGAAGTAAGTTAGAACCCACCCGTGCTAACACATCAAATCACTAGATGTGATGCAGATGTTAAAGTACCAGATTAGATCCTGTGAGTTCTAGTACTGCTTTAGGCACAAAGCCAATTGGGCAAGACACTCTCTTTTAGCCCTAGGAAGGAGGCAAATCACTTCTGAAATCTTGCCAAGAAAACTGCAGGAAGATGTCTAGAGAAAACAACAAGCTGACATTTACTCAAAGACCTCACTAGAGGTCTTCAAATAAAAACTTTATGGTTGTGGTCAAATGTCAAAAATGCTGCAGTAGAGTCTGCACTAAATAACTAGATAACATTCTGGTCCTATTAAATAGCTTATAGCTGCCGAGGAACTTGCAATTTCATTAGTTCCTAAATTGAGTTTTACACAGATGTGATTTTTATTTTTTATTTTTAAAAATATTTTTATTATTTTCAAAATAAAGGCATAACATATCAAACAAACATAAAATAGACAAAACATAACTCATAACATAAAAAGGAGATACAATTGCTCCACTCAGTATTGAAGTCTTTTTAATACAAAAAGGAAAAACTAAATATAGTTTAGATCAATTCAGAAAAGTAAACATTTCTATAAAATATCTTTATATAAAATATTCTGTCTAATAAATTTAACTATTAAACTCTTTGTTTTAACATCTTTAAACATTTCTTTTATTCCACCAACTTTAAACCTTTTGCCAAGTTTTATAAAATTCTGTTTCTATTTGGTTATTCAACCACCTCGTCATCATATCTAATTCTGTGTATTCCATAATCTTACAAAGGACCTCCTCATCTTTGGGGATTTTCATTTCTTTCCATCTTTGTGCAAAACCAATCCTTGCAGTTTCTAAAATATGAATTATTAAATAATATATTTCTTTTTTATATTTGATATTTGTAATACCTAATTAAAAAAAATTCTGGAGGCTTCCTAATTTCTTGTTCTGTTATTTCTCTTAGCCATCTTTCCAGCTTATTCCAATAATTCTTTGCTTTCGGACACGTCCACCATAAATGAAAATATGTACCAATTTCTTTTTTTACATTTCCAACAATTGGGCGATGTATTTGGGAACATATTTGAATTTCTATTAGGTGGCAAATGCCATCTATAGAACATCTTTATTTGATTTTCTTTAAATGAGACTGATTTGGTTATTTTCCAGTTGTATGTCCAGACCTTTTCCCATGTATCCAGATCTATTTCTTTTCCTAAATTTTTACGCCAACTAATCATATTATCTTTTAAGATCCAACCTATCATCCTATAATTAATCAAGTATTTATATACCTTCCCGATCAATTTTCCTTGATTTTTAATTAATATTTTCCCTAATATGTTGTTGTCTTTCTTAAATATATATGTTCTTACATCTTTTTGAAATCTGGATTTAATCTGCGCATACTGCCACCAATCCATTACCATCCCAACTTGTTGTAACTCTTATCTCGTTTTTAATTTCAGTTCACAGATGTGATTTTTAAAGAAGCCATGCAAGCTTGTCTTGAAAGTTTGTCTTATACCTATAATTCTGTTATTCCCACTTACACATATTTTGAATAAAAGAACCTGCAATTGGCAAGATATTCTCTTTACAAAGTCAGATTAAAAATAGGTTGGGGCTAGAGGTGCCCAATATAATTGTTTACTTGTTTCTTTCTAACAAATGTCTTCTATTCATTCTTAAAGTTCCAGACAATTAATAGGACAACTCTATAAGAAGGCGCTTGTTGCAGACAGCTTAAGCTTTTAGTAGTGTCATAAAAGATGGGAAAAACCAGCAGTGAGCTATGAGCCAGAACGCTAAATTGCATTCCCACCGTGGCTCATAAGTTCTTGCGCGATTTTGCTGCTGCACCTGTGGAAGTAGCAAAATTGTGCCCGTGTTTAGACAAGGTTTTACCTGCAGTTCTGTGTGCAATTTTGCTACCTCCTCAGGTGCAGCAGCAAAATCGCGCTGGTCCCACAAGAACTTACGACCTGTGGAAGCGAGCACAATTTAGCGTTCCAGCTTGTAGCCCACTGCTGGGAAAAAACATAGTTATTATGGCATTTTCAATAGCATGTCAGGTGATCCATTAGATTTATTTATTTATTTATTAGATTTGTATGCCGCCCCTCTCCGTAGATATTATGACAGAGATTTCATTATGGGGGAGAATTAGGCTTTGCAATTAGGCCTTCCAAATGGTAGTGGCCCTCCAAAATAAAAAGAAATATTTGAGCATCCAGTTACTCTACATTTCTTGCAGTTTGACCAGAAGCCAGTTATCCTACCAAAATAAGCAGAAGGTCTGCCATAATTAGTTACAGTTGGGTACAATAGGCATATTTACTAAGCTTTCACATTCAGTAAAGGTATTTGATTCGTAAAGATGTATTCTGTTGTGGTTCTTTGCAATAGAGAACAGTTATCACTGTTTAATCAGAATTGGTGGGGCATTGTAAATAGGTTAAGAATGTGACCTGCCAGTAATATTTCTCCCTTTTATTGCTGTAAACCTCTTTAAGTGATTATAGAGGTAGTAAAATGGGTGTAAATATATTAATGATAATGACAACAACAATAAGAACAATATCATGCCTTCCACCAGATTGTATTGTTTTTCATGTTGTTCTAGTGATTTTTCTTCCTTGGGGTTTTAGGATTGCTAAATGATTCTTGTTAAGAACAGAAGGGAAAGCATGTAGCCTTACCATTTGGCACTGAATCATATGTAAAAATCTGGTGGGTTTTTTTTTTGCCCCACTGGTTCTTGGTGGTGGGGCTTGATGTATGGATGTGTTCACCTGTTAGAGGTTGAAACTCCAGTTATAGTTCTTCTTCAATTGATGAAAAATTATATCATGCTTAACTGCTCCATTTCAGTAACATAGTTTGAAGACCATTTTTGTGGCCAGAAGACATGGACCTGGGGTTACAGGCAGCCTGTAGCTTTTCTATGAGTTTATCACTTCTGACTTTGACCACCGTACGAGTCCAGTTTGGCAGGCTTATGTTGTCAGTTGGGATATAATAACCAATAAAACATTCCTCTTTGTAAAAAATTCATTGGCTCTTAAATTCTGATTTGCAATCTCCCAGCAATTTTCTTCTTAAGGAAAGGGGTGGGGGAAATCTTCAGTGACTAATGCCGGAGAATAAACCATTTGTTACTATTACTGTTGATGCATTTCTTGTCACAGTTCAGTCTTCAGATACATAAAATAACTTCTGTTGCTTTTCACAACAAGGAAAATCAACTCCAGATAACAATGTTGTCGAGGATATGATAAATTCATATGGTAATGAACAGCTGGGATGCAGCAGTGACTCCTTGCAAACTAAGATACAATCTGTATCTCCCCCTCTTGAATAATTAAGATTCAAAGTTATTTTTATGCAGTTGCAGGATAACTCATGTTGATTGTATTAGGAGGTAGACTTCAGAACATCCACAACCTGTTACAGAATATCAGAAACATCTGTCCAATAGCTGAAAGATAATGATGAAGATCTGAGCTTTAATTCTACTAACAAATAGAATTTGTTAATATGCATTAACAGAGGGATACAATCTAGGACTAGGGCAATGCTTCTCAATTATTTTATTTTATGCTCCCCCTAGGAAGAAGTAAACCTTTCATGCCCCCTGCCAACTGTCTGCCGGGACAATGGTTTGAAATATTTGGCACATTTTCTCTGAAAAAACTCAAGCAGTTTATCAGTGTGATTGGGGCATAATGTGTTTAAGTGGCATCTTAATTTATTTAGATTAGATTTATTGGATTTATATGCCGCCCCTCTCCGCAAACTCGGGGCGGCTTTATGCTGTCCACTGCCAACATTTTTAGACACAGTAAACAAACCGGTCTTTCCTTGTGTCCCACTGTAGTCACAATGAAGCCAAACGCTACATATGCTTCATCATATTTCCTCGTCTTAGCTTTCAGGAGACTTATGTTTGTCTCATTATCTCTGTCTTTCTCCCCTTTTCTTTTCATCCCTGTTAAATATTTTTCCATGGTATCTCTTAAAGGTTTGTTATCTGTACTTCATATCTCTTGCTTTGTGCCGTGTGCTATTGTTCAGTACAAAAAAACTTCTACTTCCTGCAGCAAAAACCCCCCACATTCCCCTGGGTCACATGCCCTCCTGGCATCGCTCTGCACCCCTCCCACCAGGGGGACCTGCCCCATTATTTGAGAAGCATTGGACTAGGGAGATACTACTATCACCCTATAAAGTCCTAGTTAGACCACAGCTAGAGTACTGCATCCAGTTTTGGTCACCACATTGCAAAAAGACATTGAAACTCTAGAGAAAGTGCAGAAGAGAGTAATCAGGATGATAAGGGGACTGGAAGCTAAAACATATGAAGAGCAGTTGCAGGAACTGAACATGGCCAGTCTGGCGAAGAGAAGGACCAAGGGTAACATGATAACAGTGTTCCAATACTTGAGGAGCTACCATAGGGAAAAGGGGAGCAGGCTCTTTTCCAAAGCACCAGACAGCCAGATAAGGAATAATGGATGGAAACTGACCAAGGAGAGATTCAACCTGGAAATAAGGAGGAACTTTCTGATGGTGAGTGAGCTCAATCAGTGGAGCAGCTTTCTAGCAGAGGTTGTGAGGGACATTTGAGACTTTCAAAGGGAGATTGGACTGTCATTGGATGAAATGGTGTAAGGACTCCGGCTTGAGTGGGGGGTTGGCAGTGATGGGCTCCTACGGGAATGGTCAGGAACGCAGTTCTGGTAGCAAAATTTGGAGCTCCACCCCAGAGCATCCAATTTGCACTGAAAGATGTTGAAACAAAATGCATAAGCCACGCCCACAGTGTGGTAGTAAAATTTTTGGTAGCCCATCACTGGGGCTGATGATTTACAAAGATCCTTCCTACTCTAATAATAATCTAAACTAATATAAGCTTAAACATACACTTTCTCCAGTGCTATCATTCTCAATCTCTGCTGCCTGATTCAAATGGTCAAGTAGCACAAATTGATTTATCTGCTATGGAGGAGCCTCTATGAAATTCCTTGACAACTCTGAGTGAACCCTGCAAATTTGGAAACACTTTTACCCAGTGGTGGGATTCAAATAATTTAACCACTGGTCCTCTTCCCTAATGATTGGCTGGGTAGATGTGACTGGGTGGTCATGTGACTGGGGGGCTGTTGCCAACTCTACAAGACTCACATCGAGGGGTGCTTCACCTCACCTAGCCGCTCATGACCATAGCGTCTGCAACAGTAATAAATCTGGTCCTAAATCACCTTTTTTCAGTGACTTTGTAACTTTGAATGGTCATTAAATGAAATGATTGTAAATCAAGGATTACCTGTATGTATATAATTAATTTTCAAATTCAGCAAAAAAAAAACCCTAGACCATTCTGTCTGAATGCCTTCCTTTTTATCAGCAATACGTGCAACCCAGAGTTACAAATCAGGCAGGGTGCCAGAGAACCTTGAAAAATTAAAATAGTTAAAATGCAATGATAATTGTTAGCAGCCAACTCTTGCTCATAAAGTGAAATGCTTTAGCAGACAGGTCATTTAAGCTCTCCAGAAAGTGAGTGGTCATA
Source organism: Erythrolamprus reginae (assembly GCF_031021105.1). Classification (NCBI taxonomy): domain Eukaryota; kingdom Metazoa; phylum Chordata; class Lepidosauria; order Squamata; family Dipsadidae; genus Erythrolamprus; species Erythrolamprus reginae. The sequence continues at coordinate 289,765,162 of NC_091950.1, read as the reverse complement.
CTTGGACTACAAAATGCCAAGCTAAAGAGACAAGTTAACAAAGTATATAGGGGATGCAGGTTCAAGCCTCTGCCCTCCCATAATGATAAGTTAACAATAAAGTGAGTACATGTCACAAATATCTAAATAAACTTCAAGTTTGTGTTGGGAGAAATATCCACCTTGTTCAGTTCCAAGCTGGGAGAAAGACATTGGAAACATGGAGGGTGATTGGAAAGATGGTTTAATGATGAAGCTGACTACATGGAGTTGAGAATGAGGAGTTTTTATACCTTTCCTTGTGCTTTGAACTTGAGATTCCTGTTCCTGTGCAAGAATATGTATTCTATTGGCTGTTCTCAGACTCCCATGGGACCATGTAGCTGAGGTTGTCTGAGAAGTTTGGTTGAAGTTTAGACTCTTTGAGACGATGTAATAAAGAGACTTGTGTCCTGGAAGGATGTTGGGCAATTCCTTTTTTTTTCAATTTTTTTTTTATTATTTTTCATAAAAAGACAAACAAATACAAACAAACAATGAACAATTCCTATTGTATCTTAATATCTTTCCTCCTGTTTTTTATCTTGAGCATGGGCTAATTGGTTATCCTGCTTCTAAAGAAAAAGATGGAAGATCTAAAATTTACGGTATGGTATGTATTCTAGTGATTTTTGTATAAGATTGATTAAATTAGTTTTTAGGCTCCGATCATTTCTGAAGAGGAATTCATACCACATTTATACTGCCTGCTGTCCCATTAAAAAACTGCTTATTGGTGCTATTAAAGCATCACATTAAAAGTTCCTCCCCCACCCAATTCAACAAAATTCTTTCTCAAAGCCCAGTGACAAAAGGTACGCATGACACATCTGAAGTGGAAAGCATCAAGTCCAAAAAGGAAACTGAATGGACAAATTAGTCTATCTTGAGGAGATAATTCCTTTAACAATATTCAAGAGAGAAGATATTTTATGGAAGCCTTACCTTGATGTATTTGTAATATTGCTAGAAATGCATTCATCTTTATTATTCTAAGTAGGTATAATTTTGCGGAGGAAATACATACTATTTATTGATTTTGTAAAAGGTGCTTGTTTCCAATGTCCTCACTTTCTTTACTTTAAAGACATCTTTGTGGGAATTATATTTTTATTGTAATTGTACAATGAATATTTGATGAACTATATTCATAAGGTAATGATGGAAAAATAATTCAAATCCTAAATAAGTTGTTGAATAATAATTAAAAGTACTGAATACTTGATTAACAGTGTTAAGGGATTAGAAATGAGAATTAAAGTGGGCCATGAGCCCTGGGGTAAAATCAAGGACTTCAAACATCTTTTCAAAAATCATGGTTTTTAAAAAGATTAAGAAAATTATTGGTCTAGAGATTTCCTTTTAGGAAATAATCTGTGAAAAAGATGTTAAAACATCATAAATAAGTTTTCCAATTCTATGAATGAAAATTATATCTACGTGAATTTGTATTTCTGTATAGAAGATCAACATTAATTGAAGCTTAAATACCTCATTGTTTACTGGTCTGTGTTAGTCTCAGTTGTGTATGGATTCAGAATTAACAAACAATATGCCTCATATTGGATTTGTTTTGTTTTTTCAAATAGAGTTTTTAATATTTTGATCAGTTTGCAATTGCAAAAAAATAACATTATCTAAATTAAGCTCCTATGACAACAGTTAACAGTAAGAGAAATAGAAATAAAAATGAAATATGTAAAGTAAAAAAAAACACCTTTGAGTTTGCAAATAAAACAGGGAAATGGTTGGCATATAAATTATGAAGGGGGAATGATATTGAAACTACAAGAGAGAGAGATACTATGTTAAGTGATAGCATGTACATGAAAAAAACATTTTATCAATATTGATCTAACTTGTAAAAAGTAAGTGACATCTCTCTGTAGAAAAGAAACAAAATCCACCAAGGATTAAAAAGAAACAGAAGAAGATTATGAATGGACCTATACAAATAAAGGAATCTTCTGAAGCTATACAATGGATGAAGCAGGAAAGGTTCCTGGACTATATGGATTATCATTTACTTTTGTTTTGAGGGTGAACTTTTACAACCTTTACAAAATATAGTGAACTCTATCTGACAGGGAGGAAGGTGCTAGAGACTTGGGAAAAGGTCAAAATAGCGCTAATATCTAAAAAGGACAAGTGTAATGACCCAGGGCACAGCACAGAGATAACACAAACAGTTGGCAGTTCAAATCGGCTCTTTTTATGCTTCAAATCTCCCTTAAACAAACCTCAAACAGTTTCTGATCACAATTAGTGCAGCCCAGCACTGTCTGCACCAAGGCTGCATATTGTTCCCGGTTTGGCCCAATTCTACGAATTGATAAGTGACAGTGAGAGGCTCCACCCAGGACACAAAGGTGGGGCAATTCCATGTCTTCTCCAGAGAGTATCCAAGATGAAGAATGCCGTGAAGACTGCAGAGTGAAGGCCAAAGAAGAGGAAAGCGAGGAGGAGAAGAGTGATTGCAACCTGATTGTGGACGAGGAAGCCTTTGCATTCTTCCCACCTCCATTCCGTAGGAAACACAAATGAGTATTTGTATCCGGATTTTTCTTCCTTTCTGCCAGTTGGTGCCCCACAAACACTCACTTTGTTTGGAATCTGCCCGGTTTGGGATTAAAGCCACACACATCTGACCTAAACCCAAAGATAGACTGAAACACATTATGAAATAAATATAAAAAGTTTGGTTTGAAAAAAAATGATAAAGTAAATGGATTTTAAGACAGAGAAGAAAGTAATCTAATTATCACAAGGACAAATATGTAATGTACTGTACTTTTCGGAGTATAAGTTACACTGGAATATAAGATGTACCTTAGTTTTTAGGGAGGAAAATAGGGAAAAGAATCTGCTTACCAAGTATTCATCTGGCTAGCACCCTTAGTCTGGTCAGCTTATTCGGAGCAAGTTAGAGCAATGAAAAAAATCCTGGAAATACTTAGGGCTTGGAAAACATTCTTTGTAGAGAGTAACAATGAAAGAGCTTGCAAGCTGGTAAAAGCTGGGGACATCATTAGCACCTGGTTAGTGCTGGAAATAAACTTATTTGGAGCAAGTTAAAGCAATGGAAAAAACCCTGCAAAGACTTAGGGCTTGGAAAACATACTTCGCAGAGAGAAACAATGAAGGAGCATGCAAGTTAAGAGCTGGAAAGATAGTTAGCAGCTAGTTAGGGCTGGGGGGGGGGAAGCTACATTCAGAGTATAAGACGCAACCATATTTTCCACCTCTTTTAGAGAGGAAAAAGGTGTGTCTTATACTCTGAAAAAATATGGTATGCTATTTCAAAATAACCATATTAAGACATGGAATGAAGTTTTAGAAAGATTATCGCCGGCTGACTTACCGGCCCCACAGCGCTGTTGCTGAAGGGCCGGGCAGACTCGGGCCCTTTTGATGGCGGCCGCCATCTTGTTTTCGGCCGAAATCTCGCGTGGCGAGATTTCGGCTGAGAATGCCCAGCCCACGTGGCTGGGCATGACGTCGGGTCCGGGCGGGGCCTGCTGGCCCTATTTAAGGGACAGCAGGCCAGGAAGAAAGCCTTTTCGCCCGGACCTGTGCTGAAGAGCAGACACTCGGCTGTCTGCTCTTGGGGCCTTTCGGCGGCCGCGTGAGGCGGCCGTCATTTCGGGCCTCGTTAGAGGCTTGGGGCACTGCTCGTCGCTCGCTTCGCCCATCCGAGGCTGCCGGTCTGCCCATCTTCAAGGAGTCTTGGGCAGCAACGGGCTTGCGGCAGGAGTCCCGCGTGAGGCCCCCACCCCACGTAACAGGCGGCCGCGTGTTGCGGTCGCCATTTTGAGAGCCTCATCGGAGGCTCGGGGAACGGTTTGGGGGCTTCGGGTCCGGCGGGAAGGCCGTTTGGCTGTTGCCCCCCCTATTTTGGGGGGGGGATCCTTCTGGTAGCCCCCTTGGGGACGTGGGGGGCTAGGGTGGGGGCTCGCGTGTGCGGCCCCTCCCGGTTCGTGGCCCCCAAAAAACAATAAAATAAAACACAACATAAAATGAAAAAGGAGGACGGTTGGGCCCTCGGCGGCAGCTTCATGCTGCTGCGCTGCCTGTTTGGGCAGAGGCCTTTTGCTGCCCTCTTGGGGCCTGGGGGCCCCAGTTCCCTCAGGTGTAAATTAAGAACCATGGTGTACACAGGCACATATTAATCATACTCCTAATGAGACTGATGATGGTTGGAATGATGTCATATATTTGTAGGCAAGCATGGACATAGGCAGGAAAAGACCTATTGGTCCCTCTAGTCTGCCCTTGTTCTGTTTCTGTATTTTGTCTTGGGATGGCTGTATGTTTGTCCCAGGCATGTTTGCACGCTGTTGCTGTGGATTCAGCTACTGGGTATGCGGGAAGTTTGTTCCAGGCCTTTACTATTTCAGTAAATCATGGACAAACTTCATTACAGCTATTATTTAACTTACTCAGGCCAGAAAAATATTAACAAGGGAGATCAGAGCAGCAAACAGGAACTACTCTGAATATATCCTAAGATTTTTATTAATATTGCTTCTTCATTGCTTATTTGGCCCCTATGACAATCATTAAGTGTTGTACCACATGATTCTTGACAAATGTATATTTTATTTATGTACCTTGAGAGCATATGCACCAAGACAAATTCCTTGTGTGTCCAATCACACTTGGCCAAGAAAATTCTATTCTATGGCGTTTTTTCGGGGGGGTGGGGGACTCCTAACCAGGTTTGCCCCCTTCCCCCCCTCTGGCTCCTAGTGCGAGAGCACAGGCCCCTGGGGCAGCTTTTGCCAGGGCCTGGTGCTTTGGGGGCAGGGGGTTTGACCGCCAACCCAGGCCAGTGGGCCTCCGCCCCTTTTGACGGCTTACCCGTCGGGGCCAGGGAGATTGGACAAGGGGGCCACCACAGGGTGGGACCCTTTCGCTGCATTGTCCTGGGCTTGCGGCAGAGGGACTTGTTTTCCCCCTTTTGTATGTATAGCCATGCGTGCGGGAAGGCGGGGCTCCCATGCCGCTGCAATGTACCCCTGCCCTGAAAGGGCAAGCCTCACCTATGGGGGGGGGGAAACTGGGCCCAACCCATTTAATTATAACAACAACTACAACAACAACAATGGGGTTGGTTGATGGACGACCACCCCCGCTCGAGAGCGGCCGCTCTCTTGCTAGGTTTCTCTAAGGGATTCGGGATCCCTTACATGGGGGGTTCGAGCAGGCCTTTCGGTTCAACGACCTCCGGTTGGTTGTGGGACATAACGGCTTGTTCGGTCCGGGACAGCATAAGAGGTGGCCATGGGGAGGGGCCTTGGGCCCTTCCCGGAGCCACCCTTCCCGAATCTTGGGGTCTCCCCATTCAGGGGGGTCCCCTGACAGGTGGGTGATGAATCTAGGTTGATTCACCACTCGTTTTTTCTTAAAAGGGAGTCAGTGAAGGTTTTCGTTCCTGACGAACTTTGTTTGGCCGGCTTCGCATCCTTGGAGGCGGTCGTGGCCATGGTAATGCAGTGTGGGGAGGGAGCCCTTATGGATAAATGCGACATTAAGTCAGCATCCCGGCTCTTCCCTATGCACCCGGACGGCTTCGCGCTGTTGGGCTTCCATTTCATGGGTGTTTTTAAGTGATCGGGGGTTTTACCCACGGGTGGCTCCCTCTCATGCTCTCTTTTGGGAGAGCTCGAGCACCTTCTTGGAGTGGGCGCTCAAGGGGCGCAGCGGCCCGGGCTCGGCGTTCACTACCTTGAGGGTTTCTTGATGGCGGGGACTGCGCGTGCAGAGCACTGCTTTGCTCCAATGCGGGTCTTCGAAGCCCTTTGCGCTCTGTTGGGGGTGCCTTTAGCCTCTACGGGGACCGAGGGCCCCGCCACCGGGATTACCTTCCTCGGTATTGAATTGGACTCAGAGGTGCAATCTTCTAGTTTGCCCCTGGTCAAGTTGGCACAAATCAGGGATCACCTTGGTATGGTTCTGGGGCTGCGGGAAGGTCACTCTTCGGCAGCTCCGGGACCTAGCTGGGATACTTCATTTTGCCCGCCGGGTCATGGTGCCGGGCAGGGTTTTTTCTAGGTGGTTATGTACTGCGATGAAGGGGCTCTGTTTGCCCCATTATCGTACCCGCTATGTGCAGGGGTCAGGGCTGACCTCTGCGTGTGGCGGAGTTCTTAAAACGTTTTAATGGGTTGTCTTTTTGGCAGCAAGAGCTTCTTTTGGAAGCTGATTTGCAGTTGTGCTCTGGTACGGCATGTACTCGCGCTTTGGGTTGTGTTGGGTGACCAGTGGGCTGGTCTGCGTGGCCTCCTAATGGGGGCCTCTCCTTTGGTTAGGGATTTGACCCTTTTGGTAGCTCTCCCCCTCGATAGGGGCTCTAGAGCTTTGGGGTGAGCGGTTTGGGGGGGCAGGACTGTGCATTTTGGTGTGACAGCCTAGTGGTTGTCCGTGTTGTGAACGCCCTGTCCTCCAAAAGGGACAGGGTGATGCGGCTTGTCCGCCAATTATTTTTTGGGCACAGGTCCTTGTCCCTGACCACACTGTTTTTAGCTAGGCATGTCCCCGGGTTAGATAACGGGGTTGTGACGCCTTGTCCCATGGTCAGTTGTCCTGGTTTCGGACCCTGGCCCTGCGGGCACGGATGTCGCCAGGGGCTTTTCCTGTCCACCTAGGGGCCGGGGGGCTACGGTGCAGTAAAGAGGCGAGGCTTCCTGGGCTGCGGCGCTCTTGGGAGTGTCTGGCACCCAGGGGGGGGCTTCGCAGCGGGCAGGTGAACTGTTTGGGTTGGCAGGCAGTATACGGGCTACCCCTATAGCTGGCCTGCCCCAGTTGTGTACCTGGCCATATTGGTGTCCAGCTTAGGCAGCGTGGCCTTTCGGTTGGGACTATTAGGTCCAGGTTGACCGGCTTCGCCTTGTTTAAGGCGGGGGCGGGGTTATTGGTTTTATGGCGTCTTCCGCAGTGTGACAGTGCGGGAAAGTTGGGCCGGGGCCGCATCACGGGCCGCCGGGTCAATTTGGTGCCTTCCATCTCATTAATTCAGTAGGTGGGTGCTAGTATGTAGGGTTTGGCCAGGCCAAGTATGGATCCCGCCATTCGGGAATGCTCGTTCTCGAGAGGCGCTGCCACTAGTGCGGTAACGGCCTCTTGATACGGAGGATTCGGGAAGTTGCCCGCCGGCGGTCAACGGCCTGTTTTAGGGTACGAACGGCCTGTTGAGGGTCCGGGTAAGATCTTAGGCCAGGTTCCTCCTTTGGTCCCCTTCTATTCAACCCCGCCAGGACGCGACCGACGGTGTTGCTTGGGGTCAGAGCGCTCCGAGACCACTCAGCAACAAGTTACCATCGGGGTGGGGACCCTGCCGTCGTGGCGGCTGGGTCCTGGCTGTCTGGCTGGGGAGACTGGGTGTGCGGTGGGACGGGTGTTTCCACCGCTATTGCTGGGAGGGCGGCATCCCATTGCTGCGCCCAGGTGGTCCTGGGAGGGCGGCATCCCATTGCTGCGCCCAGGAGGTGCTGGGAGGGTGACATCACGTTGCTGCGCCCAGTTTGTCCTGGGAGGGCAGCATCCCAGTGCTGCGCCCAGGTGGTGTCGGGGGGGGCGGCATCCCATTGCTGCGCCCAGTGGGGCTGGGAGGGCGGCATCCCATTGCTGCGCCCAGTCGGTGGCCAGGGGCGGCATCCCATCGTTGCGCTCAGAGGTGTGCTGGGAGGGCGGCATCCCATTGCTGCGCCCAGTTGGTGCTGGGAGGGCGGCATCCCATTGCTGCGCCCAGTTGGGACTGGGAGGGCGGCATCCCATTGCTGCGCCCAGCCGGTGCCGGGGGTCGGCATCCCATTGCTGCGCCTGGATGTGTGCTGGGAGGGCGGCATTCCATTGCTGCGCCCAGTTAGTGCTGGGAGGGCGGCATCTCATTGCTGCGCCCAGTTAGTGCCGGGGGCGGCATCCCATTGCTGTGCCTGGATGTGTGCTGGGAGGGCGGCATCCTATTGCTGCGCCCAGTTGGTGCTGGGAGGGCGGCATCCCATTGCTGCGCCCAGATGGTACTGGGAGGGCTGCATCCCATTGCGGCGCCCAGGTAGTGGGCCTTGCACCGTGTGGCAAGGACCGGTGTGGGCCTGGGGGTCGTTTTCGATCTGCCAGGTTCGCGAAGCCTGCGGTGGCTTCGCACTGTGCGGCCCTCCACGCAGGTGGTGTGGTCGAGATCCTCTTGGGGGATCGCTGGTGGGTCGCCATTTTCCCTTAGGGCCCTTCACCGGGTTAGACGGGGAGTTAAGGCCAGGGTACGGTAGTCAGAAAGTTAAGCGGGGTGGTTGTGGCCCATCCCCGCATCACCATAGATCAGCTGTGGCTTTACCTGGCTGCTGGTCTTCCTCTGTCAGAACTGAGGAACACCATTTTCCCTTTTGGACCTGCAGTGTCTCTGCGTGAGCTGGCGCGGATAGAGGGGGGAGTCGGGGGGCCAAGATAGAGATCTGACCCCCGCTCCGTGGCAGGTTAGGGGCGGAAATCTGGGTGGTGGTTCAGCAACTGCGCGTTCTCCCTTGGGCATCTTTGGGGATGATTGACAGGTTCTCTCCAAGCCCATGGTGGGTGCTACCTGCGCACTTGGGGGGAACCTGTCTTTGGGTCCCGCTATTGAAGTCCCAGGGTAGGGGTGAGCCGGCGGGACCCCCCTCATGCGAGTGCATGGCAGGGTCTCAGGTGAGGGAGAGGTCCCTCACCTGGACCAGCATCGACTACGCCCTTAGTTGCCCAGGAATGTTGACCTTTTACGTCATTTCCGCCCCGGAAGTGTTTGTTTGACCCTGCAGGTCCACTGTTTCCGGGTCATAGTTGAGTATGTTGATTTATGCAAATTTATGCTAATTCATGCTAATTTAATTAATAAATTATGCAAATTTATTATAATAAAAATGACCCAATTTTAAATCCAGCTCTGGTGTCCGAGTCGTTACTCCGTCTCTTTTGCAATATCGCCGGCTGACTTACCGGCCCCACGGCGCTGTTGCTGAAGGGCCGGGCAGACTCGGGCCCTTTTGATGGCGGCCGCCATCTTGTTTTCGGCCGAAATCTCGCGTGGCGAGATTTCGGCTGAGAATGCCCAGCCCACGTGGCTGGGCATGACGTCGGGTCCGGGCGGGGCCTGCTGGCCCTATTTAAGGGACAGCAGGCCGGGAAGAAAGCCTTTTCGCCCGGACCTGTGCTGAAGAGCAGACACCCACCCGCCCTTCCCTATCTTGCAGTGTGCCTAGTGGGTCGCCTTCGGGGGCCGAATGGGAATTTTTTGCAGCCTCGCCCATTAGGCCAGGCTGTTTTTTCGCCCATTCCACACTGGGGGGATGGATGTGCGGTTAGGGGGTGCTTGCATTTAATTAGGTTCATTGGCTTACCTCTGGTCATTGGGTAGGCAGGTTAGGGGCGGAAATCTGGGTGGTGGTTCAGCAACTGCGCGTTCTCCCTTGGGCATCTTTGGGGATGATTGACAGGTTCTCTCCAAGCCCATGGTGGGTGCTACCTGCGCACTTGGGGGGAACCTGTCTTTGGGTCCCGCTATTGAAGTCCCAGGGTAGGGGTGAGCCGGCGGGACCCCCCTCATGCGAGTGCATGGCAGGGTCTCAGGTGAGGGAGAGGTCCCTCACCTGGACCAGCATCGACTACGCCCTTAGTTGCCCAGGAATGTTGACCTTTTACGTCATTTCCGCCCCGGAAGTGTTTGTTTGACCCTGCAGGTCCACTGTTTCCGGGTCATAGTTGAGTATGTTGATTTATGCACATTTATGCTAATTCATGCTAATTTAATTAATAAATTATGCAAATTTATTATAATAAAAATGACCCAATTTTAAATCCAGCTCTGGTGTCCGAGTCGTTACTCCGTCTCTTCTGCAATAGTGTTTTAAAGAAACATACAAATGTTATTGCTGGGAGAATTCCTGTCACAGAAATAAATGTCCTCACTAGAATAATGTTTGTTCCAGACACTACCTGTTTTGACAATTGAGGCAACACCTCAACAGTGGGAAAATAATATACCCACATTTGTGTATTATGGGAGAAAAAAGTAAATAAATATGAGGTGTAACTATAAGGAAAGAGGAAGACAGGATTTATCTGATTTGATATTGTACGTTGCCGCTTGCTATTTGATTTGGATGAAATAGTAGATGTAATAGATTTTTTTTTTTTTGAGTTAAAAGGATACAGCCTGATGTATGGGTGTTATTTTATAGGATTCGGTATACCTGAGTGTTCTTCAATTGCTATTCACGATATGTGAACTGCAGAAAAAACAATTGCTGCCAACCTGCCTTCCATTGAGGACCTGTACACTGCACAAGTCAAAAAGAGGGCGGGGAAAATATTTACTGACCCCTCACATCCTGGACACAAACTATTTCAACTCCTACCCACAAAACGTTGCTACAGAGCACTGCACACCAAGACAACTGCACACCAACACAAGAACATTTTTTCCCCCGAACGCCATCAATCTACTAAAAAAATAATTCCCTCAACACTGTTAGGCTTTTTACTAAATCTGCACTTCTATTTCTACTAGTTTTTCTCATCATTCCTATCATCCTATTCCTCCACTTAGGACTGTATGATTGTAACTTTTGCTTGTGTCCTAAGATTTTTATTAATGATTGTTTCTTCATTGCTTATTTGGCCCTTATGACAATCATTAAGTGTTGTGCCACATGATTCTTAACAAATGTATCCTTTTCTTTTATGTACACTGAGAGCATATGCACCAAGACAAATTCCTTGTGTGTCCAATCACACTTGGCCAATAAAATTCTATTATTCTACTTCTATTCTATTACTATGTTACTTTCTTATACTGCCATATATTGCAAGTATCTCTCCTCCCTCCTTTTAAAATGCATGTTAGCATTCAGATTCCTAAATAAACCTATGGATGGAGTTAATTGCATCAAGGGTTTATTGAAAAATTCAAATATGCTTTATCTTGCTTGTTATTTCTACTTTCCCACAGCTTCACTGGAGGCCTTTATCTATCCCAGTGCCAAAATGGGAGCATTCGGGTGCGCAGGGTTGCACTGGAAACCAGAAGCTCAACTTCCCAGTGCGCACATGTGTGCCAGGGAGATGCTCTTTGGGTTTCCAGTGCTCCCACACACACAAAGAACCTGGACGAGCAATGGAACGATCGCTCTGCATGCCACTTCCGGTATATGTGCCATAGGTTTGCCATCACGGATCTAGGTTCTGATTAAATTGAGACCCCTAGCAAATAAACCTTCTCATTTGCTATGAATGTGGAAAAATATCTAACATCAATAGATGGTCTATGAACATGTCTTCAAAATGTAAGAAGGGGGGAAATTGTACTTGTATTGCCTCTAGGTATCTTTTGCTGCAAGCAGGGATATATGTATCGATATCTAATCCTTTTTTTCTCTTGGAGCACAAACAGATAACAATATGTTTTGCTGTACTTTGTGTTTCTTCCCTCTATAAAGTACATTTTTGTAGCCCAATTGTCTTAGTGGCTCTTTATTCCAGGAATCAAGACAGATAAAAACAAGGATTAAAAAAGAAAATATTTTATGGCATCCAGTTTTATATATTTAAAAGGAGTGCTTTGTATTCAGTTTCAGAGAAGTTTTTTAAAGTATGAAGGGCAGTTGCATGATATTGGGAAAAGATGTAGCTGCTTTAAAACACCTGTGATAGGTGCTATTTATGCTACCATGCACCCAAAAGCAACACTGCTACGTAGCCTTACTTTGTGCCTTCACATACACACAAAAATTATTTGCAGACAAACCCAGGTATGCTATCAAAGGAACATTTAATTGTAAACTGTATGTAATTATTTATTTGCAGAAAGCAGCTACAGCTGTAACTTTAAATTTTGTTACTCAGAAATAAAATTCAACTGAGTCTTGTAGTCAGTTGAGCACAATTCCTAGTATTGTGACTTTTAAAAAATAGTTTGAGCATCTTTATGGCAACACCTGAAATCTCTATTCAACAGAGGTCTTTAAAAAAATGTAAAATTATATATTCATCATTTGTTCTCATTCTATTTATAAAAACACATGTTTGACTATATTAGTTTTGTAATTACTTCGGGTTCTTTTTCCTCTGCATCATCAATTCAGGCATGCTTATTGTTGTAATGCCTAATATGCAGAAAAATAGATGCTCATTGTGGACTACTTAAATCAATTGATAATAGTTGCATAAAGCAATTATCACAACATTATTATCTCTGAGAATCTCTAACAGCTCTTTTTTTTACCAGATGACTTATTCTGGTTCAGAATACACATACACACACACACACACACACACACACACACACACACACGCACAAACTGCCACACCTTGTCTCAACTTTTGTGAGATCAGTTATAAGTTAGCTGGCTGGGGAATTATGGGAGTTGAAGTCTGCCAGGCTTAAAATTGCAAAGGTATAACATTCTAAACAACTTTAAAATGCACATACTACTCAGAAAACAGGTGTGGTAACTCAGATATTACTGAATGTGTTGTGATGACTCTAATAATATAGACTTGAAAAAAAGAATCTTTAACCAGAAAAGGTTTATAGCAAAAGCAATTAACAACAGTTGGGTTTCAGGCCTGGCTACAGCACGGACACTGCTTTGGTTGTGTTGATGGATGATCTGTGGCGGGCCTGGGACAGGGGTTTATCCTCTGTCCTGGTGCTTCTTGACCTCTCACCGGCTTTTAATACCATTGACCATGGTATCCTTCTGCGCCGGCTGGAGGGTTTGTGAGTGGGAGGCACTCTCCTTCAATGGTTCTCCTCCTACCTCTCCGGTCGGTCGCAGTCGGTGTTAGTGGGGGGTCAGAGGTCGACCCATAGGTTTCTCCATTGTGGGATGCCTCAGGGGTCAGTCCTCTCCCCCCTGCTATTTAATATCTACATGAAACCGCTGGGCGAGATCATCCAAGGGTATGGAGTGAGGTATGATCAGTACGCTGATGATACCCAGCTGTACATCTCCAACCTATGTCCAGTCAATGAAGCAGTGGAAGTGATGTGCCGGTGCCTGGAGGCTGTTAGGGTCTGGATGGGTGTCAATAGACTCAAACTCAACCCTGATAAGATGGAGTGGCTGTGGATTTTGCCCCCCAAGGACAATTCCATCTGTCCATCCATTACCCTGGGGGGGGGGAGAATTACTGACCCCCTCAGAGAGGGTCCGCAACTTGGACATCCTCCTCAATCCACAGCTAACATTAGACAACCATCTTTTGGCTGTGGCAAGGGGGGCATTTGCCCAGGTTCGCCTGGTGCACCAGTTGCGGCTCTACATGGACCGGGAGTCACTGCTCACAGTCACTCATGCCCTCATCACCTTGAGGTTCGACTACTATAATGCTCTCTACATGGGGCTACCTTTGAACAGTGTTTGGAAACTTCAGATCGTGCAGAATGCAGCTGCGAGAGCAATCATGGGCTTTCCCAGATATGCCCATGTCACACCAACACTCTGGAGTCTGCATTGGTTGCCGATCAGCTTCCAGTCACAATTCAAAGTGTTGGTTATGACCTATAAAACCCTTCATGGCATCGGACCAGAATATCTCCGGGACCGCCTTCTGCCGCACAAATCCCAGTGATCGATTAGGTCCCACAGAGTTGGCCTTCTCTGGGTCCCGTCGATGAAACAATGTCATCTGGCAGGACCCAGGAGAAGAGCCTTCTCTGTGGCAGCCCTGACCCTCTGGAATCAACTCCCCCCGGAGATCAGGACTGCCCCCACCCTCCTTGCCTTTTGCAAATTCCTTAAAACCCACCTCTGCCGTCAGGCATGGAGAAATTGATTCCATTCCGTTTTATGTATGGTTTGTCTGCGATGTATGATTGTTTTTATATTAAGGGTTTTAAACTGTTTTTAATCTTTGGATTTGTACTGTGTTTTATTGTTTTGAGCTGCTCTGAGTCTCCGGAGAGGGGCGGGATACAAATCTTATAAATAATAATCTAAAACTTTGAATGAATTTGTAGAATAGCCAATGTTTTCAGGTGAACCCATAGATGTTTTGGAGATTGTTTGAAAACAAAGCCAAAAAAGAAATATCAGAAGTTTATTTTCACATATTGGCCAAAAAGAAAACACTTCATTTCACTGTTATTGGTCTACAAAAAACAAATATAATATATAAGACATAGGACAAATTGCACCTGAAGCTGAAATTGATTGATTGATTGATTGATTGATTGACTTACTGACTGATTCTATTACTTACTTGATTTTTATGCTGCCCTTCTCCTTAGACTCAGTGTGGCTTACAACATGTTAGCAATAGCACTTTTTAACAGAGACAGCATATTGCCCCCACAATCTGTGTCCTCATTTTACCTACCTCAGAAGGATGGAAGGCTGAGTCAACCTTGAGCCGGTGATGAGATTTGAACTGCTGACCTACAGATCTACAGCCAGCTTCAATGGCCTGCAGTGCAGCACTCTACCTGCTATGCCACCCCGGCAATTGTATGTGATCTTCACAACTAATAGTCATTCATAGATTTTTATGAATTTTAGCCATGTAAGATAATGACTATTGCTCCAGTTATTGCAGTGCATTTTATAAATTTCTTTATGATTAAAAAAAAGCCTGACAGTGTATAAAATGGAGGAATATATACAATTTTGTTATTTCACTGTTATTGACACCAATATTTGTATATATGCTCGGTCCATAGAAAGTCAGTGAGATAACTTATTTATAGTTTTGAAACATTGTAACCAATGAAATGCTTTTCTCTATATTATAATCTAGAAATTATAATAATTTCTTTCTCAAAAAGAAATCATTCTTATATTAGCCTTCAAGGATTATTGTTGCCTTTCTTTATAAAAAATAATTATTTTCTTTGAAAACAAGTATGTCTTTTCAAAAATGTAATTTTAGATAGAAACTGAAATCTATTTTAACAGAAATCATTATGATATTGTATACAGAATTTAATGCAACACCTTAATAGAGTGAAGGGAATGTGGTTATATGAATTCCAGGTTTGGAAATCTCTTTGACTTGACTATGTTCATAATGTATTTCTGGCATAAAGAGTTCAGCATTGATCAGAAAATATCTAACAGCAAATATATAAAAAGTGCAATGAATATCATAGTAGTCTCAGATTAATCTTTAAAATATTATTTTATTCAATTTTGAACTGTAGAATTAGTTTCATTGGTTAGTATAACCCAATGAAGATTAGTATCAACTTCATCTAGTACTTAAAGACAAACATATTCCTATAACTTTATTTATGTCTCATAAAATTATCATGGGAAAAACAATGCTTTATGAATGAAACAAAAATTATCTGCTTGGTCAATTTTAGTTGCATCAATAGAATGAAGGCTGCCAAAAGACCAAAAGCCAGAACTTAGAAGAAGGAGTTGGAGGAGGAGGAAGAAGAGGAGAAGGAGGAGGGAGGGGCAGGGAGAGGGGTGAGGGGGAGAAGGAGGTCAATATTTCACAGTGACTAGAGGAAATAATTGACAATTCTACTGTACTACCATTGCCTGGTTTGGAGATTTAAAATAGTCCTGGAACTGGCAAATATCTCTATTAAGAATTATCAAGAAAACAAGCTAATGGTGTTTTTTTTAGTAATTAACAAGATTTTCAAGGGGGAAAAACTATATCTGCTAAAATTAAGGAACTGTGACATGGGATTGTGACACTTTATGTATTTAATGAGCTGATTAACACTCTTGGAAAGCTACAGTTTTAAATCATGTACTGCTAGAACTATAGCATTCAAAAACTTTTTAAACTGAGTTATAGATTCTCTGCCTGGAACTGGATTTTCAGTTTGATTTTTGCTACTAGGAATTATTTTAAAGACTTGGCGACCTGGGTTGTTTGCAATGGTCATGGCAGTAATATTTTAAAATTGCTTTTCATCTAAAAATAACTGACTGAGAAAGAAACAAAAATCAACACACAGCCTTAAAATACAATAATAGAGTTAAGTCATAAAACATGCAAAAGGCAAATTATAAGCGAAGAAACTGACAGTCTAAAAGGCCTAGGCAAACAGAAAGCTTTTAGCTTGTGTCAAGAAGAGAGGGAAGGCAGAACAATTTACATTTCTTTGAAGAGCGAGTTACATACACTAATGCTGTAGTACAGACCTTGGTCTTCCTTAGAAAAATACAAAGGAGATCCTCCTGAGCAAATCTTAAGGCATGGATATTGGGACTGGCATTTGATGGCAGTGGTGGGAGGGGGAGAAGGGGTCATTTCATGTTAGGTAAAAATCAACATAAGCCTTTTGAGAAAGCTGAAAAACAACGTTGGCCTTAAAAAACAAAACAAGCATATGTTCTCAGATATATCTGACTGTTGTAGAATTGCAAAGCAATATTTATGTCATTTCTGGAGGTGGCCAAAAATATATTAAAAGTTGGAATCTTACCACAGTAAAGCCATCTGCCTGTGAATTCTTTATATAGGCATCCTGAAATATAATAATGATTCCAAGGTATGATTAGTACTAATGGGGATATTTTTCTACTAGGAGGAAATAATCCTAATTACTCTTTAGAATAATTTTCAGCACTACATGATATCCAGCCTGTAAATGATCCTAACCACCTTCTTCTAATTCCGCAAGCTTACTCTATGCTTTTAGAACAAAAGCATTCTTTCTGTACTCAGAACAAGTCACATTAATTTAATTGTGTTTAAACTGCTTAATAACTGCTTAAGGTTATTTTTTCCCCTTCTTGTTAGGCAAAGTGCATGTCCTAAGGATGGAGGGGGAGAGGCTATAAATAAAATAAGAAATAAAAATTGAAAATAATGCAATTATAGTAGAGAGAAGATCATTTCCTTTTATTCAGAATTCAGAAAATTAATTTGGGCATACTTTCCTCAGAAAATTAATATTTTCTTTTGCTTGCTTGAATGCTGCTTGCTGCATAATGAAGATAGCAATAACAATTGCATTTAGATTTATATACAGCTTCACAGTGCTTTACAGCCCTCACTAAGCAGTTTACACAGAGTAAGCATATTGCCCCCAACAATCTGGGTCCTCATTTTACTGATCTTGGAAGGATGGAAGGCTGAGTTAACCTTGAGCCTACTGAGATTCAATCTGCCAAACTGCTGGCAGCTGGCGACCAGCAGAAGTAGCTTGCAGTACTCTATTCTAACCACTGTACCACCAAGGCTCTCAGCCATTGGGTAAGAAATTTTAAATATGGAAGAGCATTTCCCTCATTCTCAGAATTTAATATCATGGATATCAGGAAATGGAAATGACAGGGATGAAGTAAGTTGAATCCAACTTCTTCATTTCTTCATGCTACAACAGTGTTCACAGTTAGTATATTTGCTCCACTATGCAATTGTAAGGAGCTATTAGGAAGAGAATTAAGCAGACAACTCTCAGTTAAGCTAACACACTGCAGCCAGATTGCTGCAGTCAACTCATCATGGCCAACTTGTTTATGGGACAACTTGCTGTGGGACAAGAGGTACAAGAGGGTTAAATAAGGTTCAGGAGGAAAGTGTTTTTAATAGGAAAGTGAACACAAGAACAAGTGGACACAATCTGAAGTTAGTTGGGGGAATGATCAAAGGCAACATGAGAAAATATTATTTTACTGAAAGAGTAGTAGATCCTTGGAACAAACTTCCAGCAGACGTGGTTGGTAAATCCACAGTAACTGAATTTAAACATGCCTGGGATAAACATATATCCATTTTAAGATAAAATACAGGAAATAGTATAAGGGCAGACTAGATGGACCATGAGGTCTTTTTCTGCCGTCAGTCTTCTATGTTTCTACACTAATATCGAAGAAATAGTGGAATAATTAAAACAGTAATCAATTAGGTATTTGAATAATTAAATTATTTGAATAAATAAATGTAATTAGAATAATTAAAAAGAATAATAAATGTCATTAAAAAGAATGCTAAAGGAGGCACAAAATGAAATGTAAATGGCAAAAATTTAAATATATTAATATTTTAAATAATTATATTGAATTATTGTATTGTCCCCCAGTGAATTGTCCCATGGTAAGTTGCCCAGGGCAGGTTGTCCTGCAGTGAGTGGACCATGACAAGTTGGCAGTGGTGAGTTGGCTGTGGCGAGTTGTCCCATTTCGGGTAGAACCAGACAATGGACCTGTTTTTACTTAGCTTCAGTAAAATGATAGAAAATAATGCTTTGCACAGCAACGTCCATCTGAAAGAAAGAGCCCTGCCCTACCCTATCCAATTGAAATCAATAGTGGAGATTTTTTTGGGGGGATCAGTGGTTACCTTTATTTAAAAATGTTTTGGGGGGTTTTTGAGGAAGGAAAATAATTCAACATGAATAAATAGTGCCATAGATCCCAACATTGACATGTAATTCATGCTAACAAATGTGAATCGGTCTAGCGTCCAAATATTGTTCATGTCCTCAAACCCCCCAACTATTAAAATCCCAAAGGCCCCTGAGCATTGGGAACAAACAAACTGGGTTTTGCAACTCCCCCAGACTCTAGATGAGAAGCTAGTAACTTTGTTGTGTCTGTTAGGGAGATCTTCATTAACCAGAATGGTGAACCTCAAAAATATGGAACATCATCCTTACGCAGGGGGCATGCTTATCTTCTCTGTATCGTTCCAATTTTAGTATATGTGCTGCCGAATCGAGCACAATAGTGGAGAATTTTAATGGAGTGTACTACCCCACTCATTCACACTCACATGTCAATGTGGTTTACGGAGGGTTTTATTTATCTTCCCCCAGCAGTTCTCTTCTCTCGGCTTCATAACTGATCCATGAGCCATGAGCAAGCCCAGATTAATTCCACAGGCAATGGCCAATTAGTCCATAACACAAACAGCAAGGTGCTTTAACAGTAAGTCCAATAAACAAACATAAAGCTTCCAGGCAAAATTTAAAGCACATCCATGTTAGCTCACAGGTTATAGTAATTCAGAGGGTCAGGAAACACAAACAAGTACTCAACCATGACCCACATACATCGCTTCCAGCAATGCCTCCCTCTGCCTACCATGATAAATAGCTTCCAGGGCAGCCCAATAAGAGGAGCAGAGCAATCTGGCAGACCATTTCTCTGCCCTGCATGCCCTGAGCTCCACTACAGTTGGCAGTTCCTCCTCCTCTCCTTCATTGGCCTGCAAGATGTCTATCTGGAGCCTTTTCTGCTGGCAGTTCAAGGTCAGCAATCCCTTTTTTTTTTGCCCAGAATGATCTCCTTCCCCTTCAAGCCAGCCTCTAGGGAAGTAAGTCCAAAGGAGGCATCACACTGATAGAAACATAGAAACATAGAAGTCTGACGGCAGAAAAAGACCCCATGGTCCATCTAGTCTGCCCTTATACTATTTTCTGTATTTTATCTTAGGATGGATATATGTTTATCCCAGGCATGTTTAAATTCAGTTACTGTGGATTTATCTACCACGTCTGCTGGAAGTTTGTTCCAAGGATCTACTACTCTTTCAGTAAAATAATATTTTCTCATGTTGCTTTTGATCTTTCCCCCAACTAACCTCAGATTGTGTCCCCTTGTTCTTGTGTTCACTTTCCTATTAAAAACACTTCCCTCCTGGACCTTATTTAACCCTTTAATATATTTAAATGTTTCGATCATGTCCCCCCTTTTCCTTCTGTCCTCCAGACTATACAGATTGAGTTCATTAAGTCTTTCCTGATACGTTTTATACTTAAGACCTTCCACCATTCTTGTAGCCCGTCTTTGGACCCGTTCAATTTTGTCAATATCTTTTTGTAGGTGAGGTCTCCAGAACTGAACACAGTATTCCAAATGTGGTCTCACCAGCATTCTATATAGCGGGATCATAATCTCCCTCTTCCTGCTTGTTATACCTCTAGCTATGCAGCCAAGCATCCTACTTGCTTTCCCTACTGCCTGACTGCACTGTTCACCCGTTTTGAGACTGTCAGAAATCACTACGCCTAAATCCTTTTCTTTTGAAGTATTTGCTAACACAGAACTGCCAATACAATAGTCAGATTGAGGATTCCTTTTCCCCAAGTGCATTATTTTACATTTGGAAACATTAAACTGCAGTTTCCATTGCTTTGACCATTTATCTAGTAAAGCTAAATCATTTACCATATTGCCGACGCCTCCAGGAATATCAACCCTATTGCACACTTTAGAGTCATCGGCAAATAGGCAAACCTTCCCTACCAGACCTTCCCCTATGTCACTCACAAACACATTAAAAAGAATAGGACCCAGAACAGACCCCTGTGGCACACCGCTTGCAACCTGACTCTGCTCAGAATACTCGCCATTCACAACAACCCTCTGGTGTCTATGCTTCAGCCAGCTGCAAATCCATTGAACTATAAGGGATTAAGTCCAATCTTCACTAATTTATCTATCAGCTCTTTATGTGGAACCGTATCAAAGGCCTTGCTGAAGTCCAGGTAGGCAATATCCACGGCACCACCTTCATCCAACACCTTTGTGACATAGTCAAAGAAATCAATGAGATTAGTCTGACATGATTTGCCTTCAGTAAAGCCATGCTGATTTGGGTCCAATAATTTATTGTTTTTTAGGTGCTGATTTATCCTCTTTTTCAGTAGAGTCTCCATCATTTTAACGACAACTGATGTCAAGCTAACTGGCCTGTAGTTACCAGCTTCTTCTCTACTGCCCTTCTTGTGGATAGGCACAACACTTGCCATTCTCCAATCCTCAGGAACATCTCCTGTTAACAAGGATTGGTTAAACAAATCAGTCAGGGGGGTAGCAATGACAGATCTGAGTTCTTTAAGAACTCTGGGGTGGATGCCATCTGGACCCATTGCCTTATTTATCTTTAATCGTTCAAGTTCTTCTAAGACATCGGCTTCTAAGATCACTGGAGCTGAATCCATACAGTTGGAGGCAATGCTATATCCCTCTATACTATTATTTTGTAAGGTGTCTTTTGAGAAAACTGAACAGAAGTAGCTATTGAAATGGTCAGCGATCTCCTTATTCCCATTAATGCATGTATTTTTCCCGGTACTAAGCTTCGTGATGCCGCAGTTTTTCTTCTTCTTATCACTAATATATCTGAAGAAGGTTTTATCCCCCTTCTTTAGAGATTTGGCAATTTCTTCCTCTTTTGAGGCTTTAGCAGCATATATTATCTGTTTCGCCTCCTTCTGTCTCATTTTATACACCTCCCTATCAGCTATACTTCCAGACTCTTTATACCTCCTATAGGCAGCCTTTTTTTCATTGACTATAGTCCTTACATCATTGCTAAACCATAGCGGTTTCTTCTTCCTTTTACCTTTAGTTATTTGTCTTACATACAGTCCAGTGGCTTTTAAGATGGCCTTTTTAAATACAGTCCACTGGGTGCTCGCTCCTGCCATTTTATCCCTCCCCTTTAATTCATTATCTAAATATTCCCCCATTGCATTAAAATTTGTTTTTCTGAAATCCAATACTTTGGTTGCATTATAGGATTGCTCACAATGAGTTTTTACATCAAACCACAAACATAGATGGTCACTGCAACCTAAATTTTCTCCCACCTTGACATCTGAAACCCAATTCCCATTCGTAAAAACTAAATCTAGAATATTCTCCCCTCTAGTTGGTGTCTTAACCAGCTGTGCCAGAGCTGCTCCTGTAAAGGCCTCTACTATATTCTTACTTTTGCATGTAAGGGCACTGGGGATATTCCAGTCAACATCAGGCATGTTGAAATCACCCATAACCACAATATCTCCCTTTACTGCCATTTGGGTAATTTCATCCACCATCTTGTTGTCATATTCCTCAGATTGCCCTGGAGGCCTATAGATCACCCCAATTCTAATGACAGAACCGTCTTTATTTTGCATGCAAATCCAGAGGGTCTCTAGATCTTGACATGTATTTTGAATTAGTGTTGTTTTTAGAGTTTCTTTAACATAAATGGCTACTCCACCTCCCCTTCTCTCTATTCTATCCTTCCTATACAGTGTATATCCTGGTATGGATATTTCCCATTCATTAGAATCCTTAAACCATGTCTCAGTTATGGCAACCAGGTCCAAATTATCTCTAGATATTATGGCCATTAATTCACAGAGCTTGTTGCTCAAGCTTCGAGCATTCGTGCACATTACACGAAGAACATTATTTTCATTATTAGTTTGCCCCTCATCATCAACAACTACATCTATTTTATTTGCAGCTCCCTTTTCATAAGCTTCCAAAAACTGCTTTATCCTCATTGGTCGGGGACAGAAATCACCCACATCAGTTACATCTCTGTCCCCTTTACCTAGTTTAAATGCCTGTCCAAAAAAGTTCTGAATTCCTCACCGAGTGCCTGGGTACCTCTGTATGATGGATGCAAACCATCCCTCTTAAACAACTCCCTATTAGACCACCTACTGACATCATGACTTACATAGCCAAAACCTTCAGCTTTACACCACTGCTTTAACCACACATTAAACTCTATGATACACGTTGTTTTATCCTCTTGGCCACAAACCGGTAACACCTCTGAGAAAGTCACTGAATCTGCTATTTTACCCAGCTCCACACTTAGACATTGAAAATCTCTTTTTACTACATTGACATTTCTCTGGGACAAATCATTTGTGCCAAGATGCACCACCACATCAATGTTATTACCTTTACTCACAGCCTTGACAATGTCAATGCCTTGATTCCTATTCCATCTCCAGACAAGAATGACCTTGGCGATGGAAGTGTATAACTTGGTAATACCAGGGTGGAATTATTATAATTTTTTGTATGTGTAGCATTGTTTGCTCATTAGTTTGCCTTGCTTAGATGGCTAATGCAGTAATGCAACTCTATTTTAAAAAGTATTTCAACAATGGCAACAACACTAAAAGCATACAGCACACTGGCTTCCTCCATACTAATTCACCCAAACCACTTATCCCTTATATCTTTATCTGTTGGGTCAAATACCTGCTAGTAGGAGGAAAATAGAAAAGGAAACTACCCTTTTCTTCTTATCAAGGATGTCTGAAGAACCTTTTAGAGGTCAGGGACACCAGAAATCTAAAAAGGGTTGGACTTGGATATCAAGGAAATATTGGATCTTACTGTTCCTTCCATCAACATATCTTAAGGACATCTGGGATTCAGCTTACCTGACTTTAGCTTTGGTGATTCTCATCACAGAGTTTCCTATCTAATCTTTATCCAAACTGTCACCTATTGAGAACCAGAATAATGTAGAACATAGATCTGTGATAACCTAATTCAATCTAATTTTCCAAGATCCAACCATCTTCTCTCAGCCTAATCTATCTTCAAGAGTATAATTATAGGAAAGTGGCTGGTGTGTTACTTTGAAATCTAGGAAAAGAAGGAATAAAAATATAAGCAATTAATCACCCAATAAAGGATTCCTAGAACACCTCAGAGGAAGTTAACTTTGACCTAGTTCTAACTGGCTTCTGATTAATAGTTTTCTTCTATATTTTTGTAAAGAATATATAATTTACTGCAGTTTTAGATTGTTTCATAAGCTGCTTTTCTAGACATATTTGCAAATAATATTTTGTGTCTATTCTTGGCAATGTATAACTAGATCTTTTTTTAAAAAAAATCAATTAATTATTTGCAAACAGTGCAACTGTAGGGAGATGCTACCAATTGCACTTCATGGCTATTGACTAGATAAATATTAGGGAAATGTTACTGCAATTCCTTAAGTACAAGGCTCTCTAAGGAAAATGAAAGAAAGTTGACTCCATACTAATTAAATGAATTATATCTTCTCCATTTGCACAAATTGAGAAACAATGAATACAAGCTGATGTTTAAATAAATCGTTAGAGGTCATTTGCATTTTCTGTATTCATACCACCAGGACTCCAGAGTTCAGCCCCTGTTTTGCTATGGAAAAATAGATTAATTCAATGTCCCTATTACAGTAACAAGAGTATTATATACGGAATTATTTTGCCCATTAATTTTGTGCTCTATCTGAAGTTCAGCTGGTTTTGCAGCTCCTGATGTAGTTTAGGGAATTTAGTGGGCATTTTATGGTGACATTTGGTTGGCAATGAATGCTGTGAGCACATCCAGATCACTGGTCTGATTTTGCTAATGAACAAATTCTGTCCTGGAGTTGGCAGTCTGGCTCATCAGCTGGATAGCTAAAGATGGAACAGTTGTCTCCCTTATAAATGATTACTTCACACCCCCAGAAGGGACTCATATAAGGTAGCAAACTATTCAGTCTGTTCTCCAGGCTGACTTTTCTGTTATTAACGTAACATGGAAGTCTGGCGCTAACTTATACATTTTGTGACTATAGGTTTCAATTAAATATTATGTAAAACCATACTGAATATGCTATATATTTTAAACAAAGAGTGCCCAATTTCTAGCCACCCACCTATAGTGTAGCAAAGAAGAAACAGAGAAAGTATCACAAACCTACATGACAAGCCAGTTATTTCATTCTTTTTATTTTCATTCTTTTTATTGTCACTCTTTATTTTCAGAAGAAACTTGGATATATCCGGAGAGGGGCGGCATACAAATCCAATAAATAAATAAATAATAAATAAATAAATATGTGTGTGTGTGTACGTGTGTGTATGTGTGTGTGTACATACAAGGCAGAGGCCCCTTACAAGGCAGAGGTCCCAGGTTCAAATCCCAGTAAGGGTATGGCTACCTGATGAAGGCAAATAAGCCCGAAATAGATCTATAGTAGTCTCCCTTCCTTTTCATTATCAGCAAAAATATGTCATACTTATAGATTATAGTTGTTGGCTATAAAAAACTTTTGCCTAGAGGCAAAAAGGGAGCTGTGATGTTCCTTCAATATACCAGGGTGACTTGACAAAAAAAATCAGACATAACCCTTCCCTGGTACAAGCTGATACAGGAAATGAGCCTGTAGCCTAAAGATATATCTTTATTTGGGTATACCCAAATATGGAAGGGAGCATACTGCTTCCTTTTTGCCACTCGGCCCAGGTTCAAATCCTAGTAAGGGTGTGGCTACTTGATGAAGCCAAATAAGCCTGCAATAGATCTATAGTAGTCTCCCTTCCTTTTCATTATCAGCAAAAATATGTTACATGGAGATTTTTATTTATAAGTATACCCGGAAGTCATATTTTTAGGACAATTCTCAGTATGTATGTATGTAGGAAGGTATGCATGTATGTATGTATGCATGTACAGTATGTATGTATGTATGTATGTATGTATGTATGTATGTATGTATGTATATGTGGAACTCTTTCTAGAGCACAATACCATAGTGTTTCAAGACTGAAGGATGCCAATGAAAACAAAAACAAAATGTAGGATAAAATAAATGCAATTTATTAAGAACATAGACTTTATTTCTGAAATTCAGAATTAAATATATTATAATTAATATAGACACACTTATATAGTTAATATAGACACATATAGACACACAAAACATTAGTACAGCTGGTTTTTTTTAACAAGTCACAACTTGAGACATCATACCTTCACATTTTGAGGTAGCTTTGGTCTTAACTTAATGATGAGTATGAATTTTGTTCATTTTAATAACTTTCCAAAATCTGAGAATATGCACCAATTTTTTAATTAGATAAAAATAACATTATTGTCTTGGGAATAATGTAATATTTTGCTCATCTATGAAATGGTTCCTGTGGTTATTTGATCCCCCACCTAATTCCAGAGCATTAGGATTCTAATTGAGAAACCAGATTGAAGTTTTATTTTCACATTTTTTTTTACTAAATGTTCTATCCAGGAAGTCAAATTGTAAATTCTGTAAATACGGAAATTTTCCTTTGTAATTAATTGTGATATCTAATAATGTGCCTTTTTTAAAAAAAACTATATTGCTTCTGTGCTTAAACTGATCCTGAACTTAGCTTGCTTTCATTATTGTTGCTTTAACTAGATTATAAGATAAGAGCATTAAAATGACTGTCTTTCCTTGTGGAATTCCTAAAACAATGTACAACATAGAGATAAGTTAACCTTCAGAAAGAAGGGGGGAGCATTGAGACATCAGAAAGAATTCATTAGGGCCCTAACCTTCAGATACATTTGGTAAATATTTTGGTGACAGTGAGTTAAAAACATTGGCTGGAAATATAAGAACCCAGCAAATGCCCAGCCAGCAGACTTACCTGCCAGCCGGATTTGCGTCGGGGCTAGGAAATGTGGCCCCCGGCGTAGCTGCTATCTTGGTTTCTGCCGGGATCTCACGAGATTTCGTGAGATCCCAGCTAGGCCTGGCGATGATGATGGTCTATGACGCTGCTGGGGGCAGGTCAGGCCAGCCCTATTTAAAGGACTGCACAGGCCTGGGGCCCTCCGTTTCGCCCCGGCAGCCAAAGGGTGAACACCTTGCCCACCCACTCTATCTTTCAGTGTGCCTGGTGGGTCACCCTTAGGGGGTCGAATAGGAATTTTGGGCGGTCTTGACGCTTTAGTTGTGACCGTTTTTTCACCTATTCCACACTGCATTGTAAGATGGATGGTTAAGGGGTGCTTCACATATAGTTTTGATTTGGTTAATTCGGCTTACCTTGGTCACTGGGTAGGCAGGTTAGAGGTGGAAATTGAGAGGTGGTTAGCAACTCGTGTTCTCCTTTGGGCATCTTTGGAGATGATTGGCAGACTCTCTCCAAGAGCTCATGGTGTCATAAACCGGCCTGAGCAATTGGGGAGAGGTTGCCTCTGGGTCTCGCCCCACCCAATTGCCTGTTTGTGATTGGACGGTGAGACCTCCCACATGTCCTCTCATGTCCACTCATGCCCTCATCACCTCGAGGTTCGACTACTGTAATGCTCTCTACATGGGGCTACCTTTGAAAAGTGTTCGGAAACTTCAGATCGTGCAGAATGCAGCTGCGAGAGCAGTCATGGGCTTACCTAGGTATGCCCATGTTTCACCATCACTCCACAGTCTGCATTGGCTGCCGATCAATTTCCGGTCACAATTCAAAGTGTTGGTTATGACCTTTAAAGCCCTTCATGGCATCGGACCAGAATATCTCCGAGACCGCCTTCTGCCGCACGAATCCCAGCGACCGATTAGGTCCCACAGAGTGGGCCTCCTCCGGGTCCCGTCAACTAAACAATGTCGGCTGGCGGGCCCCAGGGGGAGAGCCTTCTCTGTGGTGGCACCGACTCTCTGGAACCAACTCCCCCCGGAGATCAGAACTGCCCCTACTCTTCCTGCCTTCCGCAAACTCCTCAAAACCCACCTTTGCCGTCAGGCATGGGGAAACTAAACATCTCCCCCTGGGCACGTTGAATTTATATATGGTATGCTTGTGTGTATGTATTTTAGTATATGGGTTTTTAAAAAATTTTCAATATTTTAATTAATTGGATTATGTATTGGATTGCTTTTCACTTGTTGTGAGCCGCCCCGAGTCTTCGGAGAGGGGAGGCATACAAATCCAAATAATAAATAATAAATAAATAAATGTGTGGCATGGCTTGGATCCAGGTGAGGGCATGGTCCCCTTCACCTGAATCAGCAAGGAGCTATGCACATAGTTGCCCAGGAAGTTTATGACATCATTTCCGCCCCAAAGTTCTTAGTTGATCTCTGCAGGTCCCAGTTTGTTGTTTAATTAAATAAAGTTATATTTATTTAATAAAAGTGACCCAATTTTAAATCCAACTCTGTGTCCACGTTTTCACTCCGCTTCTGGCGCAAATGAATGTCTTCTAGAAATCTAACAACTTATTTCTAAATTGCATGCAAGTTTAAAATATGAAATACATGGAATGGACATGGACTTAGAGAAGAAGGTAAAATGCAGGATTTTAAAAACACATCAATGTTAGATTGACAAAATTTGGGCTAAAGAAATCCATAGAACCCTCCTTTTTCTTCTTCAAGTCAGTGTTGACATCTGTTGACTGCCTGAATTAGCCCCGGCAGTTTCTTGGCAAGATTTTGGAAGTGGTTTGCCATTGCCAAATCCTTCTTAAGACTAGGATAGAGTGATTGGCCCAAGAACACTCAGACGACTTTGGCAGGACTAGAACTCACAGTCTTCCAATTTCTAGTCTTGTGTCTTAATCACTACATCAAACATCTCTCTGGCAACCACTGGATGGCAGCAAAGAAATACATCAAGGGATCATTTGGAGTTTTGTAACCCTTCTGGAGAGCTGCATGAGAATATCTGGTGATATAAAGACCTCAGGATACATCTAGGAACAAGAAACCTCTGTGATATAATTAAACAACTCCCAAACCAAAACAATGGAAATTGTGTTCCAAACTGCAGCTCTTTTCTAACTGAAAGTCCAAAAGGAGAACTCTATTTACAATCCATGGGTTATCAGTGGATGTGCAATAAAAGTTCATTATTCCATCTTTGCTCAACTATAATTTTGGTTGTCTCATCATTTTAATGGATTTTTCAGCACATATGTGTGTAGAAACACAGGTGCACCTATATTTTTGTTAAGTTTTAAGAACACCTGCGTTATACACAAGTGTAATTGAATCTCTCAAAGTACAGTATTACAAAATGATATATTTTGAGCGACAATAAATATTTGCTCAAACATTATGACTCCACATTTTTATAAAGAGTTCCAGCACATTCTGTATAACTAGTCTACTACTTTGTGTCTTTCTCTTGCAATTCCTACATTCACATCCAAGGAACAAGATTTTTGTGAGTATATTAAGTAAGTAGGTAGAATCAGATTTCACCAAGTGTTCCATGGAATTTTGTAAATTAATGGATTAGACATAAGATTCAATTTCCATTTAAAATTAGTGCAAGCAAATTTGAAAGTTATCTATTATCATTCACTTTCTTTGATGGAAGAAAATGTATTCATTTTCTACAATGCTTTTTATTTTTTTCAAAAAAAAAATGCAATGATTCAAAAGGAAAGTAAAGAATTCATTCCAAAATTAAATGTTTTTATAGATTTACTAAACAGTCACTTTGACTTTAACTGCAACTTAGTCAA
The DNA here is from genome assembly GCF_031021105.1 of Erythrolamprus reginae. Classification (NCBI taxonomy): domain Eukaryota; kingdom Metazoa; phylum Chordata; class Lepidosauria; order Squamata; family Dipsadidae; genus Erythrolamprus; species Erythrolamprus reginae. The sequence goes on along the minus strand of NC_091950.1, from coordinate 289,736,186 downwards.
ATTCAAATAAAAGTCTCTGAAATATATTAGAAGAAAATTTGTTTTTTTTTTAAAATGAATTGTTAAAACACTATAGAAGGAAACTAGAACAACCATAAAAAATTAAAATATTTTCTATAATATATCTTTTTCTGTAGAAAGTATGATCTATTAAAATGGAATTAAAGTATCTATTTATTTAAAAAAATACAACAAATTTCTATTTTTTAAATTTTCCTAAACAGCATACAAAAGGAAGGGTTTTTTCAATAAATATGTATATATTATCAGGTAAAGAGTTCTGTGGGGTTTCTTTTTTAACTACACTGTCACAGAACTCATGAAGCTCTGATATTGTGGAATTGGATCAAATTTATATAGAATGAAATTATATGCTTGTATAGTTATAATTCATATATTTGGAATATAAATATACATTCTATAAACATGCAGGCATGTGCTCAGAGTTAGGTGAATAGAAAGAATATTCTACAACCTGGAAAGGACTGTGAGTCGGAAAACACATGAAAGCCAATAATTTTCACATAAGAATCTGCTTTCAGATGGATCACTAGTAATTTATTTAGTTCAAATGTCAACATCCTTTAAAAATGAAAACCACGAAAATATCAATCAGATCAAATCAAATTGCAGAGTGTAATGAAAGGAAGATTTCCCCAATAAACCATAACAGATTTTACCTGCTTGTCTTAACCCCGCTGTTCTGTTCTGTTCGGGTCGTATGTGACCCGAAAGCCAAGTTTGAGTCCCTGTAAAAAAATTTCCCTGCATATCTGAAACTTGAAATTTTATGACTTTTCATCATTTCAGGGGTTCTCTCTATTAGAATTTTTTTGGGGGGTGGGGGGTTTCTTTCTTGCTGAAAAAAAAACAACTCCCTAATCTTATGTTCCCGGGTCACCCTGACCCGGACCGAAAACTCTTCATTTGCAGTGCTTATGTTTGGTCTTTTTGAAAGCTTTTTTCACTTGGAAAGTAGTCTGGACATTTCTGCACACAATGATATGAAAATTGAAATGAAAAAAGTAAATCTTATTGGTTTATTTTGCTGATATAATGCATGCCCCCCGTTTTTGTGAATTGTTTTTCAATTTATGGATAGTTTTGCTTGCAAAATGCATTCTATTTTACTAAAGTTGGTGTGGGATTGGTAGCTTGAACATTTCTGAATATAAGAAAAATATAAAGGAACTGTAAAAAATGATTCTTATTGGTTTTTTAAAATCAGAAATAAGCACACACACCCTCGGCTGCTTGCAACCATTTTCACTTTTTATTTTTTTTATGCTCCAAATCCAAAATATTCTTGAAAATCTTAGGCATTCATTTACTCAATTTAACAATGCTGATCATCAAAAAAATATTTTTGGGGTGGTGGCTAATTGTTTTCTGGGCAAAAAAAAATCATCACTTTGAGTCTGTTTCTGTTCGTATGTGACCGGACCAAAAATAATTTTTTTAGGTACTTGAATTTGATCCTTTTTAAAAACTTTTTAAACTAGAAACCTAGTTTGAACATTTATGAACATAATGATATGAAAATTGAACTGGAAAAATTGAGACCTATATTTTTATTTTGATCAAAAAGCCCCTCCCCCATCCTTTCTGAATTTCGTGTCAATTTATATTTTTTAAGGCTACAAATCCCTAAGGAATTTTCCCCCAAAAGGTTTGATATACTAAATTGAACATTTCTGAATATAACAAAAATATAAATGAACTGAAAAAAATGGTTCTTATTGGTTTATTTTTGCCACAAAAGCCCCCCCCCCTCGGCCTTGCTGTGTGCCATTATTGTCATTTTTTTATACATATTTGGCTAGAAATATTTGGAATATCCTTTTGAAAATCAACCACATTGTAGCCAGAGAACTAATTTTATGAAACAAATCCATTTTACTAAAAAAAAGTATGTAAGTTTGAAATTAACAGCATAATTTTTATATAAATTGAAATAATTGAACACGGGGGGAGGCATACTTTTATGTGCAAAATAAACCAATATGCATCAATTTTTCCAGTTCAATTTTCATATCATTATGTTCAGAAATGTTCAAGCTACCAATCCCACACCAACTTTAGTAAAATAGAATGTATTTTGCTAGCAAAACTATCCATAAAGTGAAGAATATTTCACAAAAATGGGGGGGGCATGCATTTCATCAGCAAAATAAACCAATATGCATACATTTTTCCAGTTCAATTTTCATATCATTATGTTCAGAAATGTTCAAGCTACCAATCCCATACCAACTGTAGTAAAATAGAATGCATTTTGCAGGCAGAATTATCAATAAACCTAAAAAAAATTCACAAAAATGGGGGGGAGGCACATTTATGTGCAAAATAAACCAATAAGGATTAATTTTTTCAGTTCGATTTTCATTCCATTGTGTGCAGAAATGTTCAAACTTGTTTCCAGGTGAAAAAAGTTTTCAAATTGACCAAACATAAGCACTTCAAATGAAGAGTTTTCGGTCCGGGTCAGGGTGACCCGGGAACATAAGATTAGGGAGTTTTTTTCGAACATAACAGCAGTATTAGTAAATAGAGAATTGGAACTAATTTTAAAGTTCTATAACGATGAGTTGAAAGGCTCTGTTTTTTCTGAAAGTTATTTTGAGTTATACATAATTTGTTAAGAGCTTGTTTGTTTGACGCCAGAAAAATATGTGAGATGGGGATCGTCTTCTCTACATTAATCATCCAATAACAAAGTGATGGCTGCTTTGCTGCCTCTCAAACCCCATTTGTGAGAAGCATTGAAGGAGTGTAGAACCATAGCAACAATTTGCATTGCTATTAGGACCATCAGATTTGGGCTGCAAAAATATGGACAACCAGTAAATATCACGAAGGAGTTGGAGTTTATTGTCTCTGTGCTGCCCTCTAGGGGCTGGCTTTCTATGGGTGTTCAGATTGTCTGGGCATTCCACCTCTTCACTGGCCCACCATAGGTTCTTTTATGGGCACAATCAGATATGCTCTTTGGTTTTTGAAAGTCCAACCAGTTTCTTACATCTGCAGGTTCCAAAGGAGGCACTACTCCTATTTTGACTATGTTGTCACCCTTGAAAACCTGGAACCGAAAACAAGCCATCATTTTGTATCAAGTGTGGCAGAATATCTAGGATAAGTTCTGCATCAAGTCATTAAATTGCTTCTGATTTACTCTACAATTTTTTTCTCCAATGTGGAGAATACTGGGACACTTCTCTTTTCATCAGGTTTTATGGTTCTTTTGCACAAAGATGGGTGTTTTACGCTGCCAAATCCTGCAAAGCGGTGAAATGCCATTTCAGGTGCTAAGTACAGCCGTCCTTTTTTTATCTCTCATATAAATGCTTCCACTGCTCCTGTGACAATAATAACTATTCCTTCATTTCCTCTTGGCTAAAACATAACTGTCTTTGTTATCAACAGCCCTAGTTCACAGTACAGGCACTTGGCTCCAATAAGAGAAAGAAGTTCTGTTAACATTCAGAAGAAAAGAATTTTTCTTTACAATATTCTAGTACCTTAGTAAAGCACATCTATAATAAGTTGCAAAACCCAATGCCAAACCTCAAAGTTGAGACATTTTTTATCTTCAATCATAATATGGATTATTCTTTCCAACTCCTCAGAGCAGTTGAAGTCAAGCTTTGAAACATCTTTTTGCCCTGCATGAAAGGATTGTCTGCAACGGAGCACTTTGAATTCTGCATTTGCTCATTCCTTGTAATGGTACCGTCAGAGTCTTTGGTTTCCTCTGGTTCAAGATTTACAATTTCAGTCGTAGTATAACCTGGATGCTATAACTGCCCTTTTTATAGGAAATTTAAAAGCATGTCACCTTTTTTGATTTTGTGCAAAATGCAATAGCAAAAGGTTTCGCTTATTTACCAGAAAGTCTCCATTTACTGCCAGAAGTATTAAAAGGAGGCTGAGAAGTTGTTGGAAGGAGGATGACTTTACACACCATTCTTGTGCTATAAATGATAAACCACTTAAGGTCGGAAGCACATTACATTTGATTGTTATTTCTATGTCAAACCACAAAAACAAAGGTAATGTTTTCCTTCATCATAGAAACAAACTGCAATGTTAACATCTTGGATAGCCTTGCTTTTCTTTTCCATCTGTGAAGATAAATACAATGCAGAAAGAGGCTTCCTCCTCCAGTTCTTTCTCCCTATTTTTTTTAAATATAGATCTGGCAATATATTCAATGGCTTAAAAAATGCTGATAAATATTTTGAATAAAAATATGATATAATTATGAAAAAAATATTTTAAATCATTTTTTTAAAAAATGTTGTTACTAAATATAAATATCAACTGATTTATATTAATCCATATCTCATATAATGAAGTATTGCTATCAAATAAATCTTTATCCTTCAAAATGATTTTAAAACATTTAATTGAAGGAAAAGATGATAAATTAAGAGGCTTTTTTACTTTAACTAATTTGAATGAAAATAAAATGTAACAAAAAAAGAAATGGATTTACCTTACAGCATTCATTTTTATAAAAGAAATACAGTACATGTCATACAATCTATATTTGTGTCATACATTATTTCCATCCAGCTGCTTATTGTTGCTGCCTTTTTTTTTTTTTTGGTTTATATGTATTTTCCTCTTAGTGCAAAATGTTTATTTTTGTCCAACATGTTCAGGCAGGAACTCACAACATGTATATAGATGGGAAAGGGTTTTAAATTAACCAATGCAGATTTCAAACGAGATTATGTTGTTTCTCTCTTTTCCTTTTATTTTTATGTCTCCATCTGCCTCATCAGTCATTTGATAAAAATCCAGTCATGGAGCAATAGTATTAGTGTGATGAGATTTCAGAAATGATACCTGAGAGAGGGAAATGTTGGAAAAGCAATACATGGATTAACCCTTGACTAAATCGCTTTAGATAACTTTTCCAAGAAAGGTATATGTTTAAGAAATAACAAAAACTGCTCCTTGAATCTAGTTAGAAGATGTACCTAATAAACGACTTTATTTGAGCCTATTTCATTACTTTTTTTGTTGGAAGGAACGGTGAACGAAGTTGAATACAAAAGACTTTCAGTGCACCAAATTACCTGTTTCACCTTCAAAAGCCACACAAAACGAAGCTCTTAAAGCCTTTTGAAAATGACCTTTTTTTCCCCCCTCGGCAATGATTTATCTCTCCCCCCACAAAAAAATCCCTTTTACAAAAGGGACTGTGATTAAAGGAAGCCAAGCAGCACAAACACTGGCTGAAGATCCTGCTTATCAGGAACTCACTTGACAATGTGTGTTTGGGGGTCGGTCGGGAATGCTGCAGGTTCAAGGGATAATTCAGCCTTTCAAGCACTTCAATTTATTTCATGCCTGAGCACTGTCATTGTGAGCAGACAAGATGAAACGCATCGTTGTGTAAAGAAATTGAAATGAAATCCTACTTGACCCAGCAGGATGGGGCATTATGTTTGACTCAGCGCTGATTCCTGGGATAATATCTAATTCCTGGAGGAAAATTTCTTGATATGGCCACCTGCTGGGCGAAGCTTTGTCTGGGGATCACAAGTTGTTCTGGGTGACTGGGCTCAGGACATGCTAAAAAGGAAGCAGCCAGCCTCCCACTGCTGTTAAGATCGCTTCATTTTCTCTCACAGGCTCTATTCACTGGGAAGAGAGTGAATTGGAGCAGGGGCTGAGAGAAATCCGTGAGGGGACGCTGAGCACATTGGCTAAGAGCTTTACATTCCATGCCAGGCCTGTTTGACCTGAGGCATACACATGTACATACATACATACATACATACATACATACATACATACATACATAGATGCATACATACATACTACATTAGTCAGATGAAGACATCTTATTATTTCATCTCAGGCTAAGGATCTTTTTTTATTTCAATTATCTCCCTCCCTCTCCCTTCCTCCATCTCCCTTTTAGTAATTTTTATGTGACGGCAGACCTGTCATCTGTGTGTCTTTCCTCCTTGGGTCCCTATGAACTGTTTACTTTGAAAAGCAGCACACCAGCCGATTAAATAAAGCAGGAGCACTCCTTGTCTCGCACAGGGGAATAGTGGAGACAGCTTTATTACTTCTGTCAGAAAACAAAGGTTTTTCCCAGCATGCAGGGGATTATTAGGCCAGCAGCAAATAAACGAAACTCACAACACTGACGCTTCTGATATATCTAACAAGCAGAAGGAGGGGACAAAGTCATAATTGATTTCTGCGCTGTTAAAAATAAAACTTTTCACAATCTAGTTTTATGCCTAATGACAATCCTCCTCTCATTTAGAGGCTGTTGTTAAGATGAAGGGAGAAAGCTCTTTTAGAAAGGTGATGCCTTGCCCATGTGTTGCCCGTACCATACACCATTTTGCATTATATACCATTGAAAGGCTTTATTCCCTCCTTATATAAAGGATTTCTACACATCGTGGCAGCTTGCATGTGTTTAGCAGGCAATAAAGAGCATGGCTAAATGAAACAAAGAACCTGCAGTAAGTGAATCCCCCCAAATATGCTTTCCTTTAAAGCAGTGGTTCTCAACCTTGGGGTCAGGACCTCTTTGGGGGTCGAATGACCATTTCACAGGTGTCGCCTAAGACCATGGGAAAAGACAAATTGCTTATCAATGGGACCTGGAGAAGGCCATCTTTGTGTTGGCCTCTGGGAAGTATGCAGCAGGAGGCGGCCCCATAAATATGTATATATATATATGTTTATGTATATGTATATGCATATGCATATGCATATGTATATGTATGTTTTCGTAGATTTTCATGGGTATAGGTATGACGGTCTTGGCAAATTCGGGTTTCTTCCCGTGTAGGGTTTGGAAATTTCTGGCGACGTTTCGACGAGGTCCCACTCGTCATCTTCAGGCTGGTGCTTCTGTCCTTGTTCTAGGCGAACACAGCGAGACCTGAGCTGCCTTCCTTCTATAAATACTGGTGGCTGGGTGTGGTTTGATGGCTCAGCAATTGCCTGCTGTGTAGAGACTTCCTGGTGAGTCAGTGGGGTAACACCTGGGGTCGTTGATGTAACTGAGGTATGCTGATTAGTTAATGATTGTGGATTAGGCATGATATCCTTAGTAGTTGGAGCTTGCAGGCTTCTTGATTGTTTTCCTCCCTTTTCCAACACTTCAAAACTACAGGACATGAAATTGATTTTGACAATACTAAATTAATTTCCAAAACATAACACTACAGCAAAAGAATAATCATGGAAGCCATCGAGATAGAAAAACATCCCCAAAATATGAACAAGCGGGATGATACCTCCCGCCTACCAGACATCTGGAAACCAGCCCTCATTAACAAATGTATCCCAGCCATAGAAACTGAAACCAGACTCAGCACACACATTGCAAAACAATCAAGTAGCCTGAAAGCTCCATCTATTCAGGATATCACGCCTAATCCACAATCATTAACTAATCAGCATACCTCAGTTACATCAATGACCCCAGGTGTTACCCCACTGGCTCACCAGGAAGTCTCTACACAGCAGGCAATTGCTGAGCCATCAAACCACACCCAGCCACCAGTATTTATACGAGGAAGGCAGCTCAGGTCTTGCTGTCTTCGCCCTAGAACAAGGACAGAAACACCAGCCTGAAGATGACAAGTGGGACCTCGTCGAAATGTCGCCAGAAATTTCCAAATCCTACACGGGAAGAAACCCGAATATGCCAAGACCGTTATGTATATGTATATGTAATATGTATATCCTGTATATGTATCTCAAACCATAGGAGAACACTTTGCAGAGACGCTGCCTTTTCTATGCAGGCTCAGCACTATGTTGCTGTATATTTCCGAAAGCCCTGAAGGAGAAAATAAAAATTCTCTCCGAAGAACTCCATGGTATTCTGAACATGTGGGCAGAACAGTTAAGTAGATATAGAAAAGGAAAATAGGAAACACTTCCCCTCATTTTCTATAGTGGGTTTTTTTTAAAAAAAGAAAAAAGTCCAAGGATTCTATACAGAGCAGAAATGAAAACCCTGAAAGTGAAAGACCCAAATTCACTCCAGGCAGAATCTGTGTTTGAATTATTTTAAATCTCCACCTCACTTTTCTTTCTTCAGGCTGTCAAAACTATTTCCATTCTGACTTTGGGGTTTCAAGCTGACAAGCTGCTAAAAGAAATGGGAACTGTTTTTTCTTTCTTTCTGATTGTTCAATACAAAAGAAACCGAATACAAAAGATTTGCATTTATATTTTATGAAATTGATTGATCCCATTATTTTACCTTTATTTTATTATTAGCCTTCCTGCATGCCATTTTTTTTGGGAGAGTTGGAATTAAATGCAAGAAGCAAATTGTGTTGTTGCAACTATTCATTGTGATGGAAGATAGCTCTGACAAGTTACAGGCATAAAATCTGAGACATTATTTTCATGCATATTTCTCCACATTCTTTCATTCAGGTCCTCCCATCCGCCATAATGTACATAGACCCAAATGCACATCTTTTTTTTTAAAGACCTATTTATCTTTTGATGACTTTTCTACTGAGGTCATGTTCTCCCCAGTCCTCTCATGCGTTCCTTGTATACATCTCTTTGGGGAACTATATGTGTTTCTTTATTGCTTCTCTTTTTATTGCATGAATTACTTCCCCTTATTACACTGTGCAATTCACATTTGTAAAGAGATGTGTCAGAATTGATTTACTCTGCTTGCAATTGCTGCTCATCTTGCAATCCCGTAACAATTTACACTGAAGTAATGCCCACCAAATGCAATGACCCTTACCAATTGATATGTATAACCTTGCACATTTGTAATAATTACAAGGAGTACATTCTAACTATAAAACTAAATAAATGTATATTTTAGAAATAAGAAAAAAGGGATATAAAACAATATGCTAAATGAATAAAGGGGGAGAAGAAAGAAACTAAAAGTGAATAGTACATGAGTGGAAAAATGGAATAATGGAGATTGTAGATTAATAGTAGACTTGGGGATGGGCCATTGTTTATTTCTGCATGAAGAATATAACATTAATTAATAAAGCGTTGACAAATCTTCTTTACAAATTTGATGAGTTTCTGCTAATTAGAGCAGAAAATATTCAGCTAGATGGATCAATGCATTTATCAAGGCAACACTATATTAAAATTATACTTAATCTATAAACAGGTAAACATTCATATCCTTGAAGTTTCCAGGTAAATGAATTTGGGTTCAGGAATTTGTTCAGTATTTCCATTCTTTTTGTTATGTTTTTAAAACTTCGTTTGAGCTATGACTGCATGACAAAGTCACTTCATGATGAAACAAGCTGAACAAATAGACATCTTTCTATTTCACTGCACGAGTGATCTTTCAGAAGTGCTGGAAAGCAAAACTGATTGTGCCTCTTCAGCCTCGCAATTCTTATTTCTGATGCGTTCCTAACCTCATACTCCCAATTAATATTAAGGATATGAAATGACCTTTACAGGCTACAAACTAAGTCACTTTACTACCTTAATACCAATGTGCTGGTGACATTTACAACCAAAAGACAAGATGAGGAAAATATATATTACAAGAAATTTATTGACAGCTCTTATCCATACTTACCCACTGATGAGAACAGAAACACCTGGCTGAGAATGATGACAGATCAGACATACTCAGGTGACTGAATAACTAGTGCTAATGGACTGATTTGCCTTTACATTGTAGCAGGGTGGGCGTGCCAGATTCTGCCAAATCCATTGTAATAGATCTGATTCCCTGGCTCTTGAGATCACAACATGTAGAAGCATGGGTAATAGATTAGAATCCTCAAGCTCCAATTTTGCAAAGGTCGACAGCCATTTAGAGCTGCCAGTGTGCTAAATTGTAAAGTAATCCTAGCATTCATAATGAGAACCATTTACCAGTCAACAGTGTGTCAATATATATAAATAATATAAGGAACTTAGATGCAATAGAAAGCTGAATTGCTTAGACATGACCCTGCTTTCTCGCAGATCAATGGTTGATTTGTTTTTAATTTGTATGGATGGAGGAGGTAAACCTTGAGTTCCTTGTATTGGCGCCAGGTTCTTTGGCTTTATCAAAGATGTGCATCCATGCTGAAACTGTCTCTGTATTTTGTGCTTCCAATTACTTGCTGGCCTCAAAGACCTCCAGTTAAGACTCCTTAAAATTGAACCTCAAGTGTATAACTTAAATAACCATCATCGCAATAAACATTTCCTGCTCAGTCAAGCAAGCTGACATACTGTTCTTTTCTCTTTCTTATGTTACTACAACAGAATATATACACTACAGAGGAATTATTGAGCCTGTCATCTGCACCTCTATAACTGTCAGGTTTGGCTCTGCAACCCAACAAGACAGACACAGATTTCAGAGGATAATCAGAACTGCACAAAAAATAATTGCTGCCAACTATTAGCATTAGTCTTCTCGTAGTGCCTATCACCCATCTCCTCCTACTTATGACTATATGACTGTAACTTGTTGCTTGTACCCTTACAATTTATTTTAATATTATTTCTTGATTGCTTATTTGTACCCTATGACAATCATTAAGTGTTGCATCTCATGATTCTTGACAAATGTATTTTTTCATTTATGTACACTTAGAGCCTAAGCACCAAAGACAAATCCCATGTGTGTCCAATCACACTGGGCCAATAAATAATTTAATTCTATTTTGTTCTGTTCTGTTCTGTCCTATCTCTTTCAGCCCTGCTTCTGTTGGGTGAAATACATATCTGCAAGAGGGGGGAAAAAGCAAGCTCAGAAAGCACCCAGGACTACTCAGAGATGTGTTCACTAAGTAGATCTGATCAGTAATGGGCAGCCAAATTTTTTACCGCCACACTGTGGATGTGACTTGCTTGTGGGTGTGGCTTAATGGTCATGTGACTGCTTAGGAGTGGCTTGCCGGCATTGTGACCAGGTGGGAGTGGCTTGAACTAACATCATTCAAATAAACTGTTAAGTCCTCGACTTACAACCTTACCAGTGTCACTTGCTGGGGTAATAATTTGCTTCACGTTTCCCACGCTCTCCTTCCTGGGTCACCTCCCCACCTCAGGCTGCGTAGATAGGCGAATGGGTGCTGCCAGAAGCATAAATGCTGCCAGTGCTGCTTCCTCCCACACCTTCTGCTTGCACCTCAGGTGGGAGGTGGCCGCAGGAGACTCAAGGGGAGCCGGGCAGGAGAGAGGGAAGCTTGTCTGAGGCCCGGAAGGAAGAAAAAAGGAAGGAGCATAGATGCAGCAGCAGCAGGGGGAAAAAAGAGAGCTGAGCCAAGGCCAGTAATCCAGGAAGTGACAGCCGCCAATCAGCTAGAGTTGCGCATGAATCTTCATTTCTGCCGGTGGAACTGTGTTCCACCCTGTCCTGCCTGCTGCCCACCCCTGGATCTGGATTACCATATTTTTCAGAGTATAAGATGCACATTTTTCCTCCCTAAAAGAGATTGAAACTTTCGGTTGTCTTACACTTCAAATGTATCTTAGCTTTTTTCCCCCAGCCTAACTAGGTGCTATGATCTTCCTGTCTTCCTATACCCTCCAAAGATTTTTTTCCAGCTCTAAGTCTTTGCAGGATTGCTCTCATTCCTACTCCTAACAGCCCTAACGTGTGCTAACAATCTTCCTGGTTTGCTGCATTGTTTTTTTTTTATTCCTACTCCCTCTGAAGCAGTTTTTCCTGCCCATTTCACATTTTACCTCCTTTGAATGTGTTGGTACTTTTTCTACTTCCAGCTGCATGCTAAAGTATATGTAGGAACATGATAATTAATCAGACATAACTTTGCCTACTTATCAAACTTTCCATTTATAACTGGGTCGTCTGCATATTATGCATATGAGCAATATGCTGTATGGGAGATGTGTGCTATACCAATTCTCTCTCCTGACTGCTTTCTATCTAGAATTTCTATCAGGATGAGTGGGATAGTATTTTGGATGATTCTTTGCCCTCAGTAAGCTGGCATTAGTCATTCCTTCTGCTGCTACTGACTGAGTCCTCTTCTCTGCTGTGGTGTTCTTCTTGCTCAGCTTCAAGCAGCACTAGACCTTTTAATTTCCCACAATGCAATTCTGCATCTTTGCTATGGGGCATTGCATTGCAGGATAGTACAATTTTGTCCCAGCACACTTTACAGCCTAGTATCTGTTCATCTTCTTTGACACCCCCTACCCAGCAGCCTAGTTCAATTGGCATGCATGTATGCTCCTGCTAATAAGCCACAGTGGAGGAAAATACCTGATTGACAGCACCAATCACATTGTAGACAGAGCTTGACAAAATATTTGTCAGTACTGGCAACTTTTCGGATGCTGCCAGAATGCTTGATGCTGTCCTGTTTATATACCAATAAACTTTTTTTAAAGGAACATACCCACATACTTAATTTAAAGTCTGGATCTTATTGATTCATTTAAAGCATTTATATCCCATTCTTCTACCTGAAGAAATCCCAGAGAGATGTACAAGAGAAATAAATAGCAGATGGTCCCTACCATCAGGCTTACAATTGAAAGCAGATGTAATAAAATGGGGGGAATTGGAGGGAAAAGGAAGAAAGAAATGAAGTTTGTGTTGTAGAGTAAGTTGTATGCAAATAAATAGAAAAGTTGATCTAAAAACAAATTAGCTGCAGATCCCTTTCAAACAGCAGAAAAAAAATGTTTGATTGATTGATTGGATTTATAGGATCATCCAACTCAAACAGTACTCCTGTGCTGTTCCCAGAGACAGAGATAGTTGGACTGTATTTAAGCATGTCTCTTTAAGATATTGCATTAGGAGAAATGTAGTGAAATTGCACTCTGGGTAATGTAGTTCTACATGTGACCACATTTGTGTATTCCTATTGGCTCTGACTCGGGATGAGGGGTAATTGGAGAGAACATTCCAGCAGGTCTTTTGTCTTCATTCACTAAGCCAGCCAGCATGTAGATGCTACACCTAGAGCCTGGGTCAATTCAACCTCTTTTTACCTGCACAATGGGAAAGATTATACTGCAGAAGAATCGCATCATAACTGTGAGTTATTGTGAGAATGCCTCCAAATTACTATGGTTCTATAGAACTGATAAGAACCCACCTCTGTTATGCATGTATGTGTATATGTATATCTATATGTACATATGGAAATAACCAGGTACTAATGACTTTACTAAAGATGAACAGAGTTGACACTTGTCAAATAGTATATTGGCAATGGGAGATCATTCTGGAGCAACCATTGAAAAGGCACCATACCCCCACGTCCCAAAAGTTTGTGAAGTATAAAAGAGCTTACCTGGAGCATGTTCTTCTTATGGGAGCGTGTGGGAGACCCAGATTTTCTAGAGAGAAGTGTTTCTGCAAGAAACCTAGTACTATGCCATGAAGGGTTTTAAAGATATCATGAACACCTTGAAGCCTATGATGACATTTTTAACCTTCTCATTAGATTGACTGTACATCAAATCCAATGAGTTACTACCTTAACGTACTAATAAAACTAAAAAAAGTAATGTTTTTGTGAATAGTCATAATGACTGCATAACTGACCATATTATATATTTGAAATGTTTAGGCCAATGTGTACAAATAATAGGTTTGTTTTTGCTAACTTTGTAACTTTAAATGCCTGCCAATCCCTAGACTCGACCTGATTGTGCAATTGTGTGTGTGTGTGCATGCACGAATATATGAGCCGGGGTGGCGCAGCAGGTAGAGTGCTGGCCACTGAAGCTGACTGCTAGATCTGCAGGTCAGCGGTTCAAATCTCATCACCGGCTCAAGGTTGACTCAGTCTTCCATCCTTCCGTGGTGGGTAAAATGAGGACCCGGATTGTGGGGGCAATATGCCAGCACTGTTAAAAAGTGCTATTGCTAACATGTTGTAAGCCACCCTGAGTCTAAGGAGAAGGGTGGCATAAAAATCAAATAAATAAAAATAAAATAAATAAATATGCAGTTTATTGCAATCAGTGTCTTCCCAAATGATAGAAAAGTATAGATGTCTCCCATGGTAAAGCATCAAGCTTGTGTAAAGCTAAGGAAAAATGGTTAAAACCTGTATGACTATGGTTGAGAATCAGAATAATGCATAACTAGCACACACATACATGTTTATATGTATGCCAGTATACGGGAGGGAAGGAGGGAAGGAGGGAGAGAGAGAGAGAGTTCTATGTGTGTGTGAGAGAAAAGATTACATAGGTTTAATTGCTGTGCTGAGAATAAGATAATACATGCCTGAAAAAGCTGTAGCATTCAGCTAAAATGTGTTCAGAATGCTAACAAGTCTTCCAAATCAGCTTCCAAAGCATCTGTACATGTTGATAAAGAAAGATGCTAAAAGAAGTTGATGTTTTAAAAGTAGGAACTCTCATTAGGAGTCTATCCTCAGGTTGCAGATGATTTTATTTTTTTTGAAAAATTAAATCATGATGCTATGATTAAAATTAGTCCCCAGGGAGTTAGGTGGCACACAAATTGAATTAAATAAATAAATAAATATTAGTAGATACTAGAACTCATATTAGTAATGTCTCAATACTAATTTTCAAACTTATTATGGTTGAAAGTGGAAACTATTTTTATAAATATTGTTAAATAATATATATTTGTATATATAAAATATTTGCATTTGAAGATTCGGGGGCTGCAAGTTATTTCCCAAGTTTGACCCAGCATACTGACAGATATATAATAAATATTCACATTGTGGAGAGGTTCATAGGAATGTGGTGGATGTTTATCCCAATGGCAAATGCAATTTAAGCCCATGTAAAATGATGCATATTGGGGTGCAAGTCCCTGGCTTAACATATACATTGATGGGTGTAAGCTGTCTATAACCAACCAGGAAATATATTCAGGGGTCATGGTGGTTACTCAATGCATGTGTTGATTCATGTCTCTCAGATGTGAAAAAATGTAAATTCAGGGTAAGGGAGCAGAAAGGGACTACAGTTAAACGCCCAATATTATAATGCACAAATGTGTGCTGTGTTCACATCTCCAATACTATACATTGTTCTGTATGATCTATGAAAAAATATTGCAAGAGAAAAATAAAATAAAAGCATAAGCTATGGTACCCAGGAAAGGCAAATATAATTTATTTTGTGTAACAGAATTTTCAGTAGCTTGTATGTTTGAATTAGATTAAGAAAAAAAATGAACCAGTTCAGCTAAGCATGCTTTGCAAGACAATTTAGGGTCTGTTTGCCTGGTTTTTACTCAACTCTGCTACCTTTTATATTAAATAAAAGGAAGAAGATAAATAAAATGAGGAGTTATCCCACTGAAACATTTCAAAGTTAACAATCTCTCAAACTCTATTACTTATTATTAATAATAATAATTAGCTGATATCAGGATCTACAACGACTTGGTATAAACCAGTACAGGTGGTCCCAGTAGTAATCGGCAGACTGGGTGCTGTGCCAAAAGACCTCAGCCAGCATTTGAAAAGAAGAAACATTGACAAAATCACGATCTGTTAGTTGCAAAAGGCCACCGTACTTGGATCTGTGCACATCATATGAAAATATATCACAGAGTCCTAGATGCTTGGGAAGTGTTCAACTTGTAATATTGTGTTACAAAATCCAGTATATAAATATAGATCTCGTTTGTTGTGTATTACTGTTTTTTGTGAATAATAATAATAATAATAATAATAATAATAATAATAATAATGTTGTGGTTAGCTCTGGCCCAGCTCTTGCCCCAAGGACTGTGGATGTGGGGGAGACATCCACATGCTGCAGGCCTGTTTTGCCCCCCCCCCCCGGTGGAATCTGCTGATGAAGGCTCCTCTGACCAAGAAGACATGAGTGACAGGGAGGAGGAGAGTGTGGCAGACAACTCAGAAGGAGATCAATTATCTAGCTCCTCCTTGGTTTCAGAACAAGAGTTAATGATACAGCCACGCATGGGGAGAGCGATGCATAGGCAGCAACAACTGAGAGATTATTATCAAAGAAAATGAGGCCACTTGTGGTTGGGTGGGGCTGTGGTAATTAGTGAGGCTACTATAAATAGCAGCCTGTGGGTTTGGCCATTGTGGAGAATTATTTGATCGTTGTGTTTCGTGCCTGCTTTGCTGACTTTGAGCTTTTGTGTGCTGATTTTTCCCTGCTTTGAAACTGAACCAGAGCAAAGTGTGTTTCACTTTGTGAAAGAAGAAGGACTGTGAATTGCCTCACAGCTGCAAGCTAAGTATCACAAAAGTGATAAGGGACTTGTACAAATTACCAGTTTGTTTGGAGACAAGTGCTCTTTGCTATACCAAAAGAGGGCTTAGTTTAAGTGAATTTTCATTATAAAGAACATTGTTTTGAATTTTCAAATGTGTGTATGTCTGAAATTTGTACCTGTGAATTTTCGGGAGGAGTCTACCAGAGAGCCCGATAGAAATAATAATAATAATAATAATAATAATAATAATAATAATAATAATAATATGTTTTTATTTACTTTGATGGCTTGCTTAACAATCTTTCCTCCTTTTTCAAAAAGAATACCGGATGACTGTAAAAGTGTACATTCTCATATTTTGTCTTTCCTCCACAAGACATGCTATTCACAATCTTGAGGTCATGTTTATAATAAAGGCTGAAGATTGAAAATCACCTGGGGTTCCCTCTTGTGCAAGAGGGCAGGCACATTAGCAACATGAAAGAAGAGGGGGAAATGTCATTGTGATGTTTATGGCAGCAAAAGACAAAATGTAAATCTGAGCCAGAACACTGGAGAAAAATTATCTGTGTATTCAGATCCAGACGGTACAAATACCAACTTCTCAGAAGTCACAGGTGTGGAAATTACATGTTATTTCCACACAATGGGAAATAATTGGATTATCATGGTGTAGTACTGTGCATACCAACTGTTATTTGTTTTATTCCCCACCCTCAGTTGTAAACCTGTATACTTCTGTAGAAGATACACAGTTATTTTAAGGACAGAGAAAATGTAGGAGAAATGTTATCAATTATTTCATAGTTCATATCAATAATATTATATATTGAGAACCCAGATTGTGGGGGGCAATATGCTGGCTCTGTTAAAAAGCGTTATTGCTAACATGTTGTAAGCCAACCCGAGTCTAAGGAGAAGGGCGGCATAAAAATCAAATAAATAAAATAAATAAATTTTTCTTTGTGTGTGGTTGGTTCATGGCCAGCTCTTCTGATCATAGATTTTGAACCAGAGGAGCCAAGTTCGTTGGAGCACCAGAAATGTGTGTGGTTCTCAGAGGGCTCAGACAGTGAGGGGGAAGGAGAGATGGAAACTGAAGGTGCTGGAGAGGTACATGTGGAGGCCCCTGAAATGCCTGTGGAACCCCCAGTTAGAGCCTTGTCTGGGTCAGATTAGCCCTGCTGTTCTGTTCGGGTCTGTGAGACCCGAAATCAAGGTTTGAGACCCTGTAAAAAATTTTCCCTGCATATCTGAAACTTGAAATTTCATGACTTTTCATCATTTCAGGGGTTCTCTCTATGAGAATTTTTTTTGGGGGGTGGGAGGTTTCTTTCTTGCTGAAAAAAAAAAACTCCCTAATGTTATGTTCCCGGGTCACCCTGACCCGGACCGAAAACTCTTCATTTGCAGTGCTTATGTTTGGTCTTTTTGAAAGCTTTTTTCACTTGGAAAGTAGTCTGAACATTTCTTCACACAATGGAATGAAAATTGAACTGAAAAAATTAATCCTTATTGGTTTATTTTGCCCATAAATGTGCCTCCCCCCCCGTTTTTGTGAAAGTTTTTTCAATTTATGGATAGTTTTGCTTGCAAAATGCAGTCTATTTTACTGGAGTTGGTGTGGGAATGGTACCTTGAACATTTCTGAATATAAGAAAAATATAAAGGAACTGAAAAAAATGATTCTTACTGTTTTTTTAACATCAGAAATAAGCCCCCCCCCCCCCCCTGGCTGCTTGCAACAATTTTCACTTTTTATTTTTTTATGCTCCAAATCCGAAATATTCTTTAAAATCTTACGCATTCATTTACTCAATTTAACAATGCTGATCATCAAAAAAATATTTGTGGGGGTGGGGGAAAAATTTTTTTCTTGGCAAAAAAAAAGTCACATTTACTCTGTTCGGGTCATATAGACCCGGATCAAAATGATTTTTTTTAGGTACTTGAATTTGGTCTTTTTGAAAACTTTTTCCACTGGAAAACTAGTTTGAACATTTATGAACATAATGATATGAAAATTGAACTGGAAAAATTGAGACTTATATTTTTATTTTGATCAAAAAGCCCCTCCCCCCATCCTTTTTGAATTTCGTGTCAATTTATATTTTTTAAGGCTACAAATCCCTAAGGAATTTTCCCCCAAAAGGTTTGATATACTAAATTGAACAATCCTGAACATAAGAAAAATATAAATGAACTGAAAAAAATGACTCTTATTGGTTTATTGTTTTATACTCGAGTATAAGCCTACTCGAGTATAAGCCTATTTGAGTATAAGCATGGGGGCCCATTTATGAGCAAAATAAACCAATAAGGATCATTTTTTCAGTTTAATTTTCATATCATTATGTTCAGAAAGGTTCAAGCTACCAATCCCACACCAAAATAGAATAGTAAAATAGAATGCATTTTGCAGGCAAAATTATCAATAAACTCAAAAGTTTTGATATACTAAATTGAACAATCCTAAACATAAGAAAAATAGAAATGAACTGAAAAAAAAATGATTCTTATTGGTTTATTTTTGAATATAAGACCTTGTAGTCCATTCTGACTCCACAATTCTAATATTTTATACTCGAGTATAAGCCTACTCGAGTATAAGCCTATTTGAGTATAAGCATGGGGGCCCATTTATGAGCAAAATAAACCAATAAGGATTAATTTTCTCAGTTCATATCATTGTGTGCAGAAATGTTCAAGCTACCAATCCCACACCAACTTTAGTAAAATAGAATGGATTTTGTAAGCAAAACTATCCATAAATTGAAAAAACTTTCACAAAAATGGGGGGGGAGGCACATTTATGTGCAAAATAAACCAATAAGGATTAATTTTTTCAGTTCAATTTTCATTCCATTGTGTGCAGAAATGTTCAAACATGTTTCCAGGTGAAAAAAGCTTTCAAAAAGACCAAACATAAGCACTGCAAATGAAGAGTTTTCGGTCCGGGTCAGGGTGACCCGGGAACATAACATTAGGAACTTTTTTCGAACAGAACAGCAGGGTTAGGAGGAGGTGATTAATGACCCCATTCTCAACCTCTGGGTGCAAAGGATGATGAGACGACAGGAACAGATGTGCAGATGCAGACAAAGAGCTTAAAGCACAGCTGGGAGTAATTAGGTAATCCTGCAGCCAGGCTTAAAAGGGGAGATTTTGTGGGAGTGCTCATCACAGGAATTATCGTTCATGGATAATAGTGACAATGAAACAGAGTTAAGTCTCTAAACCAACATCTTTGGAAAACAACCCAGTTTTGGGACACTTGTATTTGGAAAGACAGTAGCTCTTGAACAATAGAGTGAGTACTTTGACTGCAGCCCACTTTGGAGGCATTCTAGACAAAACCTGGGCGGGTTTGAGACATTCATTACCAGCTTGGCAGTTAACCCCAACCTTTGGGTCATAAACAGTCATTCTTCTGCCATCATTGTGGCTCTCAGCCAATTTGCAAAACAATATATTTTGTGTTTCGTTTGTGAGTGTGTTTTGTATTTCCTTGCTGCTCAACCAGCCCCATCAGTTTTGGAGGGTGAGGATGGACTGGTTAAAGGGTGTGGTGCAGGTTAGCTTCAATCTGGTTATAATTGGCTTATTCCTTTTGTCACTGGGGTTGGCAGGTAACGGGCAGAAATGGGCAGCAGTAGCATCTTTTGGAAGATGATGGGCAGCCCCTCATTAGGAACTCCGGGCAGGAATGGCCTGAGCAAATGGGGGAAGATTCCCTTGAGACTCACCTAATCCTATTCTTGGATGGGGATTGGACAGTAAGACCTCCCACATGTTTTGTGGGTGTGGCCTAGAGTTTAGTTTAGTTTAGTTTATTTAGATTTGTATGCCGCCCCTCTCCGCAGACTCGGGGCGGCTCACAACAGAATAACAAAAAACAATTTCAGCAAATCTAAATTTCTACTAAAAACATTTAAAAAACCCCATTTTCTAAACACACATACATACACACATACCATTCATAAATTGTATATGCCCGGGGGAGATGTCTCAGTTCCCCCATGCCTGACGACACAGGTGGGTCTTAAGGAGCTTACAAAAGGCAAGGAGAGTAGGGGCAGTTCTAATCTCCGGGGGGAGTTGGTTCCAGAGGGTCGGGGCCGCCACAGAGAAGGCTCTTCCCTTGGGGCCCGCCAACCAACATTGTTTAGTTGACGGGACCCGGAGAAGGCCCACTCTGTGGGACCTAATCGGTCGCTGGGATTCGTGCGGCAGCAGGCGGTCTCGGAGATATTCTGGTCCAGTGCCATGAAGGGCTTTAAAGGTCATAACCAACACTTTGAATTATGACCGGAAGTTGATCGGCAACCAATGCAGACTGCGGAGTGTTGGTGAAACATGGGCATACCTAGGTAGGCCCATGACTGCTCTCGCAGCTGCATTCTGCACGATCTGAAGTTTCCAAACACTTTTCAAAGGTAGCTCCATGTAGAGAGCATTACAGTAGTCGAACCTCGAGGTGATGAGGGCATGAGTGACTGTGAGCACTGAGTCCCGGTCCAGATAGGGCCGCAACTGGTGCACCAGGCGAACCTGGGCAAACGCCCCCCTCGCCACAGCTGAAAGATGGTTCTCTAATGTGAGCTATGGATTGAGGAGGACGCCCAAGTTGCGGACCCTCTCCGAGGGGGTCAAAAGTTCCCCCCCCCAGGGTAATGGAAGGACAGATGGAATTGTCCTTGGGAGGCAAAACCCACAGCCACTCCCTCTTATCCGGGTTGAGTTTGAGTCTGTTGACACCCATACAGGCCCCAACAGCCTCCAGACACCGGCACATCACTTCCACTGCTTCGTTGACTGGACATGGGGTGGAGATGTAAAGGTGGGTATCATCAGCATACTGATGATACCTCACCCCATGCCCTTGGATGATCTCACCCAGCGGTTTCATGTAGATATTAAATAGCAGGGGGGAGAGGACCGACCCCTGAGGCACCCCACAAGGGAGAGACCTCGGAGTCGACCTCTGACCCCCCACTAACACCGACTGCGACCGACCGGAGAGGTAGGAGGAGAACCACTGGAGAACAGTGCCTCCCACTCCCAACCCCTCCAGCCGGTGCAGAAGGATACCATGGTCGATGGTATCGAAAGCCGCTGAGAGGTCAAGAAGCACCAGGACAGAGGATAAACCCCTGTCCCGGGCCCGCCAGAGATCATCCATCAGCGCGACCAAAGCAGTTTCCGTGCTGTAACCGGGTCTGAAACCCGACTGCTGGGGACCTAGAACATATTGATGGATTGTTCTCCTCACCTTGATTGGCAAGGAGCTACACTCATAGTTTCCCAGGAAAGTTTACCGATAGGAATTTCTGCCCCATTTTCTGATTGGCCTCTGCAGGTCCTGGTTATTTGTTGATAATCAGTTTAATTGAGTTGTCAATAAAGTGACCTGTTACTTTCAGCTCTTTGTGTCCGCGTTCTTATTCTGCATCCAGTGCAACTACCTATTTTCTAACAGTTGTCCTCATGAGAAGACTGGAAGACAGTGGTCTCCAACAGATTTAGAGTTCTGGGAGCCAAGGAAACATCATTTTTGCACAAACACTCAGTGTCTTTGTAGACACTGAATTTGCATACTTTTCTAGTCTCATTTGAAAAATTGCTTGTTAATTGCTATTTCAGCTATTAAAAACCTTTGAAGTAACAGGTAATATCAAGGACTGAAAAAATATTATTGGAAATAAATAGCAAAATAGCAAAATATTATTTTAAATCTGATTTAAGTCTGATTACTCTGTTGATTTTGGAAAGTTAGAAATGGACAAAGCATCTACATGGATTTAAAATAATATTTTGTAATTATTTACAAAAATATTTATAATCATAATATTCCTTCTTGAAGGAATATACTGCTGCGGAGAGGGGCGGCATACAAATGCAATAAATAATAATAATTATATATATATATATACATGTATGTATGTATGTATGTATGTATGCGTGTGTGTATATATATATATATATACACACAGATAGAGGGAGCCCCCATGGGATCACCTCTCTCACCGGTCATCGCCAACCTCTATATGGAATATTTCGAAAATAATGCATTAGAGCAATCCAAATACAAACCTAAACTCTGGCTGAGATATGTTGATGATACCTTTGTAATTTGGCCACATGGTAAGGAAAAACTAGACAATTTCCTCACACATCTTAACAGCCTACACCCCAAAATACAGTTTACTATGGAAACAGAAATCAATGATCAACTTCCCTTTCTAGATGTACTGGTCTATAAAAAACCCAATGGCAGCCTAGGACACACTATCTACCAAAAGAAAACCCATACCAACCGTTATCTAAATGCACACTCACACCACCACCCCGCACAAATCACCTCAGTGGCCAAAACTCTCATCACCAGAACCAAACGCTTAGCTGACCATGAGCACTTAAAAACTGAATTGAACAAACTCAAAGATGTATTAATTTCTAATGGATTCGAAGGGAAAACAATCACAAACTTAATCAAAAAAGAGACACCCCCCAAAAAACAAGATCAAGAACAGGACAATGGTACCACCATCCTCCCTTACATCAAGGGCACCACAGACAAAATTAGTAAAATTCTGCACAAACATAACATCAAAACTTCATTTTGCACTAACCAAAAAATATCTAATATCCTAAGGAGCCCCAAAGATAAAATCCAATTGGAATACCAAGGAATCTATGAAATCCCTTGCAAAACATGTGCAGCCACATACATTGGACAAACCAACCGAAGAGTGAGCCAACGCATTGCAGAACATGTGAATGCAGTTAAAAAAGAAGAAAAGACTTCCTCCCTTGTCCAGCACATTAAAAAAACAGGGCACGAAATTGACTTTGAAAAAACTAAATTACTTCACAAAACAGAGAATTTATATAGAAGAATTGCTCTGAAAGCCATAGAAATTGAGAGGAGCCCCCTTTGCATAAATAAAAGAGATGACACATCCCGCCTGCCAGAAATTTGGAAACCAGCCTTAAACAAAAAAAAACACTTCATAAAAATCACCATGTCAATCCTTCTAATAATTATGATTTTGGAATTTTGAAATTTGAAAACCAGCCTTAAACAAAAAACACTTCATAAAAATCACCATGTCAATCCTTCTAATAATTATGATTACACCAACCAATCAGATCACTAAAACATAATCACCCAATCTATTTGCTACATTCAAACCAAATCTCCACCCCCACACTATATACTAGGAAGAAATGACAGTTGCAAACATTCCATTTTACAACAACACGAAGCTTGGAACTTCAGCCTGATATATACATATATAGAGAGAGGCAAATAAGGAGCTGTGATGTTCCTTCAATACACCAGGGTGATTTGACTCAAAAATACGTAACCCTTCCCTGGTGCAGAGCTGAAGGGATTGGATACTGTAGCCGAGAGGATAATTCTCTGCCTTACAAGGCAAAAGTTGCAAGTTCAAGTCCCAGTGGGTATGGTTCCATACCAGAGGGAATTTGTAGGAACTAGGGATTAAAATTAAATGAGAAGAAGAATTAAATTTGACTGATTAATACAGAATGGACTAAAATATTATAGCTGTTGAAGGTATTTGTGAGCAATTACTTTACGAGTATCTGCCATTATAGTTGAACTATGTTTAAATGATGTTATGGAAGAATAATAAGTTTCACTAAACATGATTTAGACTTCTCTGAAAGTTCATTTAAAATTGATAGGCTACAATGATGACATGGGGGGGAAAGCATTCTTATACTTCATATACAAATGAAACCAGTTGATGGCTAAGTAATTAAAATTAATGTACACATGACAAATCAAAATAGTGATCTGGATATTTTTCCTATATTGGATTTATCATACAGTAATTAATTTTTTGAAGAAAAAGATTAAAAGAATCTAGAACATTGCTTGAAGGGGTTAAAGATTAAGATTGTTAAAGGTAAAGGGTGGAAATCGGTTTATTTTTCTATTTTTAATTTTTCCCTACACTTTTTATTTCTTTTTTTCTTTCCTAGTTTGCATTAGTTGTTTTTTTTATCTTTTTCATTGGAGTGTTTCATAACAAATAATAACTATTGTTGTTGTTGCTGCTGCTGCTGCTGTTATTATTATTATTACATTACTATTATTGTTATAAAATAACTGTAAAAAACCCCTATCTTTCAGGGAGCTTAAAATGAATCTTCTTGCCAGAGATATTGAACAACAAAATTTAGTATTAAAATGGGAAAAAGAAAAAAATCGATAAAGGTATGATAAATTAAGGATTATATCTAATAACAAGCTTTCAATTTATTATCAGAGCAATGAAGTTAACACATTTTATAGCTGGAGCTATTTCACTTTCAATTTTTTTGTAGTGATCCTGGCATTAATCAGATGAACTGTTGAAATCAACAGAGAAAACAGATTAAATGGCTCTCTAAATAGAAGATAAATGCATAATGTTTATATTACATTATTTTACATTATTAGTAACATCATTTTATGATCAGCTGCATTTTAAAAATTGCCCTACTTCAATTTATAATTTGCTGCTGAAAATCTGCCCCATGGGTATTTTTCTCAGTGAACCAAGATATCCTTGCTTAGTGTTTTATCTTTCAGTTACAAGTACTATTTACTGTGTTTCTTTGTCCTGCATTGGTACTGCTTGGTGTTAGTAATCAAGATTGTCTACAGTATGTAAGGACCAATGTATGAACTAGCATTCATGAAAAACCAAGAAAGTGGCATAATGCTGAAAAGAGACCTCTTAACCATAAAATAACAAAAAGAAAATTATATTCCATATTTGTAAATTAATCTGTTCATGTATGGATTTTCCTAAAATTAATAATTGTGATTATTGCACAAAGAAGCCAGTTGTATCAGTTGCATGAACAATTCCTATATTAACGATTTATGATTTATAATGTATTTATTTAATGCTGACCATCCTGACCATTCCCTTAATATGTTAACTTACAACACCCAGGCTTCCCATAACTTGATCATGCTAACTCCAGATCAATATAATGTGGAGGATATCACAGAGTTTCAATGGTGGAAAGCAGCTGAAGAAGCAGCCATATTAGACAAGAAAGAGATGCAGTTGCTTTCAGGGATTCCAACAACAGTTCACTCGGCATCCAACCTGAATGTAGGAAATGATATTACAGTTTCATGTGCAGTTACAAAGCTAACTGTTTGGATGAATCTACATCATCATATGTTCCATAAATACTAACTTTGTCCACCCAAATTAGATATGACCCATAAGAGCTTTCATCTATGTTTTCATTTGCATATTAAGCTTTAATCATATTCTACTAAAAATAGGCAGAAGAATAAAGATGTTGAGTTTGTCAATTGGAAAGCTGATAGGGTTTGAGACTTGAGCATTGTGTGGAGTGAGCTCCTGTTACTTGCTCAAGCTCTAACCCACTTAGCAATTCGAAAGCATGCAAAGGAGAGTAGGTAAATATTACAACTTGTGCAGAGATGGATAAATTAATGTTGGAAATTAAAAACAAAGAATAATCTGATTTTTACAAATGTTGGGATATGTTCTACCGGTGGTTAGAAAAAAGGATAAACATAGAAACATAGAAGACTGATGGCAGAAAAAGACCTCATGATCCATCTAGTCTGCCCTTATACTATTTTCTGTATTTTATCTTAGGATGGATATATGTTTGTCCCAGGCATGTTTAAATTCAGTTACTGTGGATTTACCAACCACGTCTGCTGGAAGTTTGTTCCAAGGATCTACTACTCTTTCAGTAAAATAATATTTTTTCATGTTGTTTTTGATTTCCCCCCCAACTAACTTCAGATTGTGTCCCCTTGTTCTTGTGTTCACTGTCCTATTAAAAACATTTCCCTCCTGGACCTTATTTAACCCTTTAACATATTTAAATGTTTTGATCATATCCCCCCATTTTCCTTCTGTCCTCCAGACTATACAGATTGAGTTCATTAAGCCTTTCCTGATACGATTTATGCTTAAGACCTTCCACCATTCTTGTAGCCCATCTTTGGACCCATTCAATTTTATCAATATTTTTTTGTAGGTGAGGTCTCCAGAACTGAACACAGTATTCCAAATGTGGTCTCACCAGCACTCTATATAGTGGGATCATAATCTCCCTCTTCCTGCTTGTTATACCTCTAGCTCTAATAAAGTAATTACCTCTAATCAAGTAATTAATGTACATTTGATTAATACTTAATTGATAAAGTTATTGCCTGGTAATAGAATATATAGTTAAACATAAAGATATACGATTACTTATATGACTTAAGATTTGTATTTTTT
Organism: Erythrolamprus reginae; assembly: GCF_031021105.1. Classification (NCBI taxonomy): domain Eukaryota; kingdom Metazoa; phylum Chordata; class Lepidosauria; order Squamata; family Dipsadidae; genus Erythrolamprus; species Erythrolamprus reginae. Next base: position 289,709,714 of record NC_091950.1, on the reverse strand, counting down.
CAAAACTGGTTTATATGACTAATTGAACAGAGCTATAATAGAATGTCAATATAATTAGAACCGTTTTTAGGATATGCTACAATTTCGTCCAATGTTTTGTTTTTTAAAAAATGTCTGTGTTGTTTTATGTATTGTATTTTCTTATGTATTTAAATAGAAGTTAATGTTTAATAAAAAATAAAATAAAGATAAAAGAATGGGTAAATAGGTACCATTTTGGTGAGAAGGTTATGGTGTTTTGTGTGCCTCAGCATATATTTGTTGTGAGTGATTCTTGTACACCTCAGGCTGTGCCTGATCCTGAGGATGATGAACCAGGGCCCTCAGGTTACCCTGGGTCAGGGAGGCTTTCAAAGGAAGCTGAGGCCAAGGGTGAGGCAGACAGTGATTTGGGAGAGACAGAGGGGGCTGATGTGACAATGGGAAATTGGTCTCTGTCAGATAATCAGGAAGATTTATCACAAGATGGTCTTGGGATTAATCCATGCTATAGAAGGATGGCAAGAAGACAAAAGGAAATCCAGAGTAAAAGGTATTAATCCACAGTAGTAGATCTGTGGTGTGTGATGTCACTTCCAGGATACTTACTTACTTACTTACTTACTTACTTACTTACTTACTTACTTATTAGATTTGTATGCTGCCCCTCTCCAAAGACTCTGGGCGGCTAACAACAATAAAAAAGACAATGTAAACAAATCTAATATTAAAAATAATCTAAAAAACCCCAATTTAAAAAACCAATCATACATACAAACATACCATGTATAAATTCTATAAGCCTAGGGGGAAGGGAAAATTTCAATTCCCTCATGCCTGACGACAGAGGTGGGTTTTAAGGAGCTTGTGAAAGGCAAGGAGGGTGGGGGCAACTCTGATATCTGGGGGGAGTTGGTTCCAGAGAGTCAGGGCTGCCACAGAGAAGGCTCCTCCCCTGGGTCCCACCAGACGACATTGTTTAGTCGACGGGACCTGGTGAAGGCCAACTCTGTGGGACCCAACTGGTCGCTGGGATTCGTGTGGCAGAAGGCGGTCCCGGAGATACATATAGAAGGGTGGCTGGGAAAGGGCAGGTGTGGTCTGACAATGTTATGACAAAGATTGGCAGGGAGTTGTGGCGATCCTGAACAAATATGCTAAAATCCTGAGTTTTGCAGAATGTCCTGAAAACTGCATCTGTGTTTTTGTAATGAAGCTTGCGGTGAGCTTTTGATTTTAAGTCTTGATTTATTGACTGATAATCTAAGAATTTGCAGAGGATTGGAATGCTGGCAAACTTCCCAGAGTTTTGAGCCCGAGCCAAGATAGTCTATATTATTTCCTGACTAATGGATTTTGCTCTGCAAAATATTCATATATTATACTTGTGTGAAACAATAAAGTGAGTTTTATTCCCAAAAAGTGGGGTTTTGAGTCTTGGAAAATTACTGGAGACCAAGCGTAGAACAATAGTCATGCTGGCAACATGACTTCAGAAACATCTTCAGTCAATGCTGGCTCCTTAGCTAAGAAATGGAGATCAGCACTGCCCCCTTGAGTCAGACATGACAGAATAGGAAAAACCTTTATCTTTACTATATGTATCATGCATTGATAATGGTAAGGATACTATCAGCAGTTTGGGAGCATTTTGGCTAGTGTGTCACAAGCATATTCAAAGCCATTTTTATCTTAAGCATCATACACATTGTATTCTGCAACCTAGAGACTATCAGGTAAGCCAATACATCTTCAATCAGCAATAAACAAACACATTATGTATACTATCAGATTCAGTATACTATAGAATAGTTAAGTTCTAAAGTGAATATCCCAAGAATGGTGTAATTAAATTGCTGTTCAGTTTTGCTTGAAATGAAATGTATGCAATCTCTCCCACTATTACGAATTATGAAATATTCTGAGATGGATGCTTGCAAACTTTGTAAATTATGGTCCTGGTAATGCTGCAATAGATTCTGCTTTGTTCAGTTGCAATTGAAAATGGAATTAGACAAAAATAAAATTATTTGCAAAAACCCCCACCTTTCCACCCCTATATATAAAAATATAGAAAGATGGAATGTATGCAAAAAAGAGTTAAATGATTATATGGTAAACATATTATACAATATCATATATCAAGAGGGCTCATGCCACAAATACTTTATTTGACATCTGAATTTAGACGTATAAACAAATCAAATGCTGATTCAATATTTCTACCATTCCTTGTTTCAGGCTTCCTTTACCATGGTGGGAGATGATACGGGTTAACTTAATAAAATGATACACAATATGAAAGCAAACTGCAGAGTGCCGTTCACACAGCTGGGTTCCATTTTCCGTTTCAGAAGTCTTTTATTATTATTATTTTAACTCATCCATGGAGAGAAGAATTATGTTTGGTTTAAGATATTTCCCTCTCCAAGAAGCTTTAGGGGTTGGGATTGGTGCCAGAAAGATAAACCAATTCTTCTTCCTAAAAAAAACAAAAACAAAAACAAACGTCAGGCATCAATACATTGACACGCTTGCAATGATCATCAGCATGCATGTGCCAACATTAACTGCTTGAAGAGGATGCCGTAAAATAAAATTAGTTTTTCATGAATGCTCCTTGAGAATGATTGCTAACGCTAAGCATATCCTGAATTAAGGCAAAGGTAATTTACTCACCATGATTATGAAAGCCCTTTTACCATCAATGCAGGAAACCGAATGACACAGGAGAAATTCCACCTGCAAAATACAATCCCCTCCTTCACTGTGACTTGTGACTTGTTGAGAGTGGAATAATACTGGCATTGATTCAGATCAACACCATAGAACTTTCGTTATGAATTGTGTGTCTGTTGGGGTGCTTGCTGGTGGCTTTAGCAATTGTTTATTTACTGCTTGATTGCCATAGATCTTTCTGAGCACCAAACATAGGAACTGTAGTTCCTATGTCTGGCAGTGTGTGTCTCTCATCTATCAAACCTATCATGTTTATTTAAATTGCATTTGCAGTTGGCATGCTATTTTAGGAACATACTATTCGTCTAAAAGCAGTATTTACAGCCACGATTAGTATTAGATAATCACTGCTTTCTTAAATTGACAGCAGGTCTCCACCTTGCTTCTAATTCATATTTATCCATCTGTATATCTGTATTTATGGTGGTATTTATTATCTGTTTAGCAGTAAAAGTGGGGTACTAGGGTTCTGTTTTAGCAATTTTCTGACTCTGACAACGTCTAACGCTTAGGATAAAAGTATATTTTCAGAAACTGAAACAAATTCTTTTGAAGTAGTTTATTTATTTGCTCAAAGTAGCTTCTATACCATTCAAGCCCTAAAGGCTGTGAGTGACTGACATTTATTAATGAACACATTAAAAGAAACAGAAGGCAAAAAAGATGCCAAAATACAAAATGTACCACATATTTCAAAAATCCTGGATCACAGGAGAACTACCAGATGATTGGAAAAGAGCTGATGTGGTCCCTATTTACAAAAAAGGCAATAAAACAGACCCAGGAAACTACAGACTGCTCAGCCTAATGTCTATTCCTGGGAAAATACTAGAAAAAATAATCAAGAAACAGATCTGCCACCACCTTGAGTTGAACAATGTAATAAACCCCAACCAACACAGATTCATCAGGAACAAATCATGCCAAACCAACCTCATCTCATTCTTCGAAACTGTGACCAGAGTAAAGCAGTGGACTTAATATACCTAGACTTTAGCAAAACATTCAACAAGGTGGACCACAACCTACTACTCTACAAAGTAAAGTGGGATTGACAGTAACACAACAAGATGGATTGAAAACTGCCTGACCAATCACACCCAATGAGTAGTCCTCAAAAGGTCTATGTCCACATGGAAAGAGATAGGCAGCGGGGTACCACAGGGATCAGTCCTAGACACAGTACTATTTAATATATTTATCAATGCCCTAGATGAGGGAATAGAGGGGGAATTAATTAAATTTGCAGATGACACTAAGCTGGCGGGAGTGGCCAACACCCCAGAGGATAGGCTCATAATACAGAAAGACCTAGACAGTGGGCCCAAACAAATAAAATAAAGTTCAATGTAGAGAAAAATAAAATACTGCACCTAGGCAAAAAAAACCCAAAACATACATACAAACTGGGTGAAACCACACTCACCACAAGTGACTGTGAAAGGGATTTTGGAGTCTTGGTGGATAACCAACTAAATATGAGCCAACAATCTGCAGCTGCGGCTAAAAAAGCCAACACAATCCTAAGCTGCATGAACAGGGGGGTACACTCCAAGACTAGAGAGGTAATAATACCACTCTATAATGCCCTGGTGAGACCACACCTGAAGTACTGCACCCAGTTCTGGTCACCACACTTCAAAATAGACATAGAGACTCTGGAAAGGGTGCAGAAAAGAGCAACCCAAATGATAAGGGGACTAGAGACCAACTAGAGACCAAGCCATACGAAGAGAGATTGCGGGAACTGGGCATGGATAGCCTAGTGAAAAGAAGGGCCAGGGGCGACATGATAGGAGTATACAGCTACTTGAGGGATTGCCACAGAGAGAAGGGGGTTCACACTATTTTCCAGGGCACCAGTGAGCCGGACAAGGAACAACGGTTGGAAGCTGACCAAGGAGAGATTCAACCTGGAGATAAGGAGGAACTTCCTGATGGTCAGAGCGATCAACCAGTGGAACGGCCTGCCAGTGGAGGTCATGAATGCCCCAACCCTGGACATTTTCAAGAGGAGACTGGACTGACATCTGGCTGGGGAGTAGGCTTTCCTGCTTGAGCAGGGGTTGGACTTGATGACTTGTAAGGTCCCTTTCAACTCAAAACAAACAAACAAACAAACAAACAAACAAACAAACACTAACATAGATGGGCCACCCAATTAGGGAAGGCCAGTCCTCCAAATCTTCAGTTCCTTCCCCAAATACTTAACCAACAGTCATTGATTTATGCCCACTCCCATAGATATGTTAGGTGGGTGTTCAATACTGGGCCTGATTTATGATCTTTTGTGTTATCTTTTTTAAAAGATTCACTTTGGTTATTAAACCAATTCAACCTAATCCCCTTTGATTTACCAGAAGTTGCTCAGTGTCCTTTTGGAGTGAGCGGCATATAAATACAGTCAATCAATAAATAAAGTCAACTTTGAAGGTTACAAATTGAAATCACAAGGCTACAGGATGCTGCATCTTAGTTGCCAAGCAACCAAAACATTAATTACAATATCAAAACCAATTCAATGATGGTTGAAACTGTGAGGACAGATCAAAAGTCACTTTTCAGTGCTGTTGTAACTTTGAATAGTTGCTATATGAGGTTGTAAGTTAAGGACTTACCTGTATGCTTTTATGGATCATGGGAAGTCCAATAAATTGGAGGAGGTCTGGAGGCCAACTGCTCATGCATCTGCATCTCTTTCTGTAATGTGCTAATGTCAATTACTGCAGAATTATTCAACTAAAATATGTTGACCTTACAGAATTAAAAATCAAGGCTAATTTGTCAAAGTGTTCTTTGCATTTGACTTTGAAATTCATTCAAGCAGATTGAAAAATGCCAGGCTAAAAATAATTGCTGCCAAACTGCCTTCCATTGAGGACCTGTATACTGCACGAGTCAAAAAGAGGGCAGGGAAGTTATTTACTGACCCCTCGTATCCTGGACATCAACTGTTTCAACTCCTACCCGCAAAAAGTCCCTACAGAGCACTGCACACCAAGACAACTAGACACAAGAACAGGTTTTTCCCTGAACGTCATTACTCTACTAAACAAATAATTCCCTCAACACTGTCAGACTTTTTACTAAATCTGCACTTCTATTCTACTAGTTTTTCTCATCATTCCTATCATCCTTTTCCTCCCACTTAGGACTGTATGACTGTAACTTGTTGCTTGTATCCTAAGATTTTTATTAATATTGTTTCTTCATTGCTTAATTGACCCCTATGACAATCATTAAGTGTTGTACCAAATAATTCTTGTCAAATGTATCTTTTTCTTTTATGTACGCTGAGAACATATGCACCAAGACAAATTCCTTGTGTGTCCAATCACACTTGGCCAATAAAATTATATTCTGCTCTACTCTACTCTACTCTACTCTACTCTAATTGGAACCCTCTGACATGAAAATACCAATCACCTAAGCAAGAGAGTAATATTAGAAAGTTTGGGGAAATCAAGCCATAACTTCATGGCTGACACACCACCCACCCACCCAAAAGGAGGCATATTACAATTCTGTATTTGGATCTGGCTATTCAGATAATGTATTTAGATCATGTATTCTAAAAAAACTGCCCTCTTTTTATACTCTTGGAGTTTCCTTGATAATCCAGGCCACCTTCCTTCATATGTTCAACTCCAGTGCCACAGTAAAACACTTTTTATCACCATCCCCTGGGGCTCTTAGATCATGGCATCCTGATTTGAGGATATCTATTTGTGGCTGTAAGTACTCTCTCCTTTGCTATGGTACAGCTGGCCAATCTTATTGGAGATCAAGATTAGTTTATTAATCCCCTATAATCCTAGTGTGTTCCACTGTTTATCCATGACAACCTAATTATAGCAAATTGATACAGAAGATCCTTCTCACCTAACATTATCACTAAAGCAAACCTGGAAAGACAGTATGAAGTGGATGTAAAAGTCAATGAGCTGTAGAAAGGAAACCTTATTCAACAGCACAAGCTGTTGAAATAAGGGTCAGAGGGAGTACCAAAATGTTATTGGGAGGAAGGGGAAAAGGAAAGGGAAGGAAGATTGTTCACCTAATAATATATGTGTTTGCTTAAGACAATCACCCTTGGCTTTTCCTAAGGAAACACATACATTATTAAGTTTACCACCCAAGGTTTTATTATGACATACTATTAGAATTACCTGGCTTACAAACAAGCATCCTCTTCTTGATATAGGGACAACATCATTCCATTGTAGCAGGAAGCAAAGCATTTTGATCCTCTTGTAAATTGTTTGATTTATATAATCCTAAAGGCATAGAAATGAATACAAAAATAGACAAATTTCTCCCAAAGCTCTGAGATGAAAGAGGGAAAGAGATATTGCCTAGCAATTGTCCACTGTTCCAAAAGAAGAAGTTACAAGTTGTTCTAGCCCTAAAATAAATACTCCCTTTGCAACAAAATTCCCTGAACCTACTGATCCGAAACGTGACATGCTTGATCCTCCCACAATGACAAGTTTTCCTATGAATTATTTCCAGAAACAAAACAGTTTTTTTCAAGCAACACCATCTGAATAGAAGTCAGAATTTAAAGGCACTTAAGATTCTGAAACAAGCATGTTTTAGCTGTTGATTTTGAGTAATGCTTAGTAGGAAATTGGGATTTTTGAATCAAGTGCACCAGAGTGCCTACCGTCCCCGGTCCTATTGCCTATCCTATATCTCCTATATTTTCTCTTGTATACCTATATCTTTTCCTGCTATTCTCTCATAGTTATATTTTACTCCTTTATTTTCTCCTCTATTCCCCCTTTAATACATTCTACCTGATTATATCCTCTACAACCCTCATTGTGTACTATTGTGTATTGGACAAAACAAATAAATAAAAATAAATAAATAGATTATGTCTGACATAAACTGGACTGTTATTTAGATTGCTTTTCCAGAGCCCTAGTCAAATTCTGTGCTTGTTAGGTTTCCCAGCTAGCACAAAAGCATCACAATATGTTATGAATCACTTCCAGTCACAACCTAAACAATTTCATTATGCAGGCAACTGGATTTGGGATAAGACATGGCTATGTAAATAAAATATGTAATGATGCAAAGTTTTGAATGACTTCAGAATTTGAGTATGTGTGTGTGTACACTCAAATTCTGAGGTCATTCAAAACATATATGCATGTGTGTGTGTGTGTGTGTGTGTGTGTATTCTGTTTTCCCCAAAATAAGACTTTTTTTTTTTGAACCCTGAAATAAACATTTGGTTTTATTGCCATTCACTCAAAAGCCTGATTGGGTCTTTTGGAGTATAAGATGCAACTTTTTTCTACCTAAAAGAGGCTGATAATTTGGGTGCATCTTATATTCTAAATGTAGCTTTTTTCAGCCTTAACTAGCTGCTAAGGATCTTCCCAGATCTTACCTTGCAGGCTCTTTCATTGTTTCTCTCTGTGAAGAATGTTTTCCAAACCCTATCTTTGTAGGGGTTTTTTCCATTGCTTTACTTGCTCCAAATGTTTCTTTCCAGCCCTAACCAGGTGTTAAAGATGTTCTCAGCTCTTACCGGCTTGCAAGATCTTTTATTGTTACTCTCTGCAAAGAATGTTTTCTGAGCCCTAAGTCTTTGCAGGTTTTTTTTGCCATTGCTCTATTTTCTCCAAATGTTTCTTTCCAAGTGATAATAATGTTCCCAGCTCTTACTGGCTTGCAAGCCTTTCATTGTTACTCTCACCAGTAACTTTAACCTCTAAGCCACAGACAAAAAGGAAGAGAGGCAAAAAGGAATCAGTATGCTCTCTCCCATGCCAGGGTGATTTCACAGAAAACACAGAGGGTGGGGGAGAGAGAGAGTTCTCCCCAAAATAAGACATCCCCTGATAATAAGCCCAATCAGGATTTTGAGTGCATGGCAATAAGGCCAAGTGTTTATTTCAAGGTTCAACAAAAATAAAAATAAGACAGGGTCTTATTTTTGGGAAAATGTGGTACAGTGATACCTCAACTTATGAACTTAATTCATTCTGTGACCAGGTTCTTGTTCTGTCTGGGTTCCCCCAGACCTCAACACCAACTGGAAAAAACAGCCAGACACTCTGGTAAAAGCCAAAAGTATTTTATAACTGGAAAAAATAAGCACAGAGGAAAACCTGTTCTTCCCAACAGACAGGATATAATACGGTGCAGCAGGGTCCTGATGTCCAGTCAATACAGCAAGCTTCTTGCTGGCACCCCCCCCCCCCAAGGTTTCAATAGTCAAAGGCACAAACCAGGATTCCAAGACGCCAAAGTTCACAGTCAGGTCCCACGACTCTCAAAGATAAAACTCCACAAGCCAGGAAGGGTGGGTCTGCCTTTTAGCCTTTCCCAAGAGCACCACACCCAAACCCAGCTGTTGCCACTTTAATGCTGAAAGTATTTAGCCAATTGATTCCGTCTCTGAGTAGCTCTTCGTTGTCGCAGATCAATTATGGCTTGTGCACTTTCCTCTAAGGAATCCAGGCTGCTTGCTGGGGAGAGCTCCCCCTGGTGGGACTCTGGCTGTCCTCCCTCTTCTTCAGCCTGGGATTCCTCCTCCTCGTCTGTCTGCACCTCCTGTTCCTCAGCCTCTCCCTCTGAGCTGGAAACCGACAGAAGGTCAGCCGTTCCCGGAGGGGCCTCAGACGGAACCACAACAGGTTCTTAAGTAGAAAAATTTGTAAAAAGAAGCATTTTCCCCATAGGATTCAATGTAAGAGCAAATAATGTATGCAATTGAAGGGTGGAGGCCCTGTATCCTCCCAGGATATTCCTAGAGAGGCCCCATGGAGGCTTCTCCCCACCTTTTCTGGCCCTGTTTCCTCCCAGGAGATTCCTAGAGAGGTCCCATGGAGGCTTCTCCCTGCCTTTTCCGGTTACAGTTTCGGAGGCTTGGGTTTGTAAGTGGAAAATGGTTCTTGAGAAGAGGCAAAAAAATCTTGAACACATGCTTCTTATCTAGAAAAGTTTGTAATTAGAGGCATTCTTAGGTAGAGGTACCACTACATATATAAAATAATCATATTAAATTGGATCCCTACAACCACTTCAAATAATAATAATAATAATAATAATAATAATAATAATAATAATAATAATAATAATTTATTAGATTTGTATGCCGCCCCTCTCCGAAGACTCATCAGTAATATGACAGTTGTGACCAATTATGCAATTGTCTCCTGTTAATCCACAAATTCTGTTATTTTTCCTCATCTCACTAGTTTCTTTGCTTGTCACTCCTGACTATGGTCCTTGGTTTGGAGATTATTCTAATAATGATGATAAGTAAATTGCAGAAGACAAGGAAATTTTCATACTTTTTGCTTGTTTGGTGCTCCAGTGACATTCAGATTAGCAGTCTGGAGAAACTATATGTTCTAAGGTTTGGGGAAATCATAGCTAGAAAATAATCATCTACTCTTGTTTATGAGTTAGGTGTTATTGGGTAAGGCTACTTTGCTTTGATTGTCATGACTAGCTGAGATAGGAGAACAAAGAGCATTTGAGGAAAATGAAACTTATCGCCTTTAAAATATCCTGATGAGTAACATCCTGATTTCAAATCTATTTCGCTGACTAGCAATCTATTCCTCATTGATAAGGAAGAGACCCAAACCTGGACGCTTCATAAGCCTGAAACCAAAGGCCATAAATGAATTAAGATATATTAAAATCTAAAAGCAAGAAGCAGCACTGCCACTTCATGGGTCTGTTCTGGGTCCTATTCTTTTTAATATGTTTGTGAGTGACATAGGGGAAGGTTTGGTAGGGAAGGTTTGCCTATTTGCCGATGACTCTAAAGTGTGCAATATGGTTGATATTCCTGGAGGAGTCTGTAATATGGTAAATGATTTAGCTTTACTAGATAAATGGTCAAAGCAATGGAAACTGCAGTTTAATGTTTCCAAATGTAAAATAATGCACTTGGGGAAAAGGAATAGTAGATCCTTGGAACAAACTTCCAGCAGACGTGGTTGGTAAATCCACAGTAACTGAATTTAAACATGCCTGGGATAAACATATATCAATTGTAAGATAAAATATAGGAAATAGTATAAGGGCAGACTAGATGGACCATGAGGTCTTTTTCTGCCGTCTGTCTTCTATGTTTCTATGGACATTTTAGTTTGGTAGCAATCTTTACTTATTTATTATAATTTTATTCCATCTGTATTATTTTTGTAAGTTACTCAAGGTAGAGAACATACCTAACACTCCTTTCTCCTCCCGTGTTATTCACAACAACCCTGTGAGATGGTTTGGGATGAGAGAGAATGATTGAGACAGAGTCACCCACTTATTTTTCAGTTCTAAGGCAGGACTAGAACTTATTGTCTTCTGATTCCTAGGCCAGCACCTTAGCCACTAGCCCAGACTGGCACTTCCTAATCTTTAGTAATTGATAATTACATAATAATTGATCATCTTGATACTCTCTGGAATACTAATTGTTTATGAAGATACATTAAGCACTATCTCTGATGTGCATAATAGCCAAAATGCATTATTATTATTATTATTATTATTATTATTATTATTATTATTATTATTATTACAAGTGGAACACTCAAAAAAGAGACAAAAGGATTAATACTGGCAGCACAAGAACAGGCCATTAGAACAAATGCTGTCAAGGCCAGAATTGAAAAATCAACAGACGATCCAAAGTGCAGACTCTGTAAAGAAACAGATGAAACAATCGATCACATACTCAGCTGCTGCAAAAAGATCGCACAGACTGACTACAAGCATAGACATGATGCTGTGGCACAGATGATCCACTGGAACTTGTGCCGGAACTACCATTTACCAGTGGCAAAGAACTGGTGGGATCATAAGCCTGAAAAAGTGGTCGAAAATGAGCAAGCAAAACTACTGTGGGACTTCCGACTTCAGACTGACCGAATTCTGAAGCATAACACACCAGTCATTGTGATCGTGGAAAAAAAGAAATTATGGATCATCGACATCGCAACCCCAGGAGACAGCAGAATTGAGGAGAAGCAGCTAGAGAAATTAGTGAAATACAAAGATCTAAAAATCGAGCTGCAACGACTCTGGCATAAGCCTGTGAAAGTGGTCCCAGTGGTACTTGGCACTCTGGGCGCAGTACCAAAGGATCTCAGTGAACATTTGAAAACCATCGGAATTGACAAAATCTCCATCTGTCAATTGCAAAAGGCCGTTTTACTGGGATCGGCAAACATAATTTGCCACTACATCACGCAGTCTTAGGTGCTTGGGAAGCGCCTGACTGGTGATGAAATACGAAATCCAGCATAGTGATCTCGTTTGCTGTGTTGTACTGACATAATAATAATAATAATAATAATAATAATAATAATAATAACAACAACAACAACAACAACAACAACAGTGATGATGATGATGATGATGATAATAATAATAATAATAATAATAATAATAATAATAATAATAATAATAATAATTTAACACAGAAGATGTTACCAGTAGGTAGTAGAAAATAATCCAAACCTGAATACAGAAATAATACTAATTGTTCTCTGACCCATGGATGCTCTGTTGGGAAATACTATGTGTGGTATATTGTATAAAAATGCATTAAAATATAATTATTAATTTGAAATTGTTGAGCTTGTGGCAAGGCTTTGTTTCCACACCACTACAAAAGATATCACAATAACCTAGAAAGTATTGTGCCAAACTTACACCGATATGGCAGGAATCTTCATAAAACTTCTTGTACTCTGGTATATCATTCTGTGGTATAGTTTTCCATAAAACTGAGAGGACTTAAAGAGAGAATTTTTAACTTCGAGAATTGGAGGCTGTAACAAATTTTCACTAGTTTGTGCATAAATTAATGTTGATATACGTTTTCTAAGAATATATAAGTTTTTTACTCTGTAAATAATGATATTCATCTACTTTGGATATACTATTTCATCTTATCTTACACCTGTCTTTTCAGAAACTCATTTCTTCAGTTCTGTAATTATGGACTATTTAGAAAGAGAAAGAATAAACATGGTTTCCTATCATTTCCAATGGAGGGTTTTCTGAGCCATATAGAACTGAAACATATCTGCTTTGTTTTAAAATGTGTTATTTTCCAAAATGTAAGCAGAATATGAAAATGATAGGAATTAGCTGTATAATTATATAGTAATATGAAACATTTCTTACAGAAATCCTGCTAATCTGCTTCTCACGTTACCTTCTTAATGGCTGTTAAATGCAATCTATATTGCATATAACATAGAAAATGATGACTTAGATCATTAAACTACATCCATTATATTTACTCAATATTATATTCATTATATTCACCCAAAATTTAACTATTTTTAAATCTCTGGTTTTTACTTATTTTTTCCCCTTTGTAATATATCCACCACATGTTTTCAATCTTCTTTTTTTGGTGGGGGTGCATTCCTTTCTCTGAATTGATTCTATTTTTACTTTTTGTTATCTCATTTTTAAAGTGAAATGGGCCAACTCAGAAATGGCATTCAACGACATGCATTTATCATTGATTTACATTATGGCAGTATATTATTTTCAATATTGTTCCCTCACCTGCACTTATTACTTTTCGACTGTGCTCATGTTCCCTAGAGATATCTTCATTCACCAATGCTGTTAACATTTGCAGAAAGAACCAGCATATAACATTTTTGTGTTTTAATTTTTTTTAAAGAAAAGATGAATTCTGTCTGGCAACAGTTCAGAACAAAGTACTCCTTTCATGGCCCTATAAATTTGAATCTGAAATCCATGTCTCCACTGCTTTATTAAATAATTAAACAACCAAATTCGTTTTTGAGAGTCATCAGGCACCTTTTGGAACTGTAATTTTTCACAGTATCAGCCTTCAGCCGAGATTCAAGTCTTACAGTGTCACACTAAAGCTTTAACCAAGAAAGGAATGGTTTTGCCCCATTCCTGATTTGTTTAGCCATATGTGGATAGAGTGAGGTATATTAATATTCTAGGAGTTCAGATATCCTGAATTAGGAATCAGTGTGGAGAAACATAATAAGCTTGAGGGCTAATACCTTCTATCGTCTGTGTCTCTTACATTGTTACAGCCATTAGAAGGTTTTGCACTGGGAGGACAACCATGTAATTGCATGTGGGAATGACCCACAGTTGGGTTCTACTTAACTTCTCTAGTGGTTCATATAGCACCGGAAGTCCATCGCGCAAATTACATGTGCAGAAAGTTATTTCCAAGCTGCTTTCAGAAAGCAGTGAATGGAGTCCGTTTGAGGCCGTGGCCAGTCGGCCATTGCTGCCAGTTCAGCGAGTGGAAGCAAATTCCCACCACTGTTAGTGAAGGGTTACCAATTTTTTTACTACCATACTGTGGGCGTGTCTTATGCAGGATGCCCTGCATTTTCTTTTAACATCTCCGGAACCGTCTTCTGCTGCACGAATCCCAGCGACCAGTTAGGTCCCACAGAGTTGGTCTTCTCTGGGTCCCGTCGACTAAACAATGTCATTTGGTGGGACACAGGGGAAGAGCCTTCTCTGTGGTGGCCCTGACCCTCTGGAACCAACTCCTACCAGATATCAGAGTTGCCCCCACCCTCCTTGCCTTTCGTAAGCTCCTTAAAACCCACCTCTGACGTCAGGCATGGGGAAATTGAAATATTCCCTTCCCCCTAGGCTTATAAAATTTATGCATAGTATGTCTGTATGTATGATTGGTTTTTTAATTTTTTTTACATTACTTTTAATATTAGATTTGTTCATATTGTCTTTTTGCTGTTGTTAGCCGCCCCGAGTCTACGGAGAGGGGCGGCATACAAATGTAATTAATAAATAATAAATAAATAAACATCTTTCAGTGCAAATTGGGTGCTTTGGGGTGGAGCTCCATTTTTTCTGTCCCACTGCATTCTCCCCTGTCTGGGCAACAGCCCATCCCTGGAATGACCTCAGGAGACAGGGCAACAAGGCCCAATCAAGTAAATGGTCAGATAAAAGGAAGCTTAGCCTGTAACAGAAATATGGGAAGAGCAAGAGCAGAGAAATCCTTCCTAGTTTTTGGTCTACAAAGAAGACAGATAGGTGAGAGGTACCTTCAGCCTTGCAAGATACTGTTAAGTTAACCATACAATAAAGGAAAATTAGAACACCTGGTCATATTTCCTATCTGGGTTACCTTGTAAGGCTGACAAACTACCACTAGATATATTGCATCACATGTGCATATACAGAGGACTGCTACTTTTGTCAAAATGATGAAAGTAATGTCACGGTGCAAGTGCCACCTTTTTCACACATGCATGCAACTTCACATTGCACCCATGCAAAATGACAGGCTTGGTATCACAATTGCATGGTCGGCCGAATTAACCTTTTGCCTCCAGCTGCTGAAGAGCGAACACCCGCCTGCCCTCCGCTATCTTGCACTGTGCTTTAAGGGGGCACCCTTCGGGGGGGGGGCAAATAGGAATTTTTTGCAGCCTCAATGCTTTAGTTGCAGTCGGGTTTTTGCCTATTCCACACTGGAAAATGAGGATGGACTGGTTAGGGGGTGTGGCACATTTTAGTCAAGAATTTGGTCTATTGGCTTTCCCTTTGGTCACTGGGATTGGCAGGTGAGGGGCTGAAATGGGCAGTGGTAGCAACTGCGTGTTCTCCTTTAGGGCATTTTTTGAAAGATGATGGGCAGCTTCTCGCCAGGAGCTTAAGGTATTGCATGACCTGGGCAATTGGAAAGGGGATGCCCTTGGGACTCACCTATCCAAATAACCAGAAGGGGATGGGATGGTGAACCCTCCCACATGCCAAGGCGTGACCAGGTAAAGGCATAGTACCTTCACCTGGTTCAGCAAGGAGCTACGCCCATAGTTGCCCAGGAAGGTTATTCGTGAATTATTTCTGCCCCAAAAATTTTAGTGGCTTCTGCAGGTCCTGGTTATTAGTTGATAATCAGTTAAAGTTCATTTAACTTTAATAAAGTGACCCATTTACCCAAGCTTTGTGTCCGTATTCTTATTCAGCGTCCAGTGCAATAGCATAACAATGGTTTTGGCCTGGCTCCATTGTCCACCTTCCCCTGACCGAGCCATGGCTGTGTACTTTACCAGTGAGGTTTTACTTTGCTTCATTGAGGCAGCTGAGAGCAGCTGCACAAGCCCAACAAAGATTTGTAGCTGCTCTATTGATTTCAAGGTAGAGACTTTTTTGTTATGTCTTGTGAAGCTCTTGTTCTGAGGGATTTGCGCAGCTCTAGAGTGAACAATGCCTTTTTGCTATTGTGTCAAACACAGCCTAACAACTACAATTACTGCTAGAATTGCTCTTACTGCTAAAGAATAATAGAAGCAAAAAATATTCAGTGGTAATAAGTGGGCATAGCAACCTTTAACAATAAAAATAATAGTGTATTAAAGTTGTATGCCACCCACTTTTAAGAACTCTGCTAGTCAGCATATTCTAAGTTCCCTGGTATTGTCAACGCCAATCAAATAACTAGGAAATTAGAATGAAGGATTATTTGTGTGCCCCCCTCCATCCTTTTCCAGGGTTCTTGTTTGTTTAGATTACCCATTACAAGAAGTGGGAGCAAAATGTCTGGTTTAAATTTTATTGCACAACAACAGCTTTAGAAGGGACTGGACTACTTTTTGGCAGCTGCTTGAACCCCTAAGTAAGGTTCTTTTAACGAGGCTGACTAAGTTGAAAGTAGAGTATCAGAATTTCAGCAGATTAAATTTCCTCCAGATGGAAATGTAAATATATATATATATATATATATATATATATATATATATATATATATATATATATTTTCTTATGTCGAATCACCCTGGTATATTTTTAAGGAACGTCACAGCTCCTTTTTTTTTTTTGCCTATAGGCCCAACCTAGGGCCACTGCAAGGCAGTAATATATTTATAGCCGACAAACTATATTTTGTATGTGTTAAATGTTTATAGCTGGAATTTTAAAATTAAGGGAGACCAGGATAGATCTATTTCGGCCTTATTAGGCCTCATCAGCTGGCCACACCCACTCTTTTACTGGGATTCGATCTGGGAAGCTTCTGCATTGTAAAGCAGAGAGCTAGCAATTAGACCCATCCGATCTGAATCCTCTCAGCTCTGTACCAGGGAGGGGTATATGTTTTTTCTTATGTCGAATCACCCTGGTATATTTTTAAGGAACGTCACAGCTCCTTTTTTTTTTTTTTTGGTCTCCCTTAATTTTAAAATTCCAGCTATAAACATTTAACACATACAAAATATAGTTTGTCGGCTATAAATATATTACTGCCTTGCAGTGGCCCTAGGTTGGGCCTATAGGCAAAAAAAAAAAAAAAAAAAAAGGAGCTGTGACGTTCCTTAAAAATATACCAGGGTGATTCGACATAAGAAAAAACATATACCCCTCCCTGGTACAGAGCTGAGAGGATTCAGATCGGATGGGTCTAATTGCTAGCTCTCTGCTTTACAATGCAGAAGCTTCCCAGATCGAATCCCAGTAAAAGAGTGGGTGTGGCCAGCTGATGAGGCCTAATAAGGCCGAAATAGATCTATCCTGGTCTCCCTTAATTTTAAAATTCCAGCTATAAACATTTAACACATACAAAATATAGTTTGTCGGCTATAAATATATTACTGCCTTGCAGTGGCCCTAGGTTGGGCCTATAGGCAAAAAAAAAAAGGAGCTGTGACGTTCCTTAAAAATATACCAGGGTGATTCGACATAAGAAAAAACATATACCCCTCCCTGGTACAGAGCTGAGAGGATTCAGATCGGATGGGTCTAATTGCTAGCTCTCTGCTTTACAATGCAGAAGCTTCCCAGATCGAATCCCAGTAAAAGAGTGGGTGTGGCCAGCTGATGAGGCCTAATAAGGCCGAAATAGATCTATCCTGGTCTCCCTTAATTTTAAAATTCCAGCTATAAACATTTAACACATACAAAATATAGTTTGTCGGCTATAAATATATTACTGCCTTGCAGTGGCCCTAGGTTGGGCCTATAGGCAAAAAAAAAAAAAGGAGCTGTGACGTTCCTTAAAAATATACCAGGGTGATTCGACATAAGAAAAAACATATACCCCTCCCTGGTACAGAGCTGAGAGGATTCAGATCGGATGGGTCTAATTGCTAGCTCTCTGCTTTACAATGCAGAAGCTTCCCAGATCGAATCCCAGTAAAAGAGTGGGTGTGGCCAGCTGATGAGGCCTAATAAGGCCGAAATAGATCTATCCTGGTCTCCCTTAATTTTAAAATTCCAGCTATAAACATTTAACACATACAAAATATAGTTTGTCGGCTATAAATATATTACTGCCTTGCAGTGGCCCTAGGTTGGGCCTATAGGCAAAAAAAAAAAAGGAGCTGTGACGTTCCTTAAAAATATACCAGGGTGATTCGACATAAGAAAAAACATATACCCCTCCCTGGTACAGAGCTGAGAGGATTCAGATCGGATGGGTCTAATTGCTAGCTCTCTGCTTTACAATGCAGAAGCTTCCCAGATCGAATCCCAGTAAAAGAGTGGGTGTGGCCAGCTGATGAGGCCTAATAAGGCCGAAATAGATCTATCCTGGTCTCCCTTAATTTTAAAATTCCAGCTATAAACATTTAACACATACAAAATATAGTTTGTCGGCTATAAATATATTACTGCCTTGCAGTGGCCCTAGGTTGGGCCTATAGGCAAAAAAAAAAAAGGAGCTGTGACGTTCCTTAAAAATATACCAGGGTGATTCGACATAAGAAAAAACATATACCCCTCCCTGGTACAGAGCTGAGAGGATTCAGATCGGATGGGTCTAATTGCTAGCTCTCTGCTTTACAATGCAGAAGCTTCCCAGATCGAATCCCAGTAAAAGAGTGGGTGTGGCCAGCTGATGAGGCCTAATAAGGCCGAAATAGATCTATCCTGGTCTCCCTTAATTTTAAAATTCCAGCTATAAACATTTAACACATACAAAATATAGTTTGTCGGCTATAAATATATTACTGCCTTGCAGTGGCCCTAGGTTGGGCCTATAGGCAAAAAAAAAAAAAGGAGCTGTGACGTTCCTTAAAAATATACCAGGGTGATTCGACATAAGAAAAAACATATACCCCTCCCTGGTACAGAGCTGAGAGGATTCAGATCGGATGGGTCTAATTGCTAGCTCTCTGCTTTACAATGCAGAAGCTTCCCAGATCGAATCCCAGTAAAAGAGTGGGTGTGGCCAGCTGATGAGGCCTAATAAGGCCGAAATAGATCTATCCTGGTCTCCCTTAATTTTAAAATTCCAGCTATAAACATTTAACACATACAAAATATAGTTTGTCGGCTATAAATATATTACTGCCTTGCAGTGGCCCTAGGTTGGGCCTATAGGCAAAAAAAAAAAGGAGCTGTGACGTTCCTTAAAAATATACCAGGGTGATTCGACATAAGAAAAAACATATACCCCTCCCTGGTACAGAGCTGAGAGGATTCAGATCGGATGGGTCTAATTGCTAGCTCTCTGCTTTACAATGCAGAAGCTTCCCAGATCGAATCCCAGTAAAAGAGTGGGTGTGGCCAGCTGATGAGGCCTAATAAGGCCGAAATAGATCTATCCTGGTCTCCCTTAATTTTAAAATTCCAGCTATAAACATTTAACACATACAAAATATAGTTTGTCGGCTATAAATATATTACTGCCTTGCAGTGGCCCTAGGTTGGGCCTATAGGCAAAAAAAAAAAAAAAAAAAAAAAGGAGCTGTGACGTTCCTTAAAAATATACCAGGGTGATTCGACATAAGAAAAAACATATACCCCTCCCTGGTACAGAGCTGAGAGGATTCAGATCGGATGGGTCTAATTGCTAGCTCTCTGCTTTACAATGCAGAAGCTTCCCAGATCGAATCCCAGTAAAAGAGTGGGTGTGGCCAGCTGATGAGGCCTAATAAGGCCGAAATAGATCTATCCTGGTCTCCCTTAATTTTAAAATTCCAGCTATAAACATTTAACACATACAAAATATAGTTTGTCGGCTATAAATATATTACTGCCTTGCAGTGGCCCTAGGTTGGGCCTATAGGCAAAAAAAAAAAAAAGGAGCTGTGACGTTCCTTAAAAATATACCAGGGTGATTCGACATAAGAAAAAACATATACCCCTCCCTGGTACAGAGCTGAGAGGATTCAGATCGGATGGGTCTAATTGCTAGCTCTCTGCTTTACAATGCAGAAGCTTCCCAGATCGAATCCCAGTAAAAGAGTGGGTGTGGCCAGCTGATGAGGCCTAATAAGGCCGAAATAGATCTATCCTGGTCTCCCTTAATTTTAAAATTCCAGCTATAAACATTTAACATATATATATATATATATATATATATACATACATATATCATCTATCTATCTATATCTATCTATCTATCTATCTATCTATCTATCTATCTATCTATCTATTTTTATATTTATATGCTGCTCACTCCAAAAAATACTCAGAGCGGCTAACAGTACTCATAAATACAACAACAGTAAAAAAAATACAGGCATAAAACCAAAAGTACAATAAAATCTATAATATCGTAAAAAAATAAAATAAAACATGCATACTACAGTCAGTCCTAATTCCAGGCCTGCCGGAAAAGCCAGGTCTTACTGGCTTTCCAGAAAACAGGTAAGGTGGAAATAGTACAGATCTCTAGGGGCAGTTGATTCCAAAGGGTCGGAGCCGCCACAGAGAAGGCTCTTCCCTGAAGCCCCGCCACCCAACATTGTTTGGCGGCCAGGACCTGGAGAAAGCCAACGCTGTGGGCCCTTACTGGCCACAGTGAGGTATGAGGCAGGAGGCAGTCCTGTAGATAGTCTGGCCCTGAGCCATTTAGGACTTTAAAGGTTAACTTTAAAGATAAAGGATAAAGAAGACATAATATTTTTCTAATCTGGGGTTTGTTTTACCAATGGTTAGATAATAAAAATAAGAAGTAGGAAGAATAGTGGTATTACTATATACAAGTAAAGATGATGATGATGATGATGATGATAAACTTTTATTCATTAAACTCAGTCAACTGAACATTTAAAAATGTATCACGTTACATTGACTAGCTCTGATGGTTGATATGGGTTGCTGCCAGCATCCTAGTTTGTTGTTGTTGCTGTTGGTGGTAGTACCCTGTTTTCCCCAAAATAAGACATTCCATGATAATAAGTTCAATTGGGCTTTTGAGTGCATGGCAATAAGGGCAAGTGCTTATTTCAGAGTTCAAAATAATATAAGAAAGGATCTTATTTTCAGGAAAACATGGTAATGGTAGTAGTAGTAGTAGTAGTAGTAGTAGTAGTAGTAGTAGTAGCAGCAGCAGCAGCAGCAGCAGCAGCAGCAGAAGCAGAAGCAGAAGAAGCAGCAGCAGCAGCAGCAGTATTTATATGAAAAATGATCCAGACAATATACTGTTTATTGAATGTTGTGGTTGGCTCTGGCCCAGCCCCCGCCCCAAGGAGTGTGGATGTGATGTGGGGGAGACATCCACATGCCGCAGGCCTGTTTTGCTCCCAGTAGAATCTGCCAACGAAGTCTCCTCTGACCAAGGAAGCGTGAGTGACAGGGAAGAGGGGAGTTTGGCAGACAGCCCAGGAGGAGATCAATCATCTGTATCGTCCCTGGATTCTGAACAAGAATTAATGACACATCCAGGCATACGTAGAGTGATGCATAGGAGACAACAACTGAAGGATTATTACAAGAGAAAATGAGGCCACTTGTGGTTGGGTGGGACTGCTGTAATTAGTGCTACAGATAAAAGTGCAGCCTGGTGTTTTAGCCTCATGGCAGTTTACCTGATTCATTGTTTCGTCAAGATTGTGGTTTTTGCTGTTCAGGATTGTGTGTGTGGACTCTCTGGACTTTAGAATTGGACTCAATTTCCCAGTTATTGGGTGAGCAATTGGACTGCATTTAACCTGTGCCTTGTATGTACCAGAAAATCCCTTTGACATTTAAAAAGGGAGCTATTTCTGTTTTTCTGTTTATAAAAACTTTTGGGTTTTCCTTTTATCATGTGGTGTGTGTCTTCCTGGACTAATTACCCTATAATTACGGGTGGTTGAGACCCGCCGGCAGAACATTGAATATATGTATATTAGGGAAAATAAGTGTGTGTGTATGTGGATGTATGTTCGTGTGTGTGTGTATGTATGTATGTATGCAGTGAAGGGCCACAAAATTTTCTACTACCATAATGTGGGTGTGGCTTATTTTGTGGGTGTGTCATGATGGTCATGTGATCGGGCGGGAGTGGCTTGATTGTCATGCGACTGAGGTGTCTTAAAATTCATGTGACTGGCTTAAAGGTGGCCAACTTGATGTCACTCATGTCAAGGGTTTGGGTTAGGTCGCCTGGCCTCTCCTCGCCTCAAAGAGATACAAGATATTTACTATTACTGAACATCCAAAATATTCTGTTTAATCCTACATGTATATATACCATACATGTACATACATATTATACACAAACACTAAAAAATATACATTATCCACTATATATAAACTCCATTTTTGCTACCCTCACTGTGTTCCACCCCATGTGGGCAGCAGCCCATGACTGTATGTATGTATGTATGTGTATGAAAATATCCATAAGCTATTAACTCTTTTTTAAAAAAAAAAAAATTCAGCAGTGGATTTAATGCTCATCCAGAACTAATTTACCCCCTGAAATATCTGAGGGAGGAAGCTTACTCTGTTTCCTCTGAACACCTTTTCTCTGAAGTGGAGAGAAGGTGGAGCACTTTGCAAGTAATGAGAAACTGCTTCCTGACTCTTTACCAGTCGTGCCAGGGACAGAGCAGAACAGAATCCCTTTGATGTGGATATCATCCTGCCTCGACCATGTCTGAATTTCAAGGATACTTCTATGAGAGGATTTCTGAAGTTGGGATTTCCCAGTCTTTGTAGCCAGCAATCACAGAGTCAAATAGAAAAGTTCTGTATTATTTCTTACTTGGAGATAAGAAGCCACAGAATTTGCTGAGAATCTCTCCAAAAGCAGTGCCTCAAGGCCGCAGAAGAGCAGCCTGAGCCTTCTTTCCCAACTCTCTTTAATAAGTTGACTCCCTGTAAGCTGTGCGTATCCATGTACAACAAAGTTTTACAAGAAAAAAGACTAATTGCTGACGTTTTATGCTTCACAGAAATTTCACAGAAGCATGTGAAAAAGTGCACCCGCTGTAAAGTTTTCCTTTTTCCTTTTTAATATGTGTGGTGATGGGATTGAAGAAAACAAACTTTTATTTATTTGTTTTTATTTATTTATTTATTTTGTCCAATACACAATAATACACAATGAAGGTAATAGAGGACACCTTCGAGGAAATAGAATTAGAGAAAGAATAGAAGAGAGAGTATAGGATAAAATAATCAACGAGAGAATAGAAGAAAGATATAGGGATAGAAGAGAAGATATATGGGATATAGGAGAGACAATAGGACAAGGGTCGGAAAGTACTCTAGTGCACTTATGCACGCCCCTCACTGACCTCTTAGGAATCTGGAGAGGTCAATCGTGGACAGTCTAAGGGTAAAATGTTGGGGGTTAGGGGATGATACTACGGAGTCCGGTAATGAGTTCCACGCTTCAACAACTCTATTACCAAAGTCATATTTTTTACAGTCAAGTTTGGAGCGGTTAATATTGAGCTTGAATCTGTTATGTGCTCTTGTGTTGTTGTGGTTGAAGCTGAAATAGTCATTGACAGGCTTGTGAATTTGGAGTCGTTTACTCAACAAAACAAAAATTAACAGATATACATTTTTTCCCCCTGTGGAAAAAGGAATTACATCCTTGCTTCTAATACCTGATATAGTGCCCTTTGGCAGAAACATTCTCAAATAGACATTTCTTAAATTGTCTACCAGAGGTGGACAGTTTGCCCAAATCAGTAACAACCCACTGGTAATGCCACGATGACGTCACAGAACCAATTCAGTTGATGATAGTCTATGGAGACCACCATCTTTTTAATATATGTTTTTTTGCTGAATTTGAAAATTAAGGGAGACTAGGACAGATCTATTTTGGCCTTATTTTGGCCTCATCAGCTAGCCATACCCACTGGGACTTGAACCTGCAACCTTTGCCTTGTAAGGCAGAGAATTATCCTCTAGGCTACAGTATCCAATCCCTTCAGCTCTGCACCAGGGAAGGGTTACATATTTTGTGTCGAATCACCCTGGTGTATCGAAGGAACATCACAGCTCCTTATTTGCCTCTCAGCCCAACCCAGGGCCATTTCCAAGGCAGTTAATTTTATTGATATATATTTACAGCAGCACGAAGCTTACAACTTCAGCCTGATGATGGTGAATGTGATTTCACCGAAATGTCGCATAGACACTCAAAATATTACACGGGGCAAAACCCGAACTCAGAACAATCTACATACATATAGCTGTGAAAATCTACGAAAACACACACACACACACACACACACACACACAGATATATGTGCTGCTTTACAAGGCAGAGTTCACCAGATCGAATCCCAGTAAAGGAAAGGGTGTGGCTAGCTGATGAGGCCAGAACAAGGCCGAAATGGGACCATCCTAGTCTCCCTTAAATTTCCTCTCTAGCACCTTGATGGGATTTAGATATGAGGTTTGACTTGGCAATCTATTTATTTTTTCTTTCTTTCTTTCTTTCTTTCTTTCTTTCTTTCTTTCTTTCTTTCTTTCTTTCTTTCATTTTTTGAGGCAGTCCATGGTGGGTTTATTGGAATGTTTACATTCGCTGTCATGTAGCAAAGTTCATTTTGAGTTGAGCTTCAATCTTCTTATAGATATCTCACTTTAAGCTCAAGCACTCTCTGGAACAATGAAGAATTCATCATGGTAAGGCTGACATGAGAGCTACTTAAAGGTAAATAATAAAATTTGGGAGATCTTAGAGACTTCTTTGAACAAGTTAACTTGCTAGGGTGGCTTGACCTGGGCAAACTGACCATAGTTTGAAAACTTCACTTTAATGATCTTCCAGACAGTGGAATGATCATTTTTCAATTAGTGGTTTTTTTAATGTAGCTTCCCAAACCTTCCCAACCTTCTTTGTGAAAGACATAGAGCAGGGGTGTCAAACTCACAGCCCACGGACCAGCTGTGCCATACATTGCCCATGCCCGCTTCCATTTTAGCGAAGGGGGATGACAATGGGATGCCACAAGTTTGACACCCCTGACATAGAGAGTTTTTTCAATCTCAGCATGGTGATAACATACTCTTAAAAAACAAAGAGCACATTAAACTGAACATCTGAGATTCCTTCAGAATCTCTCTAATGATGCTTTAATCATTTGCACCTGATCTAATGCACCTGGTTCTAATTTTAAACATTAATAGTAGTGTTAAATGTAGGGCTGTATTTACCTTTTTTCCCCACATACAAAATTTGCACTGATACATATTTAAATATGTGAACTACGTATTTTGTATCATGCAGTGGACTACAAAATGTAAATGGGCCAAGCATCAAAAAGTTGAAAAAGTAAAATGTACCAATGGGCTTTACTTACAATACTGTAATTTTCAGCAGTCACTGTTTATAGATCAATGTTCCAGGCCTCTGATAACAGAGAGTGCATCTGAGCTTCTTGCAGATGTCTCGCTTCCTAAGGGAATATTCGATACTGGCACATGTCTGTGTATCTTTCTCTTTCCCCCTACCTCTCTCCCTCTCCCTCCCCCCTCTCTCTCTCACACACAGAGGGAGGGAAGGTTTGTTTGTAT